>NC_136412.1:156226754-156649254 GCF_051521515.1 Lactuca serriola | reverse complement strand
CCAAACACCCTTTGGTTATTTAAACATATGATAATTAACTATTTAGATGTAATAAACCTACTTTTAATGAGTCTACGTAAGACTATGTAAGATTTTTACCAATTTACGAAAATTTACATAAAACTACGAAAAATGATTTTAAAAAAGAATAAACTTACCAGGATGGGTACAGTCCTTGAAAATAGATTCCACCATAGCCGTAACTTCGTCTTCCCTAATTGGTCTTAGAGCTTCAAGACTCTTCCGTGAAAACAATTCAAGTGTACATACTTTCCGAACCTTCACATAGTGTGGTCCATAATCCGCCCAAATCAAATCCTGCCCTTCTCTGCTAAACTTTGCCGCCGATCTGCTCCTGTGCCGATCCGCCATTTGTTGGTCCTTTTCCTTAAGTACTTCTTTTGCTAACTCACTGTTGGAGACGACGACGTTTAGAGTTGATCCAAACCAAACGGAGATGATCGGACCATATTGCTGTGCCCACTCTGCGTAGCAGCGGAACCTGACTGGTTTGACGTCGTAGAGGTTTCCGACGATTGGCCATGGGCGTGGGCCCGGTGGGAGCTTGAACCGGCGTTTTTGGTAGAATATGTAACTAATGTAAGCTAGGAAGAATAAAGGGAAGAAAGGGGGGAGGAGTAGGAGGGTCATGGTGTGGTGGCACACGGTGGTGGAGGGAGGGCAATCGAAATGTTAACGGAGGAGTTGCTGAACGGTATTTTGGTTTTAAGATGGTGAAGATTGGATAATATTTTCAATATATGAATTTTAACTTGTACAAACGTTACATAGATTTTGGATCTGGTTTCATGCTTGAATCAAACGTTATACACATTTGGGATTTGGCTTCATGTTCGAATCAAACGTTACATAGATTTAGGATCTGCTTTCATGTTTTAATAATGTTTTTCTTTCAAAAACACTATAGTTTGATGATACGGTGGGATATAATCACATGAATGACAACCTAGCTGGGTCTTAGAAATATCCACCTTTGAATACTCGATCCAAAATTATCAGAAAATTACGATATCAGGATTTTTAGGATTTGGATGTTGATTCTGATTTGAGAAATATATATATATATATATATATATATATATATATATATATATATATATATATATATATATATATATATATATATATATATATATATATAATTTATAAAATATTTACAAAAGAGTCAGGCGGGCTAGGCGAGTCAATGAGTAAAACGCCCTAAAACAACACTGTGTTTATAAAAGCAGGGCTAAAACACGACTTTGCCTTTTTCTCCAGACTTTTTTTTGCTCATATCTGATTATGATTTGCTGATCATAATACTGCTTCCATGAGAATACTATGTGATATTAACGAATTAGTCTTGCATTAGGCTTACAAATAAAATGAAGTATAAGGAAGTAGACTAACCAGAAAGGTGAATCCAAGATTGTCGTGTAGTAAAACTTTGATACTCCAAATTTATTTCAAACTATTTGTTGCAGAAGGATTTCTTACAAGAGGAGATTACAAGAGAGAAATATAGAAATGGCTCCAGGCCTGTCTCAAACATAAGAGAGAGGCTACATAAATAGATCAGGAGGCCACAAAAACAAACAAAACCTAAATTATTACATTTAGCATTGGCAAACAGCTTTAAGAAAAGTAGAAATGACTTTTTGTTTGATTCCCCTTGCTTTAATAATATCTGACGAATATTATTCTTTGTCTTCAATAATTCTTGAAGAATATCATTCTCTTTTATTTTGGTTCATCCACTTGTCACCTTGAGTCTATTGTGGTGTTGTCCTTTTTGTTTTGGAAAGATTCTTTCTTTGAGTGATTGATTCCTCAATCATGTCAATCATGCAATCAATGGGGAGGTCTTCATCTGGAATTTCTTCATCATCTGGTTGGGATTCCCCCGCTAAACACTGTGATTGGCTGTGGTTATCAACTGACATATTATCTGAAATATCTTCACTTGAACCTTCATCTTTTGCATTTTCATGTTTTGTAAACCGTTTAAGGTTTTCTTTTAATTCAGAATAGTATAACCTGAATGAATTGATTATTTCTTCTTTAGTTAGATTGACCTTTTGAGAAGTTGAGGGAGCTGCTTCTGTTGAGGAGGCTATTTCCGAGAAATTTTTCTGGTCTTGTTATTTCTTAATTTGATGATTGATATGATCAATTGTTTCCTGTGCATTAAGGATTTTTGTTTCTGGATTTTTATGAAGCATTTTAGGCCAGAATTTGGTAAAGTATGACCTTTGTAGAGAAGGAAATTTGGAGGGAGTATAATCCACATGTGAGGACCATTTCCAAATCCAAGGAATAGAAAATTCCATGAAAAAATGCATGGAAGATATTGCTTCCAGCCCTTCTGATTTCAAAGGAATGGCTTGGTTTCGGTATCTAGGAGAGACGAGTAACCATTCCCCATATAATCTCCTAAATGGTTCCTCAGGGAGAATATCTATACTTGGGCCATATGCGATCCACCAATTAGTGAACCAATTTGGTATATCTTTACTTTGGTTATAAGCCTTTTCACATACTTTAAAGAACCAAGTATGTTTTCTTTGAGGGTTCTCATATAGGAAGGCTTTATGAAAGCTTTCAATATAATCCTAGTATGTAAATTTCATTGGTATCTTCGAAGGAGGGAGTATAAACTCTTTTTCCTTGAGGGTACTTAATCCCCATTCCTCAGGTGATATGATCTTTTTGATAATGACTTTGCTAAAATTGTAAACACTGGTATTACCTCCGGATGTAAAATGAGAAAATTCAACTGATCCAGTTATTTTCAAAATATTCTCATAATATAATCTTTGTTTATAAGAATATCCAGTGTATGTCGCTGTATCCAAGTATCTTGTCATTAAAAACCATGGATCATCATTGTTTTCAAAATAAAGCATTATATCTTTATGTTCTAAGATAATAATATTATCTCTATGAGATGATTCTTTATATTCAAAATTATCATTGATGGTTTCACCATCTGTGATCATTTGGGCGAAACTAGGAATATTTTCCTTTTTTGATTCTAAAAATGCTTTAAACTCCTCATATAATGGGCTTCCAGGAATTGGAAGAGACTGATCATTTGCTTGTGACGAATTTCCAGTTCTATAAGAACTGCTTGAAGCCGTAGGATTTCCTCGACCTCTACTATAACTACCCCTGTATGAAGGATGGCCTCTTCCACGATTGGAATTCATCCTGCAAATTCGCATGTGGTTTCTGAGATTTTCTTATGAAGATATTTGAACATAATGTTATATCGTTTCATGTCAGTTCTTGTTATCGGTCTATCTTTTTTACTTCGTTTGATAAACGATTCTAAGACCTTGATATGTTTACAATGAAGATTATTCTTTACTTGTAATCTTGAGTCACCCATAAGAAATTTACCTGAAAATGTCAATTTAAGAGTAATATAAGTTTGTTCTCAAGATTCTTGAGCTGAATTCTTAAACCAATTAATCTTAAATTAATTACTGTTCTCCTGAAATATGGTTCATTTGTTAAGTTGGTTAATTCAACTTCCGCTTCATTAATTAAATTTTTTGTATTAATGATATCATGAGATAACTGTCTTAGTTGGCTATAACTCATTCAGAAATTCTCTAGATAAAAAATCAAGAAGACTATTATCACTTCCTTTTTTATATTGAATTTCAAAATCAAAACATGCTAATGTAGCTTGCCATCCAGTAAACATTGGCTTAGAAACATCATGTTTAAAGTCTTTATTAAACATGAATTTAGCTGCCTGACAATCTGTTTTTATAATGAAATGTTGATTATATAAATCGTCTTGAAATTTAAGAATACATTTTACTAATGCTAAAATTTCTTTATTTATGGTATTAATATGTAGTTTTTTCATTTGTTCTTGTATAATATCTAGCATATAATCGTAGTTTTTTAATTTATAACCAGTAATATTTGGTGATGGTTGAATAGTAGCATTTATTTGTTTTTTTTTTTTGTATTATTGTCTCTTTTTGACTATTTATTTTTTCTATTTTTTTGTGTAAATCGATTAATTGTTCTCTTATTATTATAGAATATAAATTATGGAAATTTAATTGTTGGATCATACTATTAATATGATTTATATCTACAGTAAGAGTCTTTTCTTCAAAAAGCTTTTGATAAGCTGAAAATTTTATGGTAACATTGTTATTTGTAATTGTAAAAGGGATTTGAGGTGAAAATATGCTTGTTATTATCTTGTCTCCTGATAGAGTATAATCTCTTTCTATGTTGTGAATATCATGTAGAAAAGTATAAGTAAACCAAGAAATAAAATGTATAATCTGATTTATAGAGGATAAATGTTCATAAAATTTATTTTGTATCTCTTGTAACTCCTCTTTAGAATAATTTTTAAATAACCAATCTTTAAAAAATGTCCATTTAGTTGAATAAAATTCTTCTGAAATAATTTTTCTTGCCTGAGAACCAGGGCTAAAATCTATTTTTTCGTCTAAATCCATTAAATTGTAAAATTCATTTCAGAAGGAGTAGATGCCTCCGCCTCATACACAATATCATCATGTATATTTAGATTATTTATTTTTCTGATATCAACAGAAGCACGAGTAGAGGGGACTTCTACCTTATAATCTAGTGGTGATATGTATGAATGTGAAGATCTTGCCGATCTTGTTCGTTTTATTAGGTCGTGTTCATATTCCATTTCCTTGTTAAATTCAATAGTAACGGCCCCATCAGAAGTTTGTATAATACTTTCTATATTATTATTTATTAAAGGCGTGGGTGGTATATTATCTTCTAAAATCCAGTGTTGGGGAAATTTTATTTCATCCCATTTATAGCTTTTCTAGTTGTAATTTTTGACATATCAAAATTACTTTATATTAAAATTGTTTCATTTATAGGTTTATTAACTTTCTTACATTTAGGATTCATCGTTTTTAATGGTTTAAAATATATACGATAACATATACATATTACTTCCGATCCTGGTAAATAATTATAACCATGAGTTTTGACATTTAATGTTAAAGCTTGAAAAATATTCCTATCAGACAAAGAAAGTTGTAAATTTGGGTAAACATTAAAATATACCGGTCCATGAGACAAACTAGATTCTATTATACCCATTAAAGATTGTTTCCAATTTTTATTTCTAGCGTCCCTAAGAACTGCTAAAAAACTTTCAGGTAATCCTTGTAATGTTAATGGTTTAAAAGCAATTTGCACTAAACCAATATGCAAGTAATTATAAATATGTTTATATCTATTAATATCTTGTGGAGTTATTAACTGAATTGTCATGTCATCTTCATTCATAGTTAAACTCTCTTCTGTAGTTTTAACAGTTTGGATAAAACCTAATTCTTCAAAAGTTCCTAATTCATATATGAATTTAGGGTGGATACTAGGAATAGTCCATTTATTAAGAAGGTCTAAATTTTTTGGTATTTCATATTCTTCTATTAACTGGTTTTTAATCAATTGTTTATTACTGTTTTTAAATCTATTGAATATACTCATAAACAACAAATCGAGGTAATATCACATAGTGTTCCATGGTTCTGATACCATATATATATATATATATATATATATATATATATATATATATATATATATATATATATATATATATATATATAGGGTTAGGTTATTTTGTTTTCACTATCTATTGTGTGCATGTATGACTGATTTTGGACCAATCATTTTAATTATTTTAAGAAAGTAATTAATGCATATTACATGTTGAAGATATAATAGGTATTAATTACATCTTCAGCATTTAATAAGCATTAATTACTTTCTTAAAATAACGAAAATGATTGGTCCAAAATCAATCATACAGGCACACAATAGATAGTGAAAACATTTGAACCTAACTCTCTCTCTCTCTCTCTCTCTCTATATATATATATATATATATATATATATATATATATATATATATACTAACCATTACCCGCGTCACGCGACGGGTGTGACAATGGTGGTTGAATGATGAAAGATGAATTAAACCTTAGAAATGGAAACGTCAACGATATATATATCTAAGATTTGAGAACAGAAATTGCGAGATTTGGGAAAATACAATGATAAGGAATGAACCGGGTCAAAATAGCCTAAGAATAGGGGATAAGAGATTTGACATTTTCAACTGTTGACCATATGTACTCTACTCTTTTTGTAATGCATAAATTGATTGTACAAATGCATTGTATGTTTGTACGACTTAAAATTTAGCATTTGACCAAAAATGCTTTATAAGGTAATTAAGATATATATATATATATATATATATATATATATATATATATATATATATATATATATATATATATATATATATATATATATATATATAGGGTTAGGTTCATGTGAGACGGCCTAATTTTGTGAGACCATGAGACGCATTTATTTATTTATTTTTTTTAGTTAATTCAAGTTCCGAAAATAATATTTAAAAAAAGAATTTTTGGATTTTTCCATTTATTTTGCATTTTAAAATTATTTTTTAAATATATATAGTGTAATATTCTATTAAAATATTTCACGTATTTTTCAAAAAAAAATGGAATTTTTTATATTTTTTTTAGTTAATTCAAGTTCCGAAAATAATATTTAAAAAAAGAATTTTTAGATTTTTCCATTTATTTTGCATTTTAAAATTATTTTTTAGAATATGTCAGTGTAATATTCTATTAGAATATTTCACGTATTTTTAAAAAAAAACGAGATTTTTTTTTATTTATTTTTATTTTTTCTAGTTAATTCAAATCCCGAAAATAATATTTAAAAAAACAATTTTTGGATTTTTCCATTTATTTTGCATTTTAAAATTATTTTTAGATTTGGTCTCACGGTCTCACAATATTAGAATGGTCTCAAATGAACCTGAACACACACACACACACACACACACACATATATATATATATATATATATATATATATATATATATATATATGTAGAGAGAGAGAGAGAGAGAGTTAGGTTCAAATGTTTTCACTATCTATTGTGCATGTATGATTGATTTTAGACCAATCATTTTAGTTATTTTAAGAAAAAATAATTAATGCATATTAAATGCTGAAGATGTAATTAATACCCATTATATCTTCAACATATAATATGCATTAATTACTTTATTAAAATAACTAAAATGATTGGTCCAGAATCCATCATATATGCACTCAATAGATAGTCAAAACAAAATAACCTAACCATATATATATATATATATATATATATATATATATATATATATATATATATTTGTAGGCTTAGGTTATTTTATTAAAAGTAATTATTATGTTATTATATAAATAAATGTGGCCAATCAATTTAACTTATTTTAAGTAAGTGATTATTACATATTATTGAATTAAATATAAATAAAAAATACCATATATTCTAACTAAAAGGGTATTATAGTTAGTTAGTATAAATTTAATAACAGAAATTTGCATATTTTAAGGAAAATTGCATATTTTAAAGGAAATAGATTGTATTAGTTTTAAATATCTGATTGTATGGATGATAATTCTCATAATTCGTAACATGACGAAATATATCTATCAATATATTGAAAAATAACAAATATGATTGAACCATACAAGAATACACATTCTGACGTAATATATATTTTGATTTAATAAACTTCTTGAAGAATAATAAAATTTTGGATACAAGTTAAAATAAAATTCATTAAATTCTTAGAAAAGAAAAAAATTTATTTACTATTCTATGAGAATGTTACATTTATTAATAACAAAGAAATACAATATATAAATTATTCTACCAGATTATACTATTACATATATTTTTTTTCATTATTTTGTACATTATTCTGCTGGAATAAACCATTCTTTTTGGAAGATTGGTGGTTATTGTTCATCCTCATCCCAAACAATGTTCATCTTCAAGATTTAATTCTGTCAGAATCGGAATTCAAGATTCCATTCTAGTAGAATGTTGTAAGATCTTCATGTCTATTAAACCCAAAAGAACCTCTATCTGCCACCTCATTCACATGACTCAGCCTTTGAGTAACTTCAACCTATAAAAAAAATTAATGAGTAGAAAATCAATATTTATCTATACATTGTAATTTTTTTATTTTTTATTTTTTAAATTATGCATTGCATACCATGCATTGGTCACAAACTCGAACTTGTTGAGCATTTTCCTCTGTTGTGAGAACAATTCTACCTTGAGTACACTTATCACAAAAATATCACCACAATTTCTACAGTGATGCTACAAAGCAAAAGAGAAAACAAAACAATAAATAAATAAATAATCCTCATTAAGAATTAAGAATTGAAATTAAACAAACAGACTAACCCTTCGCACAAAAGCTCCAAAATATGTTTTACAAGTTGTGCATTTAGTAGATGCTTCATCTGGAACCTACATACAAAAGAAGATTCAATTCCAAATATTTTTATTTGACAATTGACACCATTAATAGAATTCCAATACAATTCAGATTTAAGAAGATTAAACTAACCCAGTGATCTTTTTCTTCATTTCCATGCTTAATCAAGTTTTTCCAATCAGGGAAGACTTTCTTCTTTTCAGTTGGTTATTCAGAGATTGTTACTTCTTCCATCTCCTTGAGCTAAATTGTTAAAAGAAGAACCATGAATATGAAAGAAAAAAGTTTATGAACCATAGAGAATATGGAAGCATAGTAGTACTGTAACACTCTAAAAATCTAAGCCAATTTAAACTTTTAAAAAACAACCCGATTTCATAAAGTTATTACAAAAAGGTTTTCAATACAATTATTATCAGAATCTTCCCAGAACCACAACATAAAACATAATCATGAGGAGCGGTACAATCACGCCTTTGCCTTGCCACGGTCTCCTGAAGAACCTGAAAAACATTAAACCACAACTGTAAGCCCGAAAGCTTAGTGAGATATCCCCAAAATACCAACCACATATACCATACACGCATAACAAGCCATATCATAACAGAACACAGAACAGCCATGCACTTCGGGTCTACTGTGTAACTGGTCCGCCGCACCGGCCTTCAGTCCACCTGGTCCACCCTCCGAGTCTAGCCACATACATCGAGTCTACAGTGTGATTGGTCCGCCCACATCGGGCCTTCAATCCACCTGGTCCACTCTCTGAGTCTACAGTATGACTGGTCATCCTGCACCGGGCCTTTAGTCGGCATGGTCCACTCTCCGAGCCTCGGCACGTCTGGTCCGCCCTCTTGGGGCCTACAGCCTATCTGGAGCGCTCGCTGGGCCTTCGGGATAACCGGTCCGCCCTGTGTATGTTAGCATACAACACAAAGCAGGACCCGCCTCAACCCAACCCCAGTCCCACAAGCATGTGCACATAAACATTCAAACATATAACAATTCACATTCAATCAAACCGATCTAGCAGATCACATAGCATAACATCATCCTAACCAGGATACCGACCTTAACCAGGTCTCTAACATATACCATCCTAACTACCAGGATGCAAACATAACAATTCAATAACATAACAACGATACCCAGATCACAATCCGATAAAGGGCCGACCTTGGTGCCTTAGACCCTATTGATATAGTGAGGATAACTCACCTCAATACGCCGATCTGAACCGACAAAGCAGATGCCTGAACCACCGTCTCACCGATAATCCCGAGCTATCCAGAAAAGCAAATAACCATTAGCTCAAGCACAACATCCCTCTAAGGGTAAATTGACCAATTTACCCTTAACTCAATCTGGTCCATGACAAAGGCCCAAAACCAAAATATGAAAGGCCCAATCACCCGATAAGATCTTAAGCCCACCAATGGCCTATTAATGGCCCAATTTGCTACATTGGGCCCATTCTCTTAATTGGGCCTTACTCTAGACCCAACATACATACTTAGCTCTTATCCCTTACCCTTGATGGCCTACAAAGGCCCAATGATCCAGAATTCAAAGCAAAGCTCAATATTAGCCCAATTTACCAAATTGGGCCCACCTCTCTAAACGGGCCTAGATCCCAGGTCCATACAATTATAGAGTCCAGAACACTACATCCATAATCTCCAGCCATGGCCCAAACTCTAATGGCCCAATAACAGCCCAAACTCTAAAGGCCTAAAACGAAGAACTCAACAGAGGGAGTACGCTGGGCGTACCCCTCTTGGTACGTTGGGCGTAACTCAAAGTTCACGGGTTGGAATCGGGACTCATAATCACTACGCGGGGCGTACATAAGATTACGCGGGGCGTAATCTCGCTGACTTCAAATCCTCATAGGTTCTTAATGGCTTAACCTCTTAAGTCCAAACTTCAGATCCATAAGCCAAATATACCTAGGATTCATAAAGTCTTAAACTTTATTGCTTGGGACGTCTATAAAGGTCTTAATCCATTAAGACCTACTTATCTCACACATGGGACAACCACAGCCCTTGGGACCTTATTTTTCTTACTCAAGACCCCTCCCAAGGTCTGAAAGGACAGATAATCTCGACCAACTCGAAACATGCATCAAGATGAGGACTTTTGGGACAAGAATGGTGTCAATACTTCACAACACATAGATCTATACAATATGAATGTCAAGCAAGAAGCTTTATACCTCACATAGGCTCCAAAGGATGATGTCTTTCCAGATCTATAAGTTCCAGCCACTCCACTCCTTCTTTGACAACTTCTCCTTTCTTCCTTTATGCTTTCCTTTGCTAATCCAAGCTTTCCAAGGTCAACCACACCCAACAATGGAGGTAAGAAGAATGTCTAGGGTTTCTGAGGGTAAGAGAGTGTTTATGGAGGATGAGGAGGGAACCATTATGTTCCTTATATAGTGGTTGCCCTTAAAATTAGGGTTTTAAGACTCTGAGAGTAAGCTGGGCGTACCTCTAGTACGCTGGGCATACTCGACCTTGCACCCGCGTCCATTTACTCATTACGCTGGGCGTACCCACGCGTGTCTCATGCATGCATGGCTTACATTGTCAACTTTTTCCATTAAGGGCCATAAATGCCAATATCTTCAAAGTGTCATAACTCCCTCATTCTAGCTCCGTTTTCGATGAACTTTATATCCACGAAGAGGTGGCGAGAAGCCCTACGCTTCTAGATACATACCCTGGTCCGAAACCTTCTCGGATGAAACCTATTTCCCATAAAAGGACCAAAATACCCTTCCTCTTAAATCTTGGGGACTCATAAATAAGTACTTTAAGAACGGGGCGTTACAAGTACGCCAGAACCTGAATGCTTGCAGCAGCTACCATGTCAAGGATATTGGTTGTGGTATAACTATTTGACTTTAGTCTAACACATCTTTCATCAACATCAATGGAAGTTTTGGTCCAGAAAACAAATACATTTGAATCCATTACCTATAAGGAAAGAAAGAATTTAGAGTCGTATTTCAGAGATTTTAAACTTTAACAAGAAATTAATTTGATGCAACATACTTACCTCCCATCTTGTTACAGATTCAAGGGAATAGAGTTTCAGTGTTCGGTTTGTTGCAGGATCAAGCATCCGAATACCATCTAAACCAATCTGCAGAGATAAGATCGAGTTGAGTTTCTTTAAATACTATGTAATAATATGATCAAGAATTTGTGAAATGTATAAAACAAACCTGACATAGCACATCCATGTCTCCCTGAACTCCACCCCCTTCAGAGAGAAGAATTACACGGAATTTCTGCACTCCGCTTTTCACATATTCATTCACATGGACTTTTGGTGTAGCTTTTACAATCTTCGCATCATCCAATGATGAAATTGAACTCCTCTGCGTATTCCCGCCACCAGAACCAAAAGTTATAGGTCTTCCGTAATCATCAAACAGAAATTGGATGAGATCTAAGTATGAAATTGGTCCACCTTTAGAGTAAGACTCGATCTATTTTTTTGCTTGTTCCACCAGTGATAAAGCAGCAGAAACCCCTAAGGTCGACGACAGTTTTAGCTGCCTCTTCCCTATTCTTCCGACCATTCGAACAACGGAGGTGCTCACCTCCTTACGACTTCAGCCACCGAGAATCGACTGCAGCTTGTTGGTTCGTTCTTCTTCATCCTTCGGTCTAGCCAAACCCCCTAGGTCCTCACATTTTCCTTTCCTTCGTTCTCGTCGACCCGGAGAATCCTTCTTCTTCGCAAATCGAAAGACGAAGCGCACCTGCAAAAGCGGGGAAGATTGATCAGATCAGTAGGCCCTTTATAAAAGGGGGGGAATTAGGTTACATTCAACGTAACTAGCAAAATTATAGGGAGTATTTGTGGAAGTTATTTCTCAAATTACCTATTTACCCTTATTGATTTATTTAATTATTTTTTTTCTATTATTTTTTGATTGGTCCACAATCAAGCATACAATAACACAATACTTACAAATGAACCTAGCACTCTCTCTCTCTCTCTCTCTCTCTCTCTCTATATATATATATATATATATATATATATATATATATATATATATATATTCTATTTAGAATATTTCACGTATTTTAAAAAAAACAACAATTTTTTTTATTTTTATTTTTTATTTTTTAGGTAATTAGAGTTCCGAAAATAATAATTAAAAAAAGAATTTTTGGATTTTTCCTTTTATTTTGCATTTTGAAATTATTTTTTAGATTTGGTCTCACGGTTTCACAAAATTAGTATTGTCTCAAATGAATATGAACATATATATATATATATATATATATATATATATATATATATATATATATATATATATATATATAGAGAGAGAGAGAGAGAGAGAGAGAGAGAGGGTTCAATTGAGAAAAAAAAAGGTTGAGAATGGGGGAACCATTCTCAGCCAATCTTTTAATGAGCTTAAAAAACACACGGTGACAAACTTGTAAATAATCTAAATACATTAATGAGCGGTGACAAATTTGTAAATAATCCAAAAACATTAAACCGTCAGGGCACTTGAGTAATTTGATATCACGTCAAATCTCGACAGAAAAACACCATTTCCCTCTTCGATACACCATAACACGAAAACCATTTGCAGAAGAATCGATAAGAAGAAAACAATTTGCAGAAGCATCAAATAACATAAACGAAGAAAAATGTCTTCCGATGAAAACATGAACGAGACAATTTCCTCACTCTTGACAATGAAAGGTAACCATCGGCGTTTTTTCTCGAGTTTTTAACGATTTCGAATCATTTCTAAAATTATCACTTGATTACTTGAAATTTCTCGTAATCTTCGAAAATTATTAGTTGATTTATAACTAAAAACATTGTTTTCACACTGTTCATTCTTCAAAAAAGGTTGTTTACTTCAATTTTACTTGAAATTTATGATACTCGTTCATTCTTGTAACCGTCCTTCGTTATTACTTTATTTACTTGAAATTTTTGTCAGAATAATCCATTATTATTTGATATATAAATGATTTTACATCATCTCTTCATTTTTCATCTTTATTCAAAACTATTCTGTCAAAATACAAAGGTTACTTAACATTTCGCTTATGTTTTCCTAATATTAACTACTTACCCTTACAGAAACAACACCAACAGTGAAGAATACATATAAACGAAAACCAAGAACAAATCAAAAAGGTAAATAAAATATGTTTTGTTTACTTCTGAACACAAGCAAAACTAATATTCATTCGTGAATATGTATGTTATATTCACATATGAATATAACAAAACATATTCATATGTGAATAAAAAAAATATGAATACATATGTTTTATTCAAATAGTCATTCCTGAATATGTATGTTATATTCACATATGAATAGAAGATAGCTTGCTGTCATACATACATTATTTAAATGTGAATACAACAAGAATGAATTATATATGTTCTATTCACATATGAATATAACAAAACATATTCGTATGTGAATAAAAAAATATGAATACATATGTTTTATTCAAATATTCATTCGTGAATATGTATGTAATATTCACATATGAATAGAAGATAGCTTGCTGCCATACATATATTATTCAAATGTGAATATAACAATAATGACTTATATATGTTCTATTCACATATGAATATAACAAAACATATTCATATGTGAATAAAAAAAATATGAATACATATGTTTTATTCAAATATTCATTCCTGAATATATGTATGTTATATTCACATATGAATAGAACATAACTTGCTGCCATACATACATTATTCAAATGTGAATACAACAAGAATGACTTATATATATATATATATATATATATATATATATATATATATATATATATATATATATATATATATCTATTCACATATGAATATAACAAAACATATTCATATGTGAATAAAAAAATATGAATACATATTTTTTATTCAAATATTTATTCCTGAATATGTATGTTATATTCATATATGAATAGAAGATAGCTTGCTGCCATACATACATTATTCAAATGTGAATACAACAAGAATGACTTACATATGTTCTATTCACATATGAATATAACAAAAATTATTCATATGTGAATAAAAAAATATGAATACATATTTTTTATTCAAATATTCATTCCTGAATATTTATGTTATATTCACATATGAATAGAAGATAGCTTGTTGCCATACATATATTATTCAAATGTGAATACAACAAGAATGACTTATATATGTTCTATTTACATATGAATATAAAAAAACATATTCATATGTGAATAAAAAAATCTGAATGCATATGTTTTATTCAAATATTCATTCCTGAATATGTATGTTATATTCACATATGAATAGAAGACAGCTTGCTGCCATACATACATTATTCAAATGTGAACACAACAATAATGACTTATATATTTTCTATTCACATATGAATATAACGAAACATATTCATATGTGAATGAAAATATATGAATACATATGTTTTATTCAAATATTCATTCCTGAATATCAAACTCATTTACCTTCTACTTACTATTGAATGAAGGTAAGAACAGTAACATTTCCGATAAAGATTCACCAACAATCAGAGAAACAAGATCCATGCAAAAGAGGAAAAATGCGAAAGGTACAAAATTCCTATCATATCTAATATATTCATATATGAATAAAATTGTATATATTATTTATATTTTTGTAATAAATAAATATTAATAAATCAACGAGCATATATCATATTCATATATTAGTAACTTATTCAAATATTATATGTTTTCATTTCCCAGATTAAAAAATTAACAAAAGTACCAAAGAAAGTAAAGAATCAAAGTAGAAAAAGTCCATCAAAAAGGAAAACTCCTGAAAAACAACAACTACAAGATTTAGATTCTGATTTTGAAAGTAGTCATCCAACGAAAAAGGCAAAAAGAAAGGAGTCACCAATCAAAAAAGCCAAAAAAACCAATGGTAAAAGAATTTTACTCAATGAAAAACAGATGTTCACCAGAGGCATTACTATTTATAATCCTTGGGATGAGCAAAGAACAAAAAGAATCAGTAAAATCTATGGGTTTTGGATAGGGATGAGCATATGGACCGGGGAACCGGTACCAGAATCGGAACCCGCACCGGAACCGGAACCAGATGGAACCGGTCTGGCCGGGACCGGAACGTTATTTTTGTGGATTTTTGGAACCAGTAACCGGAACCGATATAACTAAAACCAATAGAACCGGCAAAAACCGGAACCATATGATGCTATTTTTCAAGGATCGGTTCCAACATTGGAAGACACGACAAGAACCGGTAGGAACCGGGAACCGGTAGAACCGCCGGGCCGGTTCGGTTCTTGATTTTGGCCGAAGCCGGTTCCCGGTTCCGGTCCGGTTTGGGCCGGTTCCGTCCGGTTCGGTCCTTTTGCTGATCCCTAGTTTTGGAGCTTTGTTAAAAATGAAAATCACAGATATACCACTGAAGTTGAGATTTTATGTTTGATATTGCCATATTTGTACTTATTTTTAGGCAATATTTAAGTACATTTTTATTAATAAAGTGGTAATATGTTTTGAATAATGATACTTATGACTTTAAATTGTTATTTTCAGTCAATATAAAGGATTTTCGAAGAGAGGGACCAAAAATGCCAAATGTGGAACATGGGAGGCTTGAAAGACAAGAAAATAATAAATTAATGATAGACACTCAATCCACGACGTGGCGATGAAGCCCACGACGTGGCACGGGTGTTCCAGAAGATAAACATCGCGACGCGGAGGATTTCCTTGAAGGATACGGATTGCTTGAAGCCCACGACGTGGCACATCTGGCCACGACGTGGCGCGGGTTTTTGAGTATTATATAAGTCCTCCTGATTATTACAAAAAAAAAAGAAGCTTTTGGCAGAAGAAAGGAATTCCAGAAGACGATTTGGAATGAAAGAAAGGTTCTGGAAAAGGGTTTTCAACACCAAAAGAAGTAAAGGTTTATATTTTAGTTAAATAAGAACATGTCTTTCATTAGTTTTAGCTGTTTTGGTTTAGTTGCTATGATGAGCAGTTGAATCTAGCTACTCTTGTTTAGCTAGATGAAGCTTTGAACTTATGAATAGTTATATGCTTATGGATTAAGTTTAGTTGGTAAAAATTGCTTGTGTTTGATTTGTATAACCTAGCATGCTATTATTTGTCTATCTAATTGCTTGATTGCATGTTCTGTGTAGCTTAGTGACCATTAAACTGCATGAACCTGTTTACCTAATGATTTAGTGAACATTGAATTGTTAGAGATGGGATTGACCAATCTTAGTTAGTAATTAGAATAAATAAAGGCTAGCTATGCTAGAGAACGTGTATTGTGACCATAATTGCGTTTATACAACAAATCGTACATAGCATATTTACATTCATATTTAGTTCTGTGTTTAATTATGAGTGAACATACATGGTTTGACATGAATTAGTTAATTATTGGTAAGATAGAACTAAATTACTAATACAACTAAAAACCAACTTAATAATCCGTAATCATTAGCTAGCCATAAGGGAGAAGTGGATTCAAACTAAACAAGAGTGTGTTTTTATTGAATTTGATTTAAGTTAATCTCATCTTGTAAAACCAGATAAAACCCCTTTTAAACTTGTTAATAAATTAGGTTAATTTAATAGTAAGTAAATTAATTAGAACACCGTTCCCTGTGATCGACACCCGACTTACCCAAGCTATACTGTAATCTGACTAGGTACACTGCCTATAAGTGCATAGTTAGTTAAGTTTGTTAGGTTATAAATATTAAAATTAGTAAGTACTTTTGTGTACATTAACTTTTGGCGCCGTTGCCGGGGAACGACTTAGTTTTTAGCTTATTTATTTGCATTAAATTGATCGATCCTTCTTGTGGAGTAAAAACCCACAAAAAAGTTAATTTTTCAGCAAAATAATTTTTTCTGTTATTCCCAGAGTCCACGACGTGGCACTACTCTGGCCACGACGTGGACAGTAAAAACTAGATTTTTTTTTGAAGATTAGTTTTTCTTATTTTAGTTCAGTTTTACGCTTTTAGTTTAGCAAATTGCAGGAGTTCATGACCAGAAGCTCAAACACACACTTGGTGCCACCACTTGAAGACCCCGAGTCTGCACTTCACAAGAAAAAGACGCCCTTGCAAGAACTGAAGTCAGCTTTTTCTAGGAAGTCGGGAAAGAAGACAGGAGAGTCAAGTTCATCAGCGAAGCACAAGAGCAATCTTGAGCATTTAGATCATACACCCGTCCAGACCAAGTCCGAAAGCGATACCGAGCCAGAATTTGAAGAACACACAAGCGAACCCGAGAACGAGCCAAGGAACGAGATGGCAGCGATTGAAGAAATGGCCATGGGAGCTTACAAGAAGCGGATCCGAGAAGATGTGAGTCCTGGTTTAGTCCAACCCGCAATACCTTCCACTGCCACATTCGAGCTGAAGGGACACATATTGACCACACTAAAGGATATCCCATTTTTTGGGAAAGATCATGAGGATGCTTTTAAGCATCTAGATGAAGTCAACGACATTGCAGATTACTTCAATGTCCCAAATGTCAACAGAAACACAGTCTTGCTTAGGATGCTTTCCATCACTTTCAAAGGAGCTGCTAAGGAGTGGTTGAAAGCACTCCCACCGGGTACAATCACCACTTGGGCTCAAATGCATGAGCAATTCCTGGACCAGTTTTGCCCGCCATCCAAGATAGCCAAACTCAAGAAGGCAATAGCCAACTTTGAGCAACAGCCGGGGGAATCACTATACGAAGCATGGGAGCGGTACAAGGGCTTGCTCAGAAATTGCCCTCAAGATGACCTAAATGTGCAGCAAGAGATGTCAATCTTTTATGATGGGGTCAATGTGATGACAAGACAACTCCTTGATTCTCAAGGATCGTTGACAAAGAAAAATCCAAGGGAGGTCAAGGAGCTAATTGAAGAATTCGCGAAACACTCTCGCGAATACCACAACCCAAGGCAAGATGGAATCAAAGGCGGTGGAGGGGCCCAAACTAAAGAAATTGCAGCTGCCATGGCCATGCTGAATAACATGGATCGCAGGATAACACAAATGGACCAGTCGATACATGCCATAAGATTGGGGTGCGAGAGATGCAGTGGTCCACACTTGACCAAGGACTGCAATATTGATGAGTTTGGGAATAGAAGAGCTCAAGTGTGCTACTCTAGTGGGGATAAGTTTGATGAGGACTGGAGGAAACCGAAGAAGGAGTGGCTGCCATATGAAGAGTATAAGAAGCAAAAAGAAGAGAAATATAGGCAGACAGGTCGAGGCCTTTATCAAAAGGAGCAGCCACCGGCCGAGAAGAAACTCGACCTAGAGACCATTTTAATAAAATTTATGGAGGCTTCGGAAAAGAGACACAATGCCACTGATTCCGCCATCATGGAACAACAAACTTTGATAAAGAACCAGCAAGCCTCCATCCATAACCTTGAAGTACAATTTGGTCAACTAGCCACTCTAGTTCATGAAAAATTGTCCCCAAAGAATCCCGAAGTAAAGACCCAATCTCACGTAATGGCCATCGATACTGAAGAAGATGCAATATCTGAGTTCCTGGAGGCATTGGAAGAAGAACCGCAGCAGCCCAAGAAATCAAGGATCGAAAATGAAGAAAGTGCTGAACCAGGCTCGCCACGACGTGGCACTCCTCTAGCCACGACGTGGCGCATTTCTGATCAAAAACCTTTTGAGCCCGTTCCAGCTTATCAGCCACCTTTTCCATTTCCCACCCGAGCTGCACTTAGTCTACTAGAGAAGGAGCATTTAGAGTATGTAAAGCATGTGAAGGGGATACCAATTAATACCCTCTTTGTCGAGTCCTTATGCAAAGCTCCTGAGAACCAGAAATTACTGCAAGACTTGATAGATACTCGAAGGCAATTAAAGAAGCAGTCTACAGTGATTCTAAGTGAACAAACTTCAAAAGCTGTGTTGGGAGAAACACCAGAAAAGATGGGGGATCCTAGACGCCTCACTCTTCCATGTGAGTTTGGGAATAAAATGAAGGTCAATGCTTTAGCCGATTCTGGGGCTAGCATTAATCTAATGCCTTTTTCATTTTATCAAAAATTGGAGATTAAGAAGGTGAAGGCTACAAAAATGAAGATTCACATGGCAAATCGTTCGGTGACACAACCCTGCGGCATCGTGGAGGATATTTTGGTAAAAATTGGAAAATTTGTTTTTCCAATAGACTTTGTAGTCTTAGACATCAAAGAAGATCCGGATGTTCCAATAATCCTTGGCCGGCCATTGCTTAACACCGCTGGAGCCCTTGTTGATATCCGCGAGTCTAAGCTCACTTTGAGGGTTAGAGATGAACAAGAAGTCTTTGGGATAAAAGATGACTTTCAAGAAGATAAAGAACAGGTGTTCACAATTAATGAAGAGAATGAACTAGAAGAACTGGAAAAACTTATGGAAGAAGAGATAAAGGTAGTTCATCGAATCAAGAGGACAAAACCGAGGGCATCTGTCCCGTATTTGATTGAAGTCATAGCTTACAAGAGCCCGCCTTCTTGGGTAAGCGAAGAGGACGAGGAAATGACAAGTGATGAAAAGGAGGTCACTTCAAGAGTAATAAAGCCAGTGGTAAAAGAGGAGGATAATGCTATGGAATGCAAGGAACAAACGAAGGGCACAAAACGCAAGCTTGAAGAAGATGGAAAAGCTAAAAAGGAAAATTCAAAGAAGGCGTATAAAAGGAGAGTTCAAGCTTACAAACGGCGATTCAAGGAACAAAAGATCCTAGTGGTAGACTCTTCCGAAGATTCAACGTAGAAGGCACGGAGTCCAGCTCAAGACTCCAAGAAAATGAAGCGCTTCTCGGGAGACAACCCGAGCTTGGTTTGCATTTTCTTTTCTTTTAAATTTTTTTAGCTTTTAATTAGGAAAGACATTAATTCGTCATCTAAAAACTGATAATTGGTAAAGAATTAGCTGTGGGGAACTTTAAACAATGAATGATATGCAAAGTAATTAGTTAATATGTTAGAGTTTATTAAAATTTTGCATTTGGCAGTTCCACGACGTGGGCATAGCCAGCCACGTCGTGGGTCGAAATGGAAATACGGGACTATAAAACAGATTTAAGTTCCACGACGTGGGCATCGCCAGCCACATCGTGACCTTTAAAAGAATAAGGGGGGACCATTTCTTTAAAACCCTTTGACCGATAATTCCCAATCATATTGGAAGCTGCCGCAAGAACGGGAACAACAAAACCCCACAGCCAATTTCTTAATCTACTTCCAATTTCCTTGCAAGATCTTGCCAATTAATCTACTTGGTATGTGTTTTACTCATTATTTTGTAGTTAGTTCTTCCAATTTCAAGTTTTCATGGTTAGGGTTTGTATGATTCACGAAATTGGTTGAGTCTAGTGGTTGATTTTAGATTGCATGTCATTTAGATGTCCATAGGAACAAACCCCAAGTACTAATTTTGGTAGAAATCGCTTATAAAATGACCGATCCAGAAGCTGTTTGCGATGCGGCCCACGACGTGGCATAGCCTGGCCATGTCGTGACTTCTGGCAGACCCATTTAATATGTTTTAATGCTTTGGATGTTTGCTGTTTTGGTTTGCTTTTGTATGCAGAAATGGGACCATGACGAGCTGTTCCACAGGAGGAAAACCCGATAGATGTAGCAAGCATACATCCCTTATACCAGTTTCCTCAAAACATTCCCCGACCGTTGCTAACTACGTACGAGAATCGGCTTGGATGGCTGTATAATAGGGAGTTTACAATAGCCTCAATTATCGATTGGGGATGGCTTGGTGGAGTGGGAATGGTAGTTGAGTTGGCACGTTATTGGTCGAAGACTTATGTTGTAGATCAATTTTCGTTCACTTGTCACGGGTGGAGGAATTTATTTGCCATTCAAGAACCCATGTATTGGGAATTATCGGTGGAGTTTTTCTCTACCGTATGCTTCGAGGAACGCACCCTTGATTTCACCTACAACCGGGCACTCGTGTTTTGTTTGGGTGGTGTATATCGAGAGTGTAGTCTTTGGGAATTTGCTTGGCGTATGGGGCTCTATACAGAAGTGGAGACACAATCTCCATTTTCATTCCGTTCTTGCTTGAATGTGTTCGAGATTTTGCTCCCGGTACTTTGGATGTGCAGTTCTGGCGGGGCATTTCTAACCATGAGTACAACAATCGTGACTTGAGTGAGTCACAAATTCGGAATCCTGTTTTCTGATTTTTGCACCGCCTTATCACTTTTTCAATAAATCACAAGCATCATGGTGATAAAGTCCCCATTCAAAATCTATTTTACTTATGGACTCTTATTACCCTGGGAGTTTGTTGTGATTTACCTTATATGTTGGCGAGGTTCATGAGGAAGAAAGCGGCCAATTCTACGCCTGGGAGCTCGATTACTGGGGGGCATTTGGTTACTCGCTTGGGTAGGTCATATCATATTTTGACCCATGACTTTGTGAGGAATCATACTTGATTCCCGGACACAGACTTGACCATTCAAGTCTTGGGTGTTATGTGAGCAGTGGTGAATATCGGGGGTCGTTTTGTTATACCGCCGATAGATGATGAGCAGGAGGAGGTGCAGCCAGGACAGCAACCACCAGCCAGACCACGGCGTCGGAATGTGCGGGTTAGATGTGAAGTCGAGAGAGAACGTGCTGCTTTGCAGTATGTGTAGGGAGTGCCCACCGACCCTTTTCAGAGTCGGTTGGGAACGTATTTGGATAATCTATGGGGGCATGCTATTTACCATACCCAACTTACTGAGGGTATTTATTCGCATTTGGGTGTGACCCGACCACCTTCTATGCCACCATAGTATCCCTATTTTCCGACATGGGAGGAGCTATGGTGTCCGCAGAATGACGGGACAGGGCCAAGTGGAGCACAAGATCAAGATGATGATTGATTTTATTTTCTCTTTTGTTTTTGAGTAGTTTTTTTTATGTTGAAATTGGTGTGTGATGTAAAACATTCTTAAACTATGTTGTTATTTTTTTTTCTTTTGGGTTGATCCATTTTCAGATTAGCATTGGAATTCTAAGGAGCATAAAAGGTTAACTTTCGAGTCATGTTTGTCAAAGGAGCTTAGAGTCGTGAGTCGGAAACCACAATTCAAGATAAGTGTGGGGTATATTAGGAGAGAGGTTATAGTTGGGAAATATATTTGCATAGAAGCGTCTGAAACCAGTTAGCCATTGGTCAAAGTAGCTAGAGTAAATAAAACAAATAAGCCATTTTCTGCTGATGCCCAGTTTCCATGACGTGGAATCCTTAACGCTACGCCGTGGCGTTATTGCAGTTAAAGAAATTCAGCATTTTGGTGTTCGCGGTTTCAACCCATATCACGACATGGCCAGTCACCTGCCACGACGTGACCCAGTTTATCATTAGCCACATTTTTTTCTTACAAATACCCACTTTGAAGAATTGAAGTTTCGAGTCATGTTCGTGGTTTATTTACGTATTCAACCAGTTCTACACCAAGTTTCTATTTTTGGAAGTCCAATTGCACGTTTTCCACACTTTTGGAGATGCTCACGCCACTATCCCAGGGGAGTCTAGTCCTTTTTCTCCTTTTTCTTTAATTTTGATTTATTTTTATGAATACAATGGGGACATTGTATGAAATAAGTGTGGGGTAGGGGTAGAAAAAGTAAGTTGCTAGAAAATCATAGAATTTGATAGTAAAAATTGAAAATTTTGAATAATTGAATCTAGTAATAATAAGTTGAGCTATAATTGCTAGTATTATGTAGGATGATCCGATGAAAGTTCAAATGTTTAGTTGAGCCAATATACGTTATAGTGCATTTGTGGCCTCCCTTATTTTAGTGAAATCATGGAACAAAAACATAACCCCACTTGGTTTGAGGGATGCAATATGTTTAGCAGCCTAAACCTGAAATGTATCTAGGAAAATTATTATCATTAACCGATAAAGGTTGAGGTTGAGCGCCTCTGCTTAAGCATGTAGGTTTTGAGTGAAAAGAAAAAAGAAGAGAATTACAAGAAAAGTTTGAAGAATTTTGGAGCAAATAAAGTGAAGATCAAAAGATCAAAATTCCAAGAAATTCAAAAGGCTGAAGATACCAAGAAATCAAATCAAATAAGGTGGTGAATTCAAAAGAAATCAAAGATCAAATTATCAAGGAAGTGAAGAATTCCAAAAGAGCTCCATAATGGTATCGAAAAATTGTAATTCTAGATTATGTATGCTTAGGTTGCTCAACTAAAAATACCTTGAGGATAAGAAGGTTTTCTGAGGATGGATTCGGAGGGTTGCATAAAATAAGCATTGTTCGGAAAAAGTGGGCGAGTGTTTATGAAGATTGTGAGTATTTAAAAGTATGGGGGGGGGGGGGTACTTTAGGAATATTTTAGACACAAAAGCATGTGTTGAGGTCTTGGCATAATGGCTGAACTAGAGTCGGATTGTTCTATGTGGTGTTAGTAATTAAGAATTAAGTTTAAATTTGCTTGAGGGCAAGCAAAGCCTAAGTATTGGGTATTTTGATATTGCCATACTTATACTTATTTTTAGGCAATATTTAAGTATATTTTTATTAATAAAGTGGTAATATGTTTAGAATAATGATACTTATGACTTTAAATTGTTATTTTCAGTCAATATAAAGGATTTTCGAAGAGAAGGACCAAAAATGCCAAAATGTGGAACATGGGAGGCTTGAAAGAAAAGAAAATAATAAATTCATGATAGACACTCAATCCACGACGTGGCGATGAAGCCCACGAAGTGGCACGGGTGTTCCAGAAGATAAACATCGCGACGCGGAGGATATCCTTGAAGGATACGGATTGCTTGAAGCCCACGACGTGGCACATCTGGCCACGACGTGGCACGGGTTTTTGAGGATTATATAAGTCCTCCTGATTATTACGAAAAAAAGAAGCTTTTGGCAGAAGAAAGGAATTCCAAAAGACGATTTGGAACAAAAGAAAGGTTCTGGAAGAGGGTTTTCAACACCAAAAGAAGTAAAGGTTTATATTTTAGTTAAATAAGAACATGTCTTTCATTAGTTTTAGCTGTTTTGGTTTAGTTGCTATGATGAGCAGCTGAATCTAGCTACTCTTGTTTAGCTAGATGAAGCTTTGAACTTATGAATAGTTATATGATTATGGATTAATTTTAGTTGGTAAAAATTGCTTGTGTTTGATTTGTATAACCTAGCATGCTATTATTTGTTTATCTAATTGCTTGATTGCATGTTCTGTGTAGCTTAGTGACCATTAAACTGCATGAACCTGTTTACCTAATGATTTAGTGAACATTGAATTGTTAGAGATGGGATTGACCAATCTTAGTTAGTAATTAGAATAAATAAAGCCTAGCTGTGCTAGAGAACGTGTATTGTGACCATAATTGCGTTTATACAACAAATCTTACATAGCATATTTACATTCATAATTAGTTCTGTGTTTAATTATGTTTGAACATACATGGTTTGACATGAATTAGTTAATTATTGGTAAGATAGAACTAAATTACTAATACAACTAAAAACCAACTTAATAATCCGTAATCATTAGCTAGCCATAAGGGAGAAGTGGATTCAAACTAAACAAGAGTGTGTTTTTATTGAATTTGATTTAAGTTCATCTGATCTTGTAAAACCAGATAAAACCCCTTTTAAACTTGTTAATAAATTAGGTTAATTTAATAGTAAGTAAATTAATTAGAACACCGTTCCCTGTGATCGAGACCCGACTTACCCAAGCTATACTGTAATCTGACTAGGTACACTGCCTATAAGTGCATAGTTAGTTAAGTTTGTTAGGTTATAAATATTAAAATTAGTGAGTACTTTTGTGCACATTAATGTTCTTCAAAAATTTGATTATGAGAGAATGGTGATATATATTGAAGGAAAGGAACTGAATGTAACAGCTGAGTCTGTTCATGACATGTTGGGCATACCAAGTGGTGGAACCAAACTTACACAACTGGATCAATGGCCTAAGGATGATACAAGTTATGATGAATGGAAGCAACAATTTAAAAAAGATTCAATCATCCGAATGAGTGCAATAAAAAATGTTATTGTTTCTACCAAACAAGCTGATTTCAATTTCAAATTGAACTTCTTAGTTCTTTTTGTCAACACGTTTTGCGAGTCAACATCAATGGGAAGATGCAACATGGTTCCCTTGAGCTATATTTCAAGAAGAACGGATATCAGCAACATAGACTGGTGCAACTATGTTTTGGACTGTCTTGTTAGAAAAAAAACTCATACATACCAAACTCAGATACCAACTTCTTTGTTGGACCTTCAGCTTTCTTGGTGGTAAGTTATTTTAATGTTCATACTCAATTTTTAATAATATTGATTATTCATAAACTAATAGCAAATATTCATATATGAATAAGAAAAATATATTTGTTCACAAGTAATGATTTACATTACTTATTCATATATGAATAAGTCATTACCTATTCATATATGAATAAGTAAAAAATAATATTACTTCTTCATATATGAATATCAATTAGTTATCATTCATGTGTAGTTGTTCTATGCTGATAACATCCAATCAGAAGCTTTGACAGTAACACGTAAACGTCCAACAATTTGTTATTGGAGTTTAGAGAAGATTAGATATCGAGAGGCATTTGAACAAGAAAAAGGTAGATTTGGACTTGGAGAAATAAATGAAGAATTTGTTGACGAACAAGATGAAGGAGATACAGATCTCGAAGACAATGATTATGATAAAGATGAAGATCATTCTGTTGAGGTAATTAGTTTGAACATGTTAATAATATATGATTACATTAAATTATTATATTAAATTCTAATCATATACTTATTTCTGTTACATAGGCATATGAATCAAAAATATCAAAAATGATTAATAGTTTTGAGAGGTTGAAGGAAAAACTGAATTCAAAGCTGAATGATGCGATGACAAAGTTCCATGAAAAGGAAAGCTTTAGAATTTTCAAGGAAAAGATG
This sequence comes from Lactuca serriola, assembly GCF_051521515.1. Lineage (NCBI taxonomy): Eukaryota > Viridiplantae > Streptophyta > Magnoliopsida > Asterales > Asteraceae > Lactuca > Lactuca serriola. The sequence goes on along the minus strand of NC_136412.1, from coordinate 156,622,867 downwards.
AAAAATATGATTGTTGAAGAAAAAACTGAAAGCACAACGATTTTTAATTTTCAAGTAATGAAACTGGAGTTGAAGGAATCAATTTGACACCAATAATGGGTCAAAAAACAAATGATCAAAAAGAAAATGAAGATAAAGAGGGAAATGGAGAAGAAGACAGTGATAATGATGCAAGTCAACCAGAAGTAGATTATTTACTTGATTCAAATGAAGCAGAGAATGAAGCAATAAAGAATGATGCAAATAAGAATAAAAAAGAAGGTGAAATTGGAGTAAAAGAGAAAGATGGGAAGAGGAATGAAAATGAGAATGATGAAGAGGGAAAAGATGATCATGCTGAGGAAACAAATAATCATGAAGAGACTATTCAACAAACTAAAAATGAAAATTTGTTGGATAAAGTTGTTGACAACATTGTGGACAATGTCCTTGGAATTGGAATTTCACGTTTAAATAGTCAAGAAGATGAAATCTGGAATCACCCTGAAATGAAAACTAATTTCGATAATATTGATATAGGTAAACTTTGTCTTACTTTTATTTTAAAAATATATATAAAAATATTAATACACAATAACAATTTTGTTTGTTAAATTTTGACCAGGGTCACCAATGAGTATAGGTAAAACTAATACTCTTGCAGAAAAGGAAAAATCAGAAGGTGTACATGAACAGGGAACAAAAGTTGAAAAAACAAAGGGAGATGATATAGGTAAATGAATGTCTTAAAATATATTACAATATTTATATTGATTTTTTTAATAAGATTGTTTATTCATAAGTGAATAATACACTATATAAATGAATAAAAAATAAAAAATATTCATATATGATGTATATGTTTCAGGAAAGGAAAACTCTGAAGATAGAAATGAAGGAGGAAAAGAAGCTAAGAACACGAAAGATGGAGGTGAAGAAAAACATACATAAACTGAGAAAGGAAATGCAGAAGATAAAGGTAAATAGTTGAATCACTAATAAATTAATATAATAAGTTTTATTATTCACAAATAAATAATGCAATATAAAAAAAATTAATATTTCTTATTCATAAATAATGATATGCATTACTTATTCATAAATGAATACATTACTTATTCACATATGAATTACTTAATCACAATTCTTTATCTTTTAGGAAAGAAAAATCCAGAAAATTAAAACAAGAAAGGAGAAAAAGCTGACAAGAGAAAAGGAAATAAAGGAGGTAAAAATTTGGATAAACATTTCAAAATATAAACTCAAATATTATAATTAACTTACAACTATTTATATGATAAATCTCCTAGCATGCAGATACTCATCCAAGCTTTAGTCTAGGTCTCAGTCAAGATTCAGATCAAACTTCAAGTAAAAAATCTAATGAATCTTCACCAAAAAAACCACTTACAAAGAAACAAATCAAAGACGACCATCAGAAGGTTGTTATCAGATTAGCAAAGAAAAATGTTCTTAATCCAAATCCAATATCTGTATCAATTCCTACTGAAGTAGGACCATCAAAGCATGATCTGGATCAACAAAGAGAGAAGAAGATTGCTGATGCTTTCAAATCACCTTTCAAATGCAGAATAAACAGAAACAAAACCCAAACTGACACATCAGGAGAGTATTGTCTGTGAATGGTTGTTCAACTTATAAGGCAATACATCGTAAGTAACTTTATTTTATATACAATAATCTATGACATTTTGATTATATATTTGTAGAGATGTGGTTGTCCGGACAAAATATGGTCAGATAACAGAAAGAGCAATTATGGAAAGTCTATATGCAAACACAAAGATTTTTGGAGAATTTTTAGACACTTGGTATGATTTACTTAACCACCAAGAACTAGAAAGGGATTTTGGAAATTCACCATACAGACTCTTCTTGAAAGTTGGAATTTGTGTAAGTTTATGTTCTAAACTTAATTCCTTCCTTATTCATAAATGAATACACCAATATGATGTATTCATTTATGAATATTATATTTTTTTAACAACTGAAATTCACATATGATTATACAAATATGATGTATTCTTTAACATAATTATATATATTCAACTAAAATTCACATATGATTATATTGGTTACAGACTGCTTATCTAACTTCAACATTGTCTGATGAAAGAAAGTATGAAAAATTCAAGGAGAACTTTCATGAGAGTACCAATGGGTTCAAAAAAATCTTGAACATACAAGATATTGACATGGTATGTTAATTAAAGTTGTTTTTTATGTATATTTTATCAACAAAATACTTACCATTATATACATAAAAACAAGTATTCTTTCTAGTTGTTAAAAGTGCTCACATTTTTGTGATTGTCTTCAACTTAAAGAAAGCGTCAATTGAAATTCTAGACAATAGTGCAGTTGAGGGGGATTATGAAGGAAAATACAGAGTAATATTGAAACCTTTGGTATGTACCTAATGCACAACAACATAAAATAACCAATTTATTACATATCTAACTTTTATTTTATTTAATGATCAGAAAAATTTCTTTGTGATATACTTTAAAGAAAGAAACCATCCAAGACCAAATGCAATCTCAAAAGAAAGTATCAAACCCCAACGACTTGAAATGTCATGGAGAACAGTTAAAAACAAAGTTGATTGTGGGGTCTTTGCAATGAGACATATGGAGACCTATATGGGACAACCACTCTCAAAGTGGAAACCAAGTCTTCATAAAGAAAGTGCAGTTCAGCAAACTACTTTAGAGAAGCTCAGGCAAAAATATGCACACATAATGCTAACTTCTGAAATTAACATGTTGAAGGCTAAGGTGTTGGATCTTGCTGAAAAATATCAAAAAGTTGAATTCAAAGTGCATACTAATCATGCATACAAGGCTATGCAAACAATTCAAAAAAAGGTTAAAATAATATTGATGATTGTTTGTGAAGATGAAAGAATGTTGAAGTGTGATGCTATAGAATAGTTTGTGTTAAAGATGAATGGATTTGAAGTACATGTAAGATGATTCTGCGAAACGAGTTTTAAATGGTTTGTTAAATGTTGTTGAACATCGTTTTAATATTTTGTGTATGAAGAACTTTTATTATCTTGTGTTGAATGATTATGTAATAGAAACAACTTCGCTTATTTCTGTCCGTTTTTTATATTTAAATATTTTCAAAGTTTATTTATGTTTATTCATAAATGAATACGAATATGATATATTCATTTATGATTAAATTAGGAGTAATATGTCAGCATAACAAAGTTCATATATGAATATAACAAATTTCATATATGAATATAACTAACTTATTAGTAGAAACGAGTTTGCTTATTTATGTCATTTTTTTATATTCAAATATTTTCAAACTTTATTTTTATTTATTCATAAATGAATACGAATATGATATATTCATTTATGAATAAGTTCAAATTAATATATTAGTATAACAAAGTTCAGATATTAATATAAAAAAGTTCAGATATGAATATACTTATTTATTAGTATAACAAATTTCACATATTTGTATTCATTTATGATTAATTTACAATATCAATATAACATATTTTATAGTAATTTAAAAACAAATATCAACATATCAATTTACCATATCAATATAAATGTGTATTATTCATACATGAATATTATTGTTTATCGTTTTTATCTGCATATATTCATAATGAATAAAACGAAAAACCATAAAAAAAAACTAAAAAATCCCTAACTGTCTTTTGCTGATTTAGCAGCTCCAACTCTTTCTGGACAAGTACGTAAATTGTGTGGAACTCGTTTTCCACATCCTGAACACATTCTATATTCTTTTTTAGAATTTTCATATGCTACTTCACTTGCACATGGAATTCTTCTCTTGATTCCAGAACCTTTATTGCTTTGAACTTCAGGAACATGAATATTAATCTCTTCTGGAATAGGAATAGTAACACCCAAAAGCTTGCATACAACTTCACCATATGTCTTGCGTTTCAATCCAGGAGAAATATAATCACGCTCAAATTCCTTCAACAACATTTGTTGCTTCTCAGCAAACAAAGTAAATCTCTTTTGTCATCTCTTACAATATCCAAACATGATTCAAAACTATAATATGAATCATTGACTAGCTTTACATTCTCACAATCACCTGAATCGGATTGAACATAACTAAAACGATAATTTCTTGATATCACATCCTTTCTCCATCTCTTCAAAATGTACCTTTCAGGAATTTCTTTAACACCACATCTCATCATTATTGTAAAAGCATGTCTGCATAAAACACCCATACACTTAAAATGTTCACAACTGCAATTTATTTCTTTCTCTTCAGCTTTTATTTCAACCTGATACAAAAACAAAATTTACACATTTACATTCATATAAGAATACTCATATCAACACTTATATTCATATATTCATATAATATTCATATATTCATATATGAATATTGATATTCATATATGAATATTCTCATATTCATATATGAATATTCTCATATTCATATATGAATATTATTACATTTTTCATAAAAAACTAGTAAAATTACCTTAAATTCATTTTTAAAATCACTTTTACTGTTGGTGTGCTGCACAATGTAAACTTCCCAACCATCTTCAATACCAACATATGAGTATGTACAGAAAAAACATGCTTTATATATTTCTTTTTGCACCTCAAAAAATAATGTACTTGTATAAACCTTTGATACTTGTAGTTCTATTTCTCGAGGTGTTTGCATTTTATATGATGCTTTCTTTGATGCCTTATCAAGATCTCGTTGAGTATTCTTTTGCTTTTGAATGACAATGTCGTAATTCATCATGAAACTCAAAAGTAAGTTCCCATTTTCTGAGTATGTATTAAAGAATGAATTCATACTCTCTGACCTCGATGTAGTCTTCATCAAACCACACATTGGAATATCACTAAAATATCCAGGTATCCGTGAATCACGTATTGTAAACATGTCTTTAAACCATCTTGTGTCTTCAAGATTGAATTCCTTCATAAGCAAACCCCACTTCACCTCAAAAACATCAGGTTTCATATTAATGTCCCAGACAAGCTTTGAAAACCTTTTTCTAAAGTATGTGTTAGTAAATAAATCATCTGATATCTGTACTAAAACAAAAATATTCATAAATGAATAAATAATAATAAGTAAAATAACAATCAATATTCATAAATGAATATACTAATAAGTAATATATTTGAAATATATTAAAATATTACCTTTTTTTTTAACTTTTTCATTATATGCCACATACATAATCGGTTCTTTGAATTACGAAACACATTCTCAATAGCTTGTTTTATTGCAGCATCTTGATCGGTTAAAACAAGTGTTGGTTCTTTCCCGTGAGTTTTAAGAAATGATTTAAGAAACCAAGAGTAAGACTCAATGCTTTCATTGCTTAGCAACCCAGATCCAACAATAATCGATTTTTTATGATGGTCATTAGTAGTAAACGGAACAAAAACCATTCGATACCTAACACACAAAAAAAAATGTTCATTAAAGTCAATTTTTGATGTATTAATAAGTGAATAGAAAAATATTCATATATGAATAAGCTATAAACAAAAGTAGATAAAATAACTTACTTGTTTGTTCGGAAAGTCGCATCAAATGAGATAACATCACCAAATTCAGCATAATATGCCTTCTCCGTTTCATCAGCCCAAAACATATAGTCCAAAACATCATCTTGATAATTAAACTCAAATGAGTAATTTGGATAGTGATCTTGACGGTCATTCATTGTGTTTACTATCATCTGAGCATCTTTATAACCAATAACCCTGTTGATATCTCTCCTTAAATTTTTATAGTCAACTACTTTTGGCTTCACAAACTCATACCCACCTCTCAAACTTTCCCTCAACTTATGAGCCATAGTTGGACCTATTTTTGATGTGGAAGCATGCACAATAAACTCTTTTTCTGAATATGACATTTGTCTCGCTATTTTTAAATCGCCTCTCTTCTCAAGTGGATGGTTGTGAAGTTCATCAAACTGAAAAACTTTATAATATGGAGTTCCATACACAGATTCAAATATAATCTTTGCTTGACAACCAATAGCTATTGAATTTGAATTTCGTTTCCTCCTAACACCACTTGTACCCAATGTGTCACAAGATTTCTTTTTCTGTTTACCACCACGATTACATATAATATGTTTCTTCTTTATAAACTTGTTAGCAAACCTTGACTGTGTGCTTAGTCTAACATCAAAACCACCAATTTCAGCATACTCAAAATACATTTTGATAGCCAACTTTAATGATTTGAAGATTAAACCCTTAAATGGAATAAGTTAAACAGGTACATCTGGCTTATAGACATGTTCTCCAATTATATCATCACAATATTGTGCATCATGTACTGAACTTGAACATTCACCACCTAAAATAATAATGCATGAATAAAACAATAACATATATGAATACATAAAACTCATATAAATAAAACAAAAAACATTCATATATGAATACATAAAATTCATGAGGATTCAAAATATATAAAATAAAACATAACTTATTCATATACGAATAAAACGAAAAAAATAATAAATTCGAAATTACAATTATCACACGTTTCTTCATATATGAATAAGACAACAATTTATTCATATTAACATATTCATATGTAAATAAATGATAATCAACAAAATTAAAAACAACAAAATAATTCAATAACTGATACCTTCAAAAAATGAGTTCTCAGCATCTTCTTCTTCACTCTCACTCATAGAAGAATACAAATCACCATCAATAACACTAGAATTCGACATAATACACCAAATGATCTGTATAAATAAACAAAAACAATATTAATATCGAATATATCTCAGAAAAAAAGTCGTAAAGATGAAAACCTAGTTAATTTCGAATATATCTCACCTCAACGTACAAAATATCTGAAAGAAACTTAAATCATATATGATCAGATGCTGTAATTAAGCAATCTCTTTCGGTACAGAGCGTAAAAACTAGAACGATATATCCGATTAAAAATTAAATCAGCTCCGATTCAAAATAAATATCTCAAACTACTTAACAAAAATCCGATGAAATAACTCCAATACATATTCGAAACTTGATAATCTTGATAATGAACTCCGATTAAACAACTCCAAAACGAAGATAATAAGCGTAATTCCAAACAAATTATAAAAAGCAATAATCTTGATAATGAACTCCGATCTATCCGATTCAAACGATATACATACCTGATAAAATCGGAAACTGAAGACGAAGTAGAAAACTGAAACACAGATGCGAAACTTCACGATTAATGGAATAAATACGTATAATTGCTAACGAGTTATATAAAGAAAATAATATTGATAATGAATTCCTCATATCCGATTCAAACGAGATAAAGATATCATCAAATTGGAAACTGATAACAACGAACATGTAAGTTCTATTTCAAAAAGTTGCTAAGATAAATAATTGGACATATGCATTTTTTTTTTTAATTTGAACATGTTGGATAAATAATTGGCTGAGAATGATTCCCCCATTCTCAACCTTTTTTTTCTCAATTGAACCTACATATATATATATATATATATATATATATATATATATATATATATATATATATATATATATATATATATATATATAAGTTCAATAGAGAACCAATATGGATGAAGGAACTAGGAACCTATCTTAACCATCTATTGTCTTTTAATCTCGATCATTAACCCTTAATTAACCAAAATAAACACGGAGGTGCATTTTGGTAATTTTAGGCTCTCATTTAATAGTCGTGTTTGTCTCCGTTATCTTCTTCTGTTATTGTCCATCGTCTTCACCACTGATTGATCCAAAATACTTTCACCTCTTCTTCTAAATCTCAACCATTTTCATCGAATTTACTAATAGTTTCTTCGGATTTCAGCTAATAATCAGGTTGTTTTAACATCTATTCATCTTTTTTTTTTTATGATTATTAGGTCAATTATAGATTTTCATTTTACCGATTTTCTTCCGATGCATTGTTTATCAACTTATTTTTATTGTTATTGTACCCGTCTGATTTTCAATTCTCATGATTTTACCGTTTTATCTTCAAATAGTTTTGTTTTTATTGTTAATTTGCTAATTTTATGTCGTATGCTGAATATGCGTTTGATGTTACTGATTTTTCTTCGTTCGTTTTTGTAATCATTCGTCTATATTGCATCTTTGACATTTAGATAATCAATTCTATCTTGTGCATCTTCGACATTTAAATTATCTCCAAACTTTTAGTGATTTTGAGAATCTTATCTTATCTTGTGTGTATATTTTAAAGTTTTGTGATTATCTTGTTTATTTGTTTTTTTTTTTGTATCATTATCAATTCTAATCTCTATATAAACTACAAGTTACCGATTCATTATGAATTCTCTGAGTTCTTGTTCAGATATGCATTCATTTATTAATAAACAATCACGTAAGTTTTTTTTCTTAATATAAATTTCACATTTTCTATGTAATGTAATAAAATAGATGTTTTTTTTCCTTTTGCAGCTCATGATCAATCATCTTCAAGTATAAATATTGATCATTCAAATAGTAGTAATTCTTATTTAGATTTGCATTCAACTATTAATGAACAATCGCATAAGTTTTTTTTTTTCTGAATATAAATTTCACATTTTCTATATAATGTAATAAAATAGATTTTTTTTTTTTTTTTTTTTTTTTTGTTTTTTTTTTTTTTTTGTTTTTGCAGTTCATGATCAAATCATCTTCAATTATGAATATTGATCATTCAAATAGCAGTAGTTTTCATTATAGTTTTGATTTTGAGCTCTACAATACTGAGTATTTTAAGCTTGTTCATTATGATAAGTTGATACATAAGAAGCCTTTCAAAGGATTGTTGTTTGATTCGTTAGACATTGGTATTGACTTTTACAAGACTTATGGTCAAGAATCTGGTTTTGATGTGAATATGTCAAGTCAAAAAAGATACAATGATGGCACAAATCGTCTTAGATATTTCACATGTAGTAGATTTGGTTTCACGGAGTTGTTCAAGAATGAAAATATTAATGTCATCTTTTCAGATGTTAAGAGAATGAGAACTTCTTCTAAGAAGAATGGATGCCCTGCTATTTCAAAGTTCAAGAATCTCCGATGTTCTTTAATGTTCTACATTTATGTGTTTGTTGAAGATCACATCCATGAACTTATTGCTCAAGATCAGTTGCACTTTTTAAGGATTAATACGACAATCGATTTTCTTGATGAATCCTTTATACATAAGGTTGGTACTTATAACATTGGTGCTTCAAAAGCTTATAACTTGGTGAGTAGCATGAAGGATGGCTTTGACTCTAGGGGAGGGACTGCAATCGACTTCAAAAATTTTCATAGAGATTTGAATTGTAAAATTGATGTCAAAGATTCCCAAATGGTTGTGGATATATTGACAAACAGAAAATTATGTTTCTCTAATTTTTCATTTGAGGTCCAAAAAGATGATGATCATCTTACTGGACTTTTTTGGGCTGATGATACTTCGAAAGTCAACTATAAGGAATTTGGAGATGTACTATCTTTTGATGTTACTTATCAAACAAACAAGTAATTCCTAATATTATTTGTTCTTTTTATGGTATTTTTTCTTTTTAATTATACTTATAAAAAAATTAGGTGTTCTATGGTATTTGTCCTTTTTACTGGAGTTGACTACCACAGGCGTTGTTTTACTTTTGCTACTGGTTTACTAGCTCGTGAGACAGTAGATACATATATGTGGTTGCTTGAAGAGTTTTGTAAAGCATTTGTCAAGGCACCCATGATGATTGTAACATATCAGGATTCGTCAATGAAGAAAGTTGTTAATTTTGTTTTTCCTGAATCCAAGCATAGACTATGCATGTGGCACATCACTCAAAAACTTGAGGAAAATGTATATTCTTTGTTTCTTGATTCCTATATATGTTTATAATCTAGATCACAAAACACACTATGAATTCACAATGTAAATTTGCATATGATGAAAGAAACAAATCTAAATCATAAATCACACTGTGAATTCACAATGTGTAAAAAATGTTATGTTAAAGAATATGTAGTTATTAAAGATGAAAGTGAAGTTTATGTTTTAAGAGATAAGAAGAAAAAAAGTTGATTGGTAAAAATGTGAATGAGGATGAAGATTCTGATGATTTTTATTGAAATAGTCTTCCTTCTCATTGTCCTAATACTCGTTACAAGGTATGTCTCTTTGTCCTAATAGAGTTTATTAAATATAAAATGTAGTTTAAAAACTCATACTGTGAATGTAGGATGCTTTGCCAATTCATAGTGTGAATTCTCATAGAGTTATAAATTGGTTTATACTTTTCATTAGATTAGTATGGAATATGTATATTTTTTTGTGAATTTGATTTGAAGTACATATTTATGTTATAGTATTATGATTTCTAATGTTGATTAATAATGTCAATCGATGTAAATTTGTATAATTTTTATCGAATGATATGAGATAGAATTTCTTATTCATGTATTAATTCGTTTATTAATGATAATTTTGTAGGTTGTATTTAGTATAACGGGTGATAGCATTAGCAGCGGTTGTAGCTGCATGCTTTTTGTCTAGGAAAGAGTGTTATGTCATTATATGTTTTTCATATTAAATATGAAAGAGTATGTTGAAATTCCATCAAATTTCATTTTGAGGAGACGGGGAAAAGATATCATAGCTGATGGATTCTTGAGAAAAAAGTACTCGTATCCTCATAAAGGCAGTAAAGATGAATGTTTGATTCAAGATGCTTATGCTATTCTTCGTTTGTCCATTAGCAAGATACCAGATAATGAGGATGAGTTGGCTAAATATATAAAGCAACTTCAGGAGGTTGATGGTGGTATTCCTTTATGTACCTCATTAAGGGAATCTTCAAGTAGACCAGTTCACATTGAAAAAATTATTGGAGCTGCAGTACCTGATGTTATAAACATTCATAATCCATAGGGGATCAGAAAGAAGGGGTGGCCCAGTGGTAAAAGAATCAAGAGTACTAGATAGAAAGAGACTAAGACATCTAAAAGGGTTCCAAATGGTGCAGTTTATGTCATAAACCAAATCACAATGCTAGGAGTTGCATTTTGAGGTTAAAGAAGTCTGATTTAGAATTTGAGGTTAGAGAAGTTTGGTTGTTTCTTTTTTTTAAGACTACTAAAATGAGATTTGATTTTTGTAATGATCATTCAATGCATAGAAATGTTGAAATATTCATGTTAATTTTGATATTAATTTTTTTAGACTTTATTTCTAATAATAGAATATATTTTTTCGAATTTATTGTTTTTGGTTAAAGATATTTTTTTATTGTTGTTTTTTTGAATGTTTTCTAATAAAATTTTCATGTTAATGATTTAATTTATGTATTTTAATTATCATTGTTAATCACTACTAGAAAAACAACCTTTTATGTCGCTCATTGCGCGTCATAAAAGGCTCAGACGACGCGCAAATGCGAGTTAAGGAAGGCCCTATCATAAAGAGAGACGACACGCATTTACGACGCTCATTTACGACGCGCAATTACGACGTGCGTTTACGACACGCAATGCGTATCAAGGAAGGCCCTGTCATAAAGGAAGACGACACGCATTCGCGTGTTGTAACCTTACGATACGCGTGTTAATGAGACGCAATGCGTATCAAGAAACCCCCTGTCAAGAAAGGCTATGTCATAAATGAAGATGACACACATTTTTGCGTATCATAATTTAAAATTTATAAAAAAAATATTATTTATAGATCTACTAATTTTCAAATTAAATAATACATTAAAATCCCCATAATACAAAATAAAATACCATAAATAACAAAGATAATTCATTTCACTAATATGTCAAATACAAATAATTATTCCAATAGTAAGTAAATGTTTTAAAAAAAATGAACTCATTTATATATAATTGCATTATCTAGCTTACTATGTGCCAACAACTCTATGTGTGTTTACTTTTGCTTGAGTCTCGTTTCCTCCAAAGCTTCTAGCCATGCCAAAATATGATATCTTAGGGTTCATGTCCAAATCAAGTAAATCATTGCTAGCTTAAATTCATCAAGTCCTTGGCGTGAAGTCTTAGATAGAAGCTTAATTAACTGCAATCTCCAATCCTTCTAGTACGCGGCTTTTAGGGTTTCAGGGAAACCACCATTGTATCGACCTGATAGGATTCATGGCCTTTCACACGAAAGGTATGGAATTACAGAAGGGTGAATCTGTGGGGTTGGAGTTGTAATTAGGTATTTTATACAGAAAATGAGGAACTATAGTAGAAAATTGGAAGATTAGAGATGCAGAGAAACATACTTCCAGTTCATCAAGACCATCTAGACCATCGATTACAATGTTGGCCAACATGGTAGAAGAAGCTTTTGAAAACCACAACTTTATTCCAATTTCAATTGATTTTGATCAAACACATATATAATCAAACAATAAATTATAAATCTACTTCCTTATGTTGGTCATTTACATAATGAATCTCTATTGTGAGTGTAAATCTGTTTTCTATATTTGGTTCCTGATAAGGTGTCCGATAATGAAAAAGCTTTTGATTAGAATAGAACACAAAAAGAATCTGGAAGCCAAGGGTAAAAGAATAGAACACAAAAAGAAGAGGAACAAACTCCTTGGCTTCCCCTCCATTTAAATTTTAATGTTTTGAAACAAATATGAATTATGTACCTGCATTGTAAGAAGCATCATAATGACCCTTGCCAATCATTGCAAGCATTCGCAAAAAGTAATGTTTGCAGTATGATCCTGCATAATCAAGGAAACAACGAGGTATGCAAGCTTATCAAATCTTTCAGATCTATGAAAAAGTGGAAATAAAATTAAAGGAGAACGCAATGTCAATCACACTTACAATTAAAAACAAAGAGATTTGTCTCCCATTTTCAACAGCCCCGTCAGTAATAAAGAAAACCATTGGAACTGATTTACTTTTCCCGGAAAACATTATCTCTATCGCCTAACAAGTATAAAATCATCACATGAACATCAACATGAAATCAGATAATCTGATTATTGTTATCATTACTATTATTCACAAACCCAATTAACTAAAAAAAAGAATAACCTGATTTAGAGCCATTAAAATGCTTGTACCACTGCATTCTTTGTAACCTCAATTGTGTTTTCCTTCATGCTTTCACTCGTATCAACAACAAAAACAACTTCTTTCCTGCACATCTATCATATAAATTGGACAAAATCACCATTCTAACCTCAACTATTATATTATATACTTCCACTCTCACTGTATAATATATATCAATATCACCAACCTTTTTACCCTTATGTGGTCCTGTAAATAGATACATGGAAAACATATCCCTTTGATCAATATCCAATGTTGATGAAGACTACAGAAGGACACTACCAAATGAATTCGTTGTAGAAACCTAAAACATACTGCAAACACGTATCACGTTACTTGATTTTATTTTTATGATAAAAATATACAAGGTGGATGAGCTTACGTGGTATTTGTATATAAAATCGATTGATGACCATGAAAGAACATCAGCTTCATACAATGAAGCCAACTTCCCTGGTTCTCTCTTTCGTTCCTGGATTAAAGAATAATCAAGTGTTTAATGGTAAGATTAAAGAATAATTAAAGATTGAAACAATCTATAATACCTTTAGTGGATGACTAGTAGTGTTACACACAACTTCAGTTGTGAGACCAAAGTTAATACCAAGTTGCATCTTTTCCTTTTTTGGGAGTTTTTTTTCCAAGGGTAGTATTGGTACCGGTGAGGAACTGTAAAGTGGTAGTGTTTCATTAACATCAATTCATTAAAAGGTTCTTCACTTTTTCCTCAAAGAACCCCAATAGTTCAAGACTCCAAGACATTCCAATGAAAGTGGTGATTTTGTTACTTGGTCAACTATAGAGCACTATTATCAGGTACTTTAGCAGAGTTTCAACGTATAAAATATGAAAGTGAGATTTATTAATTTACTTTTCTTCAAATGACCTTTTTACCCTTACATGAAAATTAAGGAACACAAACCTCATATACCAGTCTTTGTCTTCCTTCAATATTAGTAGATACCTCCATTGGAGACCTAGAAAAAGGTTGACCATGACGTCTTTGACTAGGAACTCTAGTCATCTGATTCATCCATACTAGCATTGATGGAATTGGACCCCTAGTTAAGGTCAACAACTTCATGGAAAGGATCAAAGATACTCCTTTGACCTTGCATCAGGTCAAATGGATTAATTTGGTCAACCGTATACCTACTACATGGTTATGTTTAATACAATAGAAACAAATCAAAATACATTAGATCAGGTATTTCTTTGCAATCATTTGATAAATGGAAGGTATAAATGATCTAAATGAGATGTTCTTTTGTCCTAATAATTCTCGGGATGCTGCAATCAGCTAGTCAAGGGATAATCTGATAATATGGTTATCCAGAGAATGTAGACTGCTGAGTTGGATGTGGATATAGCTGTGCATCACCATTAAAAGAAGGCAGATGTGTGGTCACTGGAGAATACAATATTATAACTAAATACAAAGATACTCTTCTACTCATACAAACAAACAAACCCAATATTTCTCACTTGTAAATTTTGTCAAATAATACAATAACAACTCATCAATATTCTCTCACCCATTCTATTCCCATCACAGTAACATCTTCATTACCAGATTGAAAACTATATACTTTCACAGAAACCTCACCAAGAATTGCCAAAAATCACAAGATCCTCAAATTCAAAATTAATGTTGGTAAAGATGAATACATACCCTGTGCTCTGTACAACCTGACCAAGAGTTGCAACAGAAACCTCACGTTTAGTAGCAACAACTCCATCCAACAAAGCTTCAACAATTCTTGGCATAAGTTCAGGTTATCTCATAACAAAAGCACCCTACACATATACAAGTAAGACTCAGCAAATCAAACATTTTACGCTTATGAGAACAAAAAAATGTAACAATCTCCTACCACTCTAGCAAGATCTCCCACAGTTACAAGAACACCACTGATGGTGCCATTGTTTGCAGTCACTTCTGCTGTTCCTTCACATAGTTTAGCCAAAAGCGCCTGAAATATGCCACGTCGGCTTATAGAATAACTAAATATGCATATATATATATATATATATATATATATATATATATATATATATATATGTGAAAGTTTAAATAGAACTTAGGGTAGGATAGCTTCCAGTTGTGAAAAAGCTTATGGATTTTAGTGTTTCAGATCTTAGTATACAAACCTCACCTCACTATATAAACCAAATCATCAGCATCCATACACCAAGGGTATAATCGTCATTTAACTCTTACATGCTTAAGCCAAAGCCTAAGACTGAATGTATCAAGTCATTAACTCTTTACCTTATGTAACTTATATCATGTTCAAATTGATGATATTATGAAATTTGTTAACTGGAATGTAAAGGGTATAATGGTCATTTTCTCTCCACACCAGAACTGAAGAGATGAAAATTATTTACCTTAATAGAGACCTTGGTCTTAACCTGATTGTCCAGAGCTTCAGCCATTGATTACAACAAATGAAACATGAAGTGATAATGATATCTCACAGATTAAATAATCATCAAAACACATAATACTTTCACACTAAATTAACACATAGTTAAAAAAGAAGAAGAATAAGAAGAAGCTCTAAAGAGTTAAGAGACCTTATCAAACTGAACAAGCACTTGAATAGCAAGCTCAGGACCAATAATCCCACTGAACAAGAACTTGAATAACTAGTCCGGTACGTATAGACTCTGTATAAACTTTGTAGAAATCGAGAATTAAACAGTAGTATAGACTACACAAACAATCATTCTAAAAGATGATTTCAAATTGAGTATTATATACAAAATTATAGTACTCAGAATAAGAAATTGAACATTAGTGTGTAAGATGGTTCAGTGAATTAGAAGAATTAAGAGTCTAAGAATCGATGTGGAAAGAGTCGGTGGTTTCCCACCATTCCATAAAATCGGCGTACCAATATCAGAAATTGAAATACCAATTTCAGAAATTGAACCTGGAATCGTGTTTTGTAACTATTAGATTACTGAATCAAACTTGTTCCAGATTCCAATTGGGAACTATCTCGACACTGTACCAGTTTGCGATCCAGGTCACGTTCGGAACACTTTCGTACCCGATTGGGTACGAAACGATTTGGTACGCAGCTACTGGCCTTCTGAGCGAATTAGGTAACTATGATACCATCTCATCCAAAGTTTCAGTCAAACACCTTATTCATGATTCTAAGATAGTGGCATGTGACTCAGTTACATAGATATTAAAGAGAAGAATTTGGAGAAGGGTGAATCGAACACCTTATTCGTTTTGTCTAATTTACACCTTACCCAATCATTTGAAACTCAGATCCATTGGTGTATGCATGACTATCTCGCATCTTTGATTTATCACTAAGACTCATAATTAGGCGTTACAGCGTGATTCTAGGTTGCCGCCTCCAGCTCCTCTGCATATATAATCTAGAAACTGAAAGTATTAGGTTTAAAATTGATATGTAAAAGATGAGAAGATAGATGAGAAGATGAGAAGATATATGTACCATGGCATTAAAATTGATACAAACCTTTGTTGGTCAAGTATGAATGTTTGATATGGGTGTTCTAGTCATCAATCTCGTTTTCTTGATTTGTCAGACCATCCGCTGATAGACTCATGCTTGCTGCTAGTTCGGAATGTTCAGATAGAGCAGAGTTAACCCTGCCTCCGGTGGCAAGAATGTGAGGATTAGTTAACCTAGCCACGATTTGAGGTTCGGGAGTGGTGCTTCTAGACAAAGAACCACCGAGTGCAGATGCGTAAGTAAGAGAAGCAGATAACATCTCTTGGGGATGGTTTGGGCTCGAAACGTAAAGCTTACATGGAAACGAGATCTTGGTGAAGACCAAAATATGCAAAGAAATAGTGTGTTCGTCGCCCCTTATGTGTTTTGAACTAGGCGAGAGGTATGAGATGGAAATACGAGAGTGAGATAGAAAAAATTAGGGTCGGATTTAGGACCCTAAATCGTTGGCTCAAATTGATAACTGGGAGGTAAAAACCCTAAATCCTCATCTCATTAGGGTCGAATTAAGAGTGTAAGAACTTGTTGGAACCGAGAATTAGGTTTTTGGTGGAGGTGATGGATAGAGGAATTGAGGAAGCTGTGGATGAAGACGAAGGCCCTAATTCGAAGTGGCAGGAATTTTTGGGATGAATAGGCGGGGGTTAATTTTTTGGATTTCATTTTCCCCCTAAAAACGCGTGTTTCCTAAAAAAAATATAAAGCGACACAGTTACACGACACACATTTTTTGATAGGTGCCCTCCGTATTTCTTTTTTTTTTTTCTTTTCTGACACTAATTTTAGGGTACGCAAAAATGCGTGTCCTCTATCCTTCAAATTTTGGAAAACTAACATTAATTTTTAGGGCATGCTCAAATCCGCGTCCTCTATCAGTGTGTATCATTAAATGCACGTCGTAAAAGGCTATTTTTCTAGTAGTGAATCTCACATATAAAATTTTCATGTTAAAGATTGTCTTTATGTAATTTAAGTCACATTGTGAATCTCAACTATTAATTTTTTTGATGATCTTTATATACCATAATTCACATTGTGAACCTCACATATAAAATATCCATGTTATAATATGTATTGTAATTCACATATAAAATTTTCACAAGGTTAATGTTACTGTATATAAACAATGTAAATTTTCTAAATCTATTGTATAGTTGATTGATTACATTAACATTTAATCATTTAGACCAAAAAAATGGAGTAAATGCATGAAATCACAATGTACTTTCATTATTCAAAGTAGAAATATACCTACTCCCCCCACCCACACACTAATAACATATCTTTAATAAAACACATAATTGTATAACATACATGTAGACATTCACATGAAAATATAAACATATTTTAATTGTGTGCGACGCCACGTGTCAGCACCTGGCTAAGACTTGGAGCCCAAGCTCACGCACGACGTGAACATCAAGAAATTCATGACGTAGATCTTCCTCCAGCCCCCTATAAATAAGAGGTGAATCCCTCTTCATTCCTCACACCTCCCATCACTTCCCCCTCTCTCTAGAACCTCTCTCTAGCCTCAAAACCCCCTAAAAAGCCTAGGGAACCTCCCTAGCATGAGGCGGAAGCCCCAGAGCGCCTGACGACTATGAGAAAAGAGCCTTTCGGCTCGGGAACGCTGCTCCAGCGGAGCCCGGTTTTGAGAAAAACCCGTTGTAAGTGAGCTATGCCTAACCTATCTTTAGTATAGCTTATGTTTCAATATAGTAATATTATTAGGGCCTTATAATAAATATTTGGGCTATTATTATGAATCATATAATTTTCGTTATAATATCTTTTTAACCACTCGCAGTACGGGGAATCTGGTTTGGAGGGCCGCTTGGGTTGCTGGATTTCAGAAGTGCTATATGCCAAAATGATCCTGCTCACCGGTGTTCCATGTTTGGCCCCTGTCTGTACATAGTGGATGAAGAGTATTGTTTTAACACTTATATAATAGTAATAATAGCAAGACTATTAATTAGTCTCGGTTAACATTATACAAAACACTAGTGGTAATGATACTAGGTTTTGTCCAAGGAAGTTGTTTTAAGTAAACGAAGTGATGTCCGAGTACCGAGTCACCACCTTTACAGGTGAGTGCATAGTTACTTTCATCTTACACATAGATATGAAGTATTTTATATAAACTACGTGCTATGTGTGCATATTATCTATATACTTGCTATCTATGCTGGATGAACGATTTTGTATAAGTTTTATATGATTTAAAGTGATACGTATTTATATCTACATAATATGTTGGGTAAAACATGGGTAGATGAAATATGACTTGGACGATAAGTTGAGAGGTGGACGATGTGAGAAGCCTTTTTCCCAAATGTTGGCCTCATCATCTAGCAGAGTATGGATGGCAACCATAGACTATTCTAGACAATCCAGTGAAACACTAGCAGGATCACAACCTGTAGGTGTTATGAACCATGTGTTCACCGGTGTACTCTAAAAACACATTGACCTGTATTGCGAGTGGACTCTCGAAAATGTTACTATCAATAAACGAGATAACCTTGCTAGATGCGTGTAAAGGACTCTGCGGTAGAAGCGCCTAATAGAGAACATCATAACCTCAGTAGATGCGCCTAAAGGACAATACCGACAGATGCACCTCATAAGGAATGTCACAATTCTGGCACCTACGTCTAAGTGATAAAATTAGCAGCTGTGCTTGACAACCATTTCATTTGCAACGATGGACTTCGTGTAGTTTCCTTTGGATGATCCTTAGGAATAAATGAACGATAAATAGCTGATTCTTAAGGTTGATCATTCAGAGTAAAGAAGATAATGGGGATGGGTAATTGGGTTGATTGTTTGATGTTTAAACATAATAATTATATTATTATGGGTCGAAAACCCTATGTACTCACCAGGTTTCCCAACCTGACCCACTCAAGCTTATTTGTATCACAGGTGTCGATATGAAGCTACTTTACACTGAGATATTTAAAAGAGATGTAGATCACTAGTGTAAAAGAATGTAACTTCTATTTATGCTTATGTTTCTGTATTGCCGATGACATCCCAAATGTTTTAAGATGAATAAAAACACATTTCTTTGGAAATGATTTGACAATGTATTTATCATGTTTACCTGGGAACAAATTTCGAAACCTTTTTATTAAAAGAAGTACTCTGATTTTTATAAAGCATAAAGAAAATCGGTCTTTTCTGGCCGTGAAAATGGGGATGTCACAATAATAACGATAATGAACTTAAACATAAGTTATACTAAAAGCCGGTAAGCATAACTCTACTTATAGGTGGTTTAGTGAGAAACCGGACTTTGCGCGGGCAGAACTTCGTCGCTGAATCTTTCTAAAAAGATTCTTCTAGCGCTTCAGCGCTCACCTTATTATACCAAAACTACAGAAAGAGAAGTCGAATCATTAGGGACCAAAATGCTCGGGGGATAAGAAGAGAAAAACTCCTTAATTAAGAGAATGGTCCAAGAAATATGAGAGCCTAGAGGCTCTTATTTATAGTAATTGAATTTTCAAAAACTACACTCTATAGTAACTTAATAACCTTATAATTATTTAAACAACTAAACACCCCTTTATAATATTATTTTAAATTGATTTAACAATATTTGTACTACACTATTGTCGAAAGTACTCAACACTAGTCTTATAACCACCGCATCGTCGATACAATTCTAATGATATATACACATGTATGTATATATATATATATATATATATATATATATATATATATATATATATATATATATATATATATATATATATACTATATATGATTTATACTTTATTTTAATACAAAAATATGCAATTAGAAATTATAACTCGTTTTTGACGTTCTTTATATCCACGCGTAGCTATCGACGAGATCTACAACTTTCATTTAGACTCTGTCTGCTAATTTTAAATTTATTTTTTTGTCCATATTTTTATAAAATTAAATCATTTTTCTAAAATCATAACTTTGTCGTACGGACTCCGTTTTTGGTATACTTTTTCTCAAAATTCTTATTTTTAAAGAGTACTACGATTTTCTTTTTGGTGGCTTTAGCTAAAAGTCAACTATTCTCTTCGTAATTTTTTATGTCATACATTCATTGTGCGCGGCTGACTTTTATATCTTACAAAAATCATATCTAATTCATACGGAGTTAGATTTCTACAAAAATTATATATTCGGGATCGAGAAGACGTGTACTTTCTATATAATATATATATATGTTTTGACGCACTTATTTTTACGATTTACGGACTATTCGACCGATTTTTCACGTTATATTATATTATAATAAGCATGAAACACATAATATTCATATAATTCTTCTTTATTACGTCAAATAGGTTACAATTGTTGACCCTAACTATTATTTTGGTTAAGATTATTTGTCTTTGATAATCTTCTATCAAAATAATCATTTTTAATGCTTGTTATTTCTTAATTGACTAGCCCGAATCTACGGGTGTTACAATTATCTCCCCCTTAGGATGATTACATCTCAGAATCATCAACAAAACAGGGCTTGTAAAATGACTTTGTACGTTCCCTTTCCATCCTAGGTGGTAATTGTAACTGTTATGTCCTTTTAAATGAGAATCTAACTCTAGGAGTCCTTGACTGCTGACGGTGCGCAATCTTGTACTCGCTCTTTATCCTATGTTGGACTTTCAATTGTAACCTTTGAGTTACAAACTCGGTCCTTATTGGAGACTCCTGCTTCTTCTTAAACATACTTAACTTTAGATAAGGTTTTTACTTCGATTACTATAACAGACCAATGGGCCATGTTCTAATGACCTCTCATCTTATGATGCAACGCTTAGACTCAGCTCTTTTTATGTTAGATTCCAGAATGGAAGATACTTCCTTCTTGTTATAATGTGATATAATCACATTCTATCATGTAGCACTTCTAGCTACAAGCTTCTTACTTTAACGGCGATCGCGATACTTCTATTGATCGTCTCAACTATCGTTTACTTCAATCCTCTAGCTTAAGTCGGATGCTACATCAAACATGGTTCTTTGAACCACGTACAATACTTATCGTAGCCGAAATCAATTTGATGTAATCACTAGGGTCAGAATAATAATCATCCTCTTTGTGTTTACCGAAACGATAGTAACGATAGACATGAACAAAACGGAATCAATTACTAATGCCTTGGTAACCTTGTGACTCTCCCTGATCCAAGTGAGAGTCTTATGCTTTCGGTAGTATAGGCCTCTACTAGCTTTCACACCTACTCATACTTGTCCTAAGTATTGTCTCGCAGTCCCCAAGTTCTTATTTCCTAAAATCACAAATTGATTTAACACATATGAATGTGTTCAAATAATCATAAAAAATTCCCTAAATTCTACTAGGACTTCTTCTATGCGTATCTTCAATAATCAATTCTACTTCGACTCGGTTGGTAGTGGAAATTCTAGACCATGGGATAACTTTATGGATTATACCAAAAACTCTTTCCTTCTGCCAATCGAAAGTTTACTTCTCCTGTACGAGATGTATTACATATTTAGACGTATTCTAAAGGCAAGATACATCTCTTACGATATCTTCTGATAGGTATCATTCACTATCGTGAGCCTTCTTCTTTCCTCCATTTACTCAATTGGCTACGAGTCTTCACCATGACATTATATTCACAGAAGCATGTGTTTAGTGTATCAGGGCGAGAATATATAAAGAGAAGGTTTAGAAGTGCAATCCTCCTTATTACTCCAAAAGTTACATGCCAGTTCAAATACTGTAATTAAACGTTTAGAAATCTGAACACAAAAAATTTCCAGATAAGGTCGGCAACAGACCATAGATCCGATAAAATAATGACATCATAAATCATTTAGGACATAAAAGCAATTTAGGCATCTTTCTTAAAATAAGCTAGCGCTTGTGTCTATTTTGGCATAGTTCCTAAATATAAAAGACACTCATCTCACAATCATCACTTAGCATTTCTAAGTTTAAGTCTAGAAATTTCCTACAAATTCTTAGTTTGTTTAAACTAATGTTCTGATACCAATTATGACATCCTCCATTTCACGGCCAGAAAAGACCGATTTGTTTATGCTTTATTTTAAAACCAGAGTATTCTTTTGAAGAATAATATTGCAGACTTTGTTCCCAGAAAAACATGATAAATATATTATCAAAGCATTTCCGAAGAAATGTATTTTATTTGTATTATAAGATTGAGATGTCATCGTTAATACCGAAACATAAACAAAAAACCTTACATTTATTTACACTAATGATTTACATCTCCTTTAATTTTCTCAGTGTAATGTATCTTCGCATCGATACCTATGATAAAAATAAGCTGAGTGGGTCAGGTTGGAAACCTGGTGAGTACATAGGGATTTCAATCTCACAATATATATATATATATATATATATATATATATATATATATATATAAGAACTCGTAATATACAATTTCACCTCATATAAACAATTTTACCCCACCCCATTGATCCTCACAACGACACGATCCATACTCTCGGATCTAAAATTAACAGCTTTACCTAATCCATACTCCTGGATTAGGTATGACGTAATCCATGCTCACGGATCAATGACAAATGACTATGTCCATTTCATACTCTCAGAGTAAGGACAAATGACTATGTATAATCCATGCTCTCGGATTCATGACAACCAACTATGTCCTTCCATACTCTCGTACAAAGGATGAATGAATATGTCTAATCCATGCTCTCAGATCAATGATAAATTTTAAAGTTCGACCCTCCGTGTATATCTCACCTGTACTCATAAGGAGAAACTACCCGAAATTCATCCCAATTAGTTTATGTTTATTATGTATCCTAAATCATTATGTATTATCAGATATACCCTTAACACGTATTTCAGGCAATAACAAATATTTCACACACGAACGTATATTTAACATTTTAATCAATACTTGTATTAAAATCATGTTCATGAAAGGGACTATGCGCTCACATGTTAAATTTATGTGTCACACCCCCAAACCGGAACGGCGGAAACGTTCGAGGGCGGAGGACGTCATGTTTAGTATCACAACACATGCATCACAGTAATCAAAGTAACACACAACCATTGCTTTAATATTAAAGTGTTTACAAAGTATGTGATTCACAAAAGATTGAATCCAAAAGTAAATAACAAAGCAAGACATGAAGCTACTATACTCCATCCTCTGAATCCCAGTGCGCGTACCTGTCTACTAGTTTCCTGAGAATACAAGTTATTTTGAAATAGTAGATCAGCATTTAAGCTGGTGAGTTCATAAGTATTTAAGTGATGAAAAGTAAATTGTTAGTTCTTTAGAAAAGTTCGCTTGTTCCTCTAGAAAATCCTATATTTTCTGATGTGATGAATGATAAGTAAAAAATGACTATACAATCCTTCTATAAGTACTAAATGTATACAAGTTATATATACAATCCAGAGTAAACTGACAGTCAACTATGTGAATCTGCCCTAAGCCTACAACCAAACAAGGAACAGGAAATGAGGCGGAAGTCACACATCCCATTATATCGTCATTGTATATAACCCTGGCATATTCATTTGGTACTTACGGAGTTAACTGTAATAGTTCTTTATATTTGATGAAAACATTCTTTAAGAAAATCATATATTTACTTTAGTAAACATGGTAACCACAATAGTTCCTTCTATAATCACTTAGTTTATACTAGCTATATATAATCCAATATCGAACAGACAGTTAAATGGATGAATCTGCCCTAAGCCCACAACCAAACAAGGAACAGGAAGTAAGGCGGAAAACACACATCCAACCGCCTATCGGATATTAATTATATATAACCATGATGTATAAAATAAGCTATTATAGAATTAACCACTAAAGGTCCTTTAAGCTATATTGGTTTAATAAGAAGTATTAAACCCTTTTTATAAATAAGTTTCTCGTTTCACTAACTCAATTGTGAAACGTTGTTTTTGGTAAAAGTGCTATTGTTTCTAGAAAGTTCAATCGAAAACTGTTTACCTTAAAAGATTGATGTTTGCCATAGAAAACCCTATATTTTCTATAAAAACCGATTGGATGTCCATGTTGTTCTATGTTTGAAAAGTACAAGTATACTCCCTTTACTTACTACAATGATGTGTAGTTTTGTTGATATGTTAAACTGAATAAAGACTTGGTTGTTCTGGATACCTGATACGACGATACTACCCTCCTATGATTACCTAATACATACGAGTTGCATATAAACGAGATTGAATAGATAGTTGAATGGGTGAATCTGCCCTAAGCCCACAACCAAACAAGGAACAGGAAATGAGGCGGAAAGCACACATTCCACTGTCTATCGGACTTCAGTTTTATCTAACCCTAAATTATACATTGGGTAATCATATAGTTAGATCCTTTGAGATTTGTTCATGAAACGTTTATTACTGTGTATATAAATCGTTGTTATCTATTGTGAGTTTTACGACCATAGTAATTGGACCGGTTAACCACGACGTATTGTAGATGTCAAAAAGAATATGACATTTGTCACCCACAGCCTTGCCGGTCCGGCTGTAGCTAACAGCAAGGTGTATCTATACACAAACTTACACACACACACACACACACACACACACACTCTCTCTCTCTCTCTCTCTCTCTAGGAGACTCTGGTCGTAAGGGTAGACTCTCGTTGGTACTTATGTGAGTACTCAAACACGTGTCTCACAAGCTGGATTAACGACTTTACAAGTAATAATGTGGAAAAATCCTTTTTATATTTGACATATAAGTTTATAAAAAGATCATTTTGTTCCTTAAGTTAAACTTATTAAGGTTTATAAGCTTATTTCTATGTCCTATTCAAAGTTTCATGTTCTAAATACAATTTATTGGTACAAAGACATAATACGCAATTTATATTTTAAAGCACAACATTTCGCGTGTTATACTTGTATTCCCCCCCCCCCCATTTAAAAGCATTTTTTAACCATTTAAAAGATAGATTATAAGGGTATAAACTCACCTTATGTGGGTGATTCAATTGAAGGTTCGAGAAAGGATGAGAAGTTCCACGAATGAAGTCCCGAGGCACAAACGAATCACCTTAGGAACTAGGAAACACTCTCAATGGAGTGTTAGAATCACGTGTGATTGATCACAAGGAGTTCACGACCAAAGTCTAGGGGTTCACGGCCTTGGGAGGGTTTACGGCCCAAGATCCTATGAAGGGTTTACGGCTCTTATGAAGGGTTTACGGCCATAAACCATTGAAGATCTTGAAGATGGTGATGAAAGGTGATGAATCAAGGCTAGAACAAAGGGGTTCCTAAGCATGAACTAGAATAGGGATAAGATACTTACGTTTTAGAGTAAAAAGTGAGCCTTCACTTGATGATACTTGAGAGAGAATGGGTAGTTCATGGCTGGATCTTGGAGAAATAAAGAAAAATGAAGCAATATCATATATATGGAGGGTCGTTCACGGCCAGAAGAGTGTTCACGGCTGTGAATAGGGTTTGTGGTCGTGAACCTCTTATGTTGGGTTTTCTGGTTCGGGTGCAGCCTTCTGATCTCGAGCTAATACTTCATAACACTCAATCCTTAAGTGTACTAGGCTTAGAACTCATTAAAATGACCCTTAAAAAGGCTAAAAGGCAATATAAATAAGTCTGCCCTTTGGTTGATTGGATTGAATTTACAAGCTAGAAATTTACGGGTTGTCACATTATGACTCCAAACTCGGGCAACGCTTCGCTTCTAACAATTTTATTTTCTTTCGACGAAACCTAGTATCATTACCACTAGATTTTAGTATAATATTTATTATGACTAATTATTAGTCTAGATTTACGAGCGGTATATTTTTATAAGTGTTAAGCAATACTTTTCAACTACGATGTACATATAGGAGCCATACATGAAACACTGGAGGACAAGACCAATTTGGCATAAAAGCTGTTCTGAAATCCAACAACCATATGTGGCCCTTCCAACCTAATTCCTCGTACCGCGGGTAGTTAAAACATATTATAATAAAACTTTATATTATATAATACTTAGTGCATATATTCTTTAAAAGTTTATAATAACGATAATGAACTTAAACATAAGCTATACTTATAGCACGAGAAACATAACTCTACTTACAGGTGGTTTTGCGAGAAACCGGACTTTGCACAGACAGAACTTCGTCGCTGAATCTTTCTAGAAAGATTCTTGTAGTGCTTGAGTACTCACCTTACTGTACTAAAACTACAGAAAGAGAAGCCGAATCATGAGGGACCGAAATGCTCAGGGGATAAGGAGAGAAAAACTCTTGAATTAAGAGAATGATGCAAGAAATATGAGAGACTAGAGACTCTTATTTAAAGTAATTGAATTTTCAAAAACTACACTCTATAGTTACTTAATGACCTTATAGTTATTTAAACAAGTAAACACCCTTTTATAATACTATTTTAAATTGATTTAACGATATTTGTACTAAACTAATGTCGAAAGTACTCAACACTAGTCTTATAATGATCGCATCGTCGATACCTTTCTAATGATATATACATATGTATATGTATGTATACGTATATATGATTTATACTTTATTTTAATACTTATAAATGCTATTATAAATTATAACTCGTTCATACGAACTCCGTTTTTGACGTTCTTCATATCCACATGTAGCTATCGACGAGATCCACAACTTTTGTTTAAACTCCATTGGCTAATTTTGACTTTATTTGTTTCCATATTTTTATAAAATTAAATGATTTTTCTAAAATCGTAACTTTCTCGTACAGACTCCGTTTTTGACATTCTTTTTCTCAAAATTCGTATTTTAAAGAGTACTACGATTTTCTTTTTGGTGGCTTTAAATAAAAGTCAACCATTCTCTTCGTAACTTTTTACGTCATACATTCGTTGTGCATGACTGACTTCTATATCTTATAAAAATCATATCTAATTCGTACGAAGTCCGATTTCTACAAAATTTATATTTTGGGATCGGGAAGACGTTTACTATATATATATATATATATATATATATATATATATATATATATTATGGCGCACTTATTTTTACGATTTACGGATGACTCGGCTGATTTTTCCTATTTTATTATATTATAATAATCATGAAACACATAATATTCATACAATTCTTCTTTATTACGTCAAATAAGTTACTATTGTTGACCCTAACTATTACTTTAGTTTAAATTATTTATCCTAGATAATCTTCTCTAAAAAAATAATTTTTAACGTTTGTTATATCTTAATTGACTAGCCCGAATTTATGGGTGTTACAGTGAATGTTTCATTATTTTGTTGATTTTTATAGTTGTTAGGTTTAATTAAATATTCGGTTTACTATTTTTCTTGAATGTCAATTTTTTTGAAGGAAAATTGATGTTTTCATAGTAATAGGTTGAAGGTTTTGTTATTTGAGTGCGTTTTCTCTCTTAATCTAGGTTTTTTATTTCTTTTTTTGTGAAGAAATTTAGCACTTGAAGAAAATCATAAGCAGCAAGCATCAGGTACGCTCTGGTCACGTTCAATTCCGTGTATAACTGTCTACTTTTGTAATGGCATTATGTATGTTAGTTTGAATGAGATAGTGATGATAATTTCTTTCCCTCCTTTGATAGAATCGAGGTTCTTATGTACATACAAGATATGATTAGGTGTTCTTTGCTTAAAGAGCTTCAAATAGGTGAGTATATCAGATAACCATTCACCACCTACCGTATTATCTACCTCCCTCTCTCTCTCTCTCTCTCTCTCTCTCTCTCTCTCTCTCTCTCTCTCTCTCTCTCTCTCTCTCTCTCTCTCTCTCTCTCTCTCTCTCTCTCTCTCTCTCTCTCTCTCTCTCTCTTACACATACATATATTGGTGTAGCGAATGTGAGAACGTGTATGAAGATTTAGTTTTGAGATACAGGTAAGTGGCAGGTTTGATGAAGGTTTCTGACTTTCACACCCTGATTTTTAAGATTATTTGGGATAACTTTTTAATTAGCTTTTATTTATATATATATATATATATATATATATATATATATATATATATATATATATATATATATATATATATATATATTGTATTTTGAAGAATATAATCTAAACTGGCCAAAAGAGCAACAATTGTAGTTGAATCCTAACATTGATCCTACAGTTGCTTCATAGTAAATCCATAGAAGTTATAAAAATAAGATTTCCTTGTTTTTATGCTAAATATAAGTCGTGTTTCTATTTTTATTAACATAACTTAATTTGTTTTCTATGGTTAGGTTCGTTTAGGGTTTCTCAAGGCGTGGACTACGAGCCTTTATGCAAGATACATGTAGTTCCACGGGGTAATAGTTGGCTTGCTAAGATTGTAATAGGGATCTTGAACAAACAACAAAGCAACATGCTTGAAAGAAGGTTGTAGGAACATTGATGATTATTGTCTGACAAATTGATGAAATTTTTAATGTCCATCTTATTAGAATGTGTGTTGTTCACTGTGTAGTTTGTATCTTGATTGTAAATTTCTCTTTGTAGATCGTCATATATGATGATATCAAGGGCTAAATGCAAGAAACTTTGAACCATTTCATTTTTGGTAAGTATATATTCTATTTCTTTTATTTTGGGGGTTTTGTTAAAGTTATCTTCCATTTAACTACACTGTATTTAACTGTGTAGGAGCAAACCATGTGCTAGTGAGGGTAAGATAAAGGTAAGTTTCCATATTTATAAAATTTGAAACACCTCAAATTTTAAACTGTTTTTTTTCATTTTTAATTTACCAAAGATCACTACTAGAAAAACAGTCTTTTACGACGCACAAAACACGACGCTCTTTGATTTATGTTACACATTAGAGAGCGACATTAAAAAAAAGTCATCTCTTCAAAAAATTTAAGAATTTAGGTTGCGCATTACTGAGTGCCCTTAAATTAGTGTCTCACGAAAAGAAATTAAAAACACGGAGGACGCTTTATTTTAAAGGCGCGTCCTCTATATTTGTCGCTTTATAATTTTAATGAAAACGCGCGTTTAGTAGAGGTGGGAAACGAAATCCCCAAAATTTTGAAAAGTCGTCTTCTACCTTCTTTCTATCTTTCATCTTCTCCCCTCTCCCTCCTTCTCTCTCCTCTCTGATCCGCTTCCCCGCCACTCCTGACCTCCTTATCGATCTCATCAAACATCGTGTCCCATCCTTAATACCTCGTGGGAATCTAAAATTTTGAAAACCCCGTACTCAAAAAGTCTAAGAAACTAGGGTTTTTTCATCCCTCAAAGAACGACCCACATCCTCCATAGATCGATCTCTATCGCTTCATTTCTCACAAGAAATCAAACACTTTACGTTCATAGGGCCATAATTGCAAGGATGCTCACTCACCTTTCTAGAGAATACCTTCGCATATATAACACGATCATCTTCACAAAAATGGCTGCCACCATTGCTTGAGCGGGCTCAAGCTACGATCGACAATCGGAGCTCGAAGCTTTCGACCAAACAAAAACCGGCGTTAAAGGCCTCGTCGATGCCGGAATCCAATCGGAGCTAGGGCTTTTTGTGAAGAACTTGCCCCGCCTTTCTCTACTGCGTGTTCTCTCTTCTGCATCTCCACCCTCCAATGAAATCCAATCACCAGCGATCCTATAACAGTTCTTTCTCATGCTCGAACCCTAGATCTCACCTCGTACCTTGCTACATCTCTATAGCGACAACGGCTAAACAGAAACTCCACCACCTCTAACGGCGACTCGAACCCATTGATTATCTCAATTTCCTCCTCTGTTTGGGGGATGAAAACTAATGACGAATAAACAACTTCATTTTTTGATTCAATTGCTTGATTTTGTCGATTAGTGTACGATTGCATCAACAGCTGATCCAGTCTCGCACCAAAATCTATTTGAAGAAGATTAGAGACTGTTCAGCTACAATCACGAATGACACAACCTTCACTCTCCTCCGCCTTCTGTATACATGCTTCTTTGGTATCTACATGTGCGCTAAGGGACTGCATCACAAGTAACTCTGGTGACATGTATGTGAAATTCCCAATTCAATAAATGCTACCATACCTAGATCTCGAGTATTCTGTTGACTTTTTCTTTAATTTGCAGAAGTTCTCCTGGATTGGCATTTTAACGTGTGGATAATACTCTTCTTGAAGATGATGAGCCTTTTAAAGCTCCTGTTCGTTTTCAACTTCTCGGGTAAATAAAGAAACATAAAGGCGTTGAAAGTATATCTTTGTGGCTGCCTCAGGCTCCCCCTGGATATTTATAAATGGTTTAGTGTTATCCTCCGCATTGATAACTAGGATCTGAATTGTTTTATATGTTTGGGATTGCAGATGAAACCATTATCTAACATATCATTGAGCAATATTGGATTTAGTCTCCATAGCAGGCTTGATTACCTCAATGCCACTGTTTGCTTCTCATTGGCCGCCAAATTATATAATGATAAACTTGAAGCTTGGGAGCCTCTTGTTGAACCTGTTCATGGTGTCTTAAGGTGGGTTATCTCTTTCTCTATAATTTTTCAAATAGGTTTTAGTGATAAATTACTGAAGGGATCCCTTTTCTCTTTCTTTCTCCTTGTTTAATCTCTTCTTGTTTGGTTTCGATGTGCAGGTACTAAAATGATGTCAATGCTCCAAGTGCTGCATCTCAATTACTTTTGCTGTCATAATGACTTTTGCTGTCACTGCCTTGGTCTCAGGTGCAGCCCAAAATATCCTTGTCTGTACACGAAGAACTGCATCTTGGGGAGCACATATCTGCTCATCTGGGACCTACAATCCATTTCTTCAATGTAAGTTGATACTTGATATAATAAACTTAAAGTTTTTCAATTGAAATTCAAGCGCTTTCCTAACTACACTCACTTCCCCATAAATCTATTTGTTATTCAAGACAAAAGAAAAAATTGTGAGTTTGATGGCAGGCAACATGGGTTTTTAGACAAATCCTGATTCAAAAATAAGCTTACCTGAACCAATTCATCAGAAGAAGATGCACATGCATGAAGTTTATCCCTTGGAAGAATCCTTATTTGTTCCCTGCTTTCAGATGCCATTTGCTTGATTACACCACTAGATTTTCCCAAAAGGCAACCTACTTGAGTAGAAACTACAAGTAGCCTCACAACAAATGTTTCTTCATTCATCTTCACTTCTTCCACCATTCTTTCAAACACACAAAACAGACCCTTCTGCACACAAGAACCCAAATATTTCCAAAACTCTTCCGCTTTTAACCTTATTTTCTTGAGATACATTAACACCAGTACCCTTCTTTTCTGGTTCTCACCTTTATGTCACCTTTGTAAATGGTGTTGTGATTTGAATGATGTTTATTTTTCTATTTTTCTCCATTATGTCGTCTATTAATATATGATTTTGAAGATATCCTTTACTAAAAGGATACACAGTAAAAACATCAAAACTTTCAAACTGTTTTAAAAATGATCATTGTCTAGGCTGTCAACATGTGTGTTACTCGAAAAACTAATTTTCAGATTTCTAGAAGTGAACAAGACTAAGCCCTCAACCAATCAAACATATGGTTCACTTTTAAAAAATCTGACATTTATCAATACATTTGTTTCTGGTGTTTTAGTTCCTAAATCATACATATGGCCTGTGGACAATGACTTCTATTTACAACCATCTACCTCATTGATCTTGGATGCCGACAAAGAGGGTTTACAAGTATTTGGTTAAGATTTCATGAATGATGTGCAAGTTGCATATAATTACAGTTATGTCCCTATAGAAGCGTATTTGTATTTTGTGGATAATGGCAGATTCTCTGTGGATGGTGTGCTTTCCGATAATCTAGTGACTCCATCAGCAGCTTTTAGTAAGTTTTGAACCCTTTAAATCTCATGACATGATTCTGCATATATTGAAAAAGGTTGAATGCAAGAAATAACATTCTATTTCCATAAGTTAATATTTCTACAACCATGCAGGTTGTTTTTCTCATATTGGGAAAAAACATTCTCAGTCAGGTGTGTCATTTTATAAACAATCATTTAACATTTATATATATTCATCATAAATCATAAATTAGATCCCTTGTTGCTTTAGGAAAAGGAAAGCCTTTAATTATCTCATTTGAAGGAGCAATTGGGGAGTTTCCAGGGTGTAGCGATTCAACATACAGAGGCTTGTGCAAGCAGCAGTAAGCCTTTAATTATCTCATTTGATGTTTGAAAATTATATTGAGAAAATAATGGAAAGCATGGGAAATGGAAGGGTTGTCGATAGGGTATCTGCATTTGATCCATAACTTCACCCCCTGTACAAACACACCAAAGAAAATCATATCTAACATGCTTATATTTGAATAAATTTAAAGTAAAACATTACAGAAACCTGAGTCTCACAGTCTTTATGTTTTAGTAACATTTCATTTTTCATTCAAGATGGTATAGATACAACATATCTGAGGTTTCTTGCATCAAATGCTGAAGCTGGTTCAATTATCGGAAAGGGTGGAATCATAGGAAAGGGTGGATTGTACCCAATAGCTCATGTGGTGGAATCATAGGAAAGGGTGGATCCATGATTAGGTAAGACCAAATTTGTCACACCCCAAAACCGAGAACGGCGGAAACGTTCTGGGGTGGAGGACGTCATGTATAATATCAACAACAAGGTAAAGTAGTAAACAAGCAACAACATCATACATTGCATTAATAAAATAATTATTATACAAATGTATTTTGTCAAATTTTGATAAACACTAAAGCATAAATCAAAATGAAAGATAAGTCTTGAACAAGCTCCATCTTCCTTTCTCCTTGCATCGGTACCTGTCTATGATGACCTGAGGATACAAGTAATTTTGAAAGCGAGTATCAGCTTTGAAGCTGGTGAGATCATAAGTATTTAGTGTCTTAATTTGTATGTAAGGATTTGTAAGTCTATGTATTGTAAGTATTGAAAGTGTATATGAATTGTAAGTGTTTGAAAAACCCTAGAAATCCCTATGATTCCTACTAGTACATGAAGGTGTCTTCTACCAAGACCTAACTGTTCTGAATGTAGCCTTCTACCAAGGCATCTAGTGTCTGGATGTGTGTCTCGTGTAAGAGTATGTATTTTCCCAAGTATAACTATCATTAACAAAAATATAGTCTCTACATTACCGTGCGTCGTGTGAATGTTCACGAAGTGAATGAAATGGGAAAATGAACTAGTACTATGGTGTAGTGCTATTAGAACTACTGCCGTACTAACTACCTTAAATCGTATTTATATTAAGGCATTATGTGATAAATTGCACCATACTATCGACTAGTACCAACGACATAATGAATGGTCGTAATAACAAAATGACGTTTGGCACCCTCAGACCTGCAGGTCCCACTGTAGCTAGCAGCGAGGTGTAGGATTGTCAATCCAATATAGATCTATACGCAAACTCACGTTCTCCCTCCAAGAGACTCTGGCCACAACTTGAGTCATGAGGTTTAAGTCATGCTCCGATTTAAATCACAGTAATTATCGTATTCTAGTATATGTAATGTAATGAACTGTTCTAGCTGTAATGTACGTGCTCTCTACCTAGCAAGTATAGTAATGTAATAGGTGTAGTATAGTTGTATATGTTCTCGTCCTAGTATAGTTATATATGTAATGTACAGTAATGTTCTAGAAAGTATTGACTCATGAATGAACTGACTCATTGTATGATATCGCGTTCTAGTAATGGTTCTAGTATCTTCCTAAACTACCCATATGGTAGTTTACTAGTAATCTATCTGGTACGTATGGTCATGGATGTATACCCTTGCTACCCAAGGGCATGGGATGAACTGGAAGGACCTTTTATGACTATATATGTACACATGATATATAACTAATATTTAAACGACCTTCAGACGAGTACCCGATATCCCACCAGACCACATCTCAAGCGCGAAAAGGAAATAGGGTGGTTAGCCTTCCTAAGTCGTTTAAACATTTCTTATATAACTATACATATAGATGCATGCAATTTATAATACAATAAAAACATAAATAATTTTTGTAAGACATTTGAAACAGAAATATTATTTTAAGAAAAGATCGACTTGATGTCAATCTATAAAACAATTTGAAGGCATAAGTTTGATAAATCAGTTTAAGTATAAGGAACATTTGTTTGAATCACAATTGTAAATAAGTTTGAAAGGTAATGTACAGAGTAAGATGTACAGTGTAATAAGTAGTTTAAAACATATAAAATGTTTATAAAAATCATTTGTAGGAAATCGTTTGGTAAAACGGCTCATGAGTAGCCAAATCTTTTGAATACTGTATATTAATCACATGTGATTGATATAATAACTAGCGTAATTCTACTTATTAATCGCATTGATTGATATAATAACTAGTATGATTCTACTTGTATCCCCCCATAAAACATTTAAAAGTAGTTTAAAACATTAGTTAAGGGGTGTGAACTCACCTGCAGTAAGTGACTGGAATTGAACAGACTGTTATCGTACGGAAGGATCGGACAAGTGCTTGGTGTCAAGTGAAGACTTAGACACACACAATGATCCTGATTACATATGAAGACATATGTATATAACTAATTAGAGATTAAATCACTAATTATACAAGTATAAACATTTAAACGCGAGGAAAACACTTTTGGTCAAGTGCTAGGAGGCTAATGGGTTGCAACAAAGGAGTACAATGCCCCTAATGTGAGTTTAAGGTCTAATGTCCATAATCATTGGAGTTTACGGCCCAGGGGAGTAAGCTCCTGGCCGTAAACTCTCAACCAAGGCCTAAATGGAGCTTAGAATTATCACAACTCTAGTGAGGAATTATTTCAAGGCTTAAACAAGTTTTTGGGTATCATATTGACTCCTTTGGGGAGTTTATGGCCCATAGACCATATTCCCTTGGAGTTTACGGCCGCAAACTCCCTTGGGAGGGTTCTTATGGTGTTTTCAAGTCTCAAACATTTCTAGGAACTATTCTAGGCTTTTGTTCTTGGCTTTAGAAAAGTTTATGGCACCATTTTATGGAGTTTACGGTGTTAGAACCTTTTGGGCCGTAAACTCCCTCACTCTTGGTGTTCTAAGTGTTTTAACTAGTCCAAAACTCATTTAGGTACATGCCCAAATTTTCTCTTGGCTTAAGGAAGGATTTAGGGTGTCCTTTGACCCCTTTAAAGGTGTTTACGGCCCAAGAGTTTGTCTTGTCCATAAACTCCTTTTTCCTTGTGATTTCTTGTGTTTCCTAGGCTATAAACACTTTAGGGTACTTGTCCTAATTTAATCTAAGCTTTAGGAAGTGTTTCATAGCATTTTGGCACTTAAAACTTGGAGTTTACGGCCTAAGAAGCTCCTTGACCGTAAACTCCCTTCTAGTCATGGATCCTAATTGTTTTGTGGTATAAGGCATGAATTGGAGGCTCCTAGTTCGAGTTCTAAAGCCTTGAGGGTCATTGGAACCCTTTAGGTCCTTAAAATGGAGTTTACTCCCCAAGAACGTTCTTGGGTGGTAAACTCCCAGATCTCACCTATCTGGCATGTAATCTAAGTTATTAAGCTTATAACAAGTATTATAAAACATCCGTGAGAGAGAATTTGGCTTTTCTCTAATTGGAATTCAAATAGTGAACCAATTTGGTTCAGAATTCTATTTATAGTCCTGAGATTTTTGGCAGAAAATATTTCTATTCTCGGAATGAATTCTAATGTCCTAGAGTATTGGAATTACAGTGTTGCACAAAACCCTAGTGCATCCACTCTCCTAATATCTCCTTAGATGTACAATCCTGAAAACTGCCAAACTTATACTCGAAATTTGTGTTTACATTGTAACTGTTCTAACTTCTATGGGATTGAAATGGTTTGTTCAGAATGGAAATTTCGGGTTGTCACATCATCCCCCTGTTGAAGGGAATTTCGTCCTGAAATTAGAATTTAGGCAAGGAAGTATGCACGAATGATCGAGTCGTGAGGAGGAAACTTCCTAATTGATTGGTTCTAGCGCACTTAGGTGAAATTGGGTTCTCGGTTGGCATCCCAACGAACCTTCACTATCTGGTGACGACGTTGCTTCGTCCGCTTGACCTCTCTGTCGAGGGTCACTACGGTCCTAATATGAAGGCGAGGGTATCGATGAGTGGACTTACAAGAGTCCTAACAGAACGGTATGGTTCCACGATCGAGACGCGAAGAGTAGAATGTATGTTACTGAGTTCGCGGAGTAGGTCTAGTGTGTGCAAGGCACAAGACCGATTCTGATAAGAATCTCGGAGGTCCTAACTATATTGGATTTAGCTTTCCACGCTTTACAAAGCGTATTAAGCCATTCCCAAAGTGAGTTATCCTAAAGAACTTGGTCGCTCACTTGGAATTTCAAAGGTTCCTTTTCTTGCGTAACTTCCCAGTCAAAGGCCACCCCTTGCTGGGTCAAAGTCGTACGGGTTTCTATAGTTTGCAAGGAGTTCTGAATGAACTAAGACGGTAGGTCGGTAAGACCTAGAATTTGGCGAAAGACTGTCGGCGTCTCTGGTGTCAATAAATGCTCAACGGTTTTGACAAATTGAAAGAGTGCTCTTAATTTCTCACATTACTAACAGTGTGTCATAGAAATTTGACTCGTCAATTTCAAAACTCGTGTCTAGAGAACTTCGCTAAAGTTCCTCTGTAGGAAGTGTTTCCATGGGTTTTCTTCTTACTACGAGGGTAGATAAGTAAGTCATTACATGGAGAAATGACAAATTGATCCAAGTAAGAAGGACGTAACCCTATTCATTTAGCTCATGAAAACTATGGGCGTATTGGTCCTATCCGAAGGGTATCACTACAGACTCGAAGTGTCCGCATCGAGTTCAGGAGATAGTCTTCTGGACATCTTTAGCTAACACTCGGACTGGTGATATTCGGATCTCAGGTCCATTCCTGAAAGTAATTCTTTCCTTGCGTTTGCTCAACCGTTTCATCTATGCG
Organism: Lactuca serriola; assembly: GCF_051521515.1. NCBI lineage: Eukaryota > Viridiplantae > Streptophyta > Magnoliopsida > Asterales > Asteraceae > Lactuca > Lactuca serriola. The sequence goes on along the minus strand of NC_136412.1, from coordinate 156,585,322 downwards.
AGGCAGAGATAACGATTTCTATGAAAATCTTGACGGAGTCCTCGATATCCGAGGCACATACGTTGCAATCCGTCGATCTCTGGGAGAATATGACTGGGGTTCTCTAGGGTGAGAAACCTAGTCCTCTAATTCTATTTCTGTGTAGTTCTTTAAGTTTTCCGGATTGTTCTTGTATCTCCGTAGGTGTTTAAACTATAGGGCGATCTGTTTACGGGAGTCGTACTGGGTTCTAAGTTTGTTCACATGACAATGTGATTACTTGTAGACTTAAGCAGTTCTCCGTCCTAAAGTTCATATTAGAATTCACACAGGGTTTCACAATCACTATTTCGTGTATATGAGTCATATATAATTAAGATTGAAAAGGTAGTCGAATAACTGATTCTTCCTTAAGCTCACATCCCATCGGGGAAAAGAAGTTAAAGTGGAATCATCAATCCTAAACCTGTAGAACCTTGATTATATATCACTCTTGTGCATACATTCCTCAGTGATAGATCAATCGTATGAATCCTTGGATTGAACTTGACGTACTGCACGAGTGATACTTCGGGGATTTCTTCGGAAAGAAAATAACTAAGAGGTACTCCTGGCATGAGTACTTCGGTGTTCTGATATGACGGCTTCGCTGGAGAAGTGATCTAGAAGAAAGAGATGTACGTATGAAGCTGTTTTCGTGAGGATCAAATTTAATCGAGTCGTATGATAATGTCGGAATCATACTGAAACTTAAAGACATTAGATTTGAATATAAGACGATTACAGAAAAAACACAACCGTGCAACCATGAACAGAGTTACAATACTTTAGATTTACCACAAGACTATTGTTGCGAATAAGATATACTACAAAAGAAAAGTATATGCAGCACGAGAATCCCTATACAGACAGGATCTCGCAAAAAGGTAAGACTCTAGTTGTAGTAGTTATAGATAGTTTATAAGTCTGTTACAACGAAACGCCTAATTTACATTTAACGTGGTTCCGGAGTAGGCGCTCCTGCAGCTGTGATCCTGAGAATTCTCCCTTCTGCGCCAGAGTTCTTTGTTATCGGGCAATCTTTCTTGAAGTGCCCTACCTTACCGCATTGGTGGCATGACTGGCTAGTACTAGCCTTGGTGACGGAATTTCGGTGTTTAGCCAATGTTATGTGGACACGAGTGCCTTCCTCGTTACTCCACTTTAAAAATTGCTTCTTAAATCGTTTGGCGTTATAACTAATCTTGTGTGCAGGGTTAGTCCCGATTAAAGGGACTTGAGTGATGGGTCGCGCCGGTGCTCCACAGTTACGAGCATGGTTCCCTATGTTTAGGCAATTGCAACACTGCATCTCATGGAAAGCCCCATGATGATGGAAACTACACCTATCACACTTCGGGAGTTTTCCCTCGTATGGCCTGCGCGGTACGGGAACGGCAGGGGTTTCCACTTGCTGCTGTTGTATAGCCAGCTTTTGGGATCTCTTGCGTTCTTTCCGGGCTTGACGCTTTCGTTTCTTGTTCTCTGCTTTTTGGCTTTGCGAGCCTGTGACTGTTACTGTTTGGCGACCTCCTGGATGGATACCACGATTGGAAACTTCATTCCCATCAGTAGTATTGACTGTGTGGATAGCACTACGGTGCGCAAGGACCACGGTTACGGCAGCCACTACGGCAGCTGTAACTGCTGTTTGAAAGGTAGTTGTGTCGATAGGAAAAGTAGAGGTTTCCTTGTTCGACTGATTGCTTCCGGATGATGACATGATTCTGTAACACGAAAGATAAGGATTTTGTGAGTGATTCTGGTTGATCCTGATGAACTTAGATTGTTCATGTAAAGAGTACGACGATGTTCTCGAAAGTTTGACCTACATCCCTATGATGTAGTCCTAGTACAAAATGAAAGTATGTTCGCGAAGGTTTGACCTACATCCCTATGATGCAGTCCTAGTAATGAGTAGTGGTAAGTTCGTAGAATGGTCTCAAAACGTTTGCTGTGCAAGCCGAGGTATCGTGGGTTGGTGAATAACAAGGTTCAACCACTGAAAGAGACTTGGAAACGTCTCCGGAGATAAATCACTATAGTCCAATGACTTGACTAAAGCATGTTTCAGATAGACTCTAATGAAAGAATGATAAGAGTACTTGAATGAAGAATGACATAGAAGTTTGCCGGCTGTCAATATCTTGGATATTCACGACATAAAGGTTCAGGAAAATGATCTTGTAAAGGTCTTACATCATATCCACAGAAGATAGTTCCTGACAGCATAAAGACCTAACTAAAGTACTTACGGTACAAGATAATTTCATAGAAAATGCCACATCGGGCATAGACAGAAAAATACGATTCCTCTTTATAAGGAAATAAAGTAAAGCGTCTACTACTGGTGACGGTCATCCCTCTGGTGAACTCTTAGTTCAGCCAATTGACGTTCCATGTCAAGTAGGTGTCTTTCGCACACCATCTGGCGTACTCGGAGTTCTATGACTTCGGCTCGAGTTTCAGCCAGTGCTTGCAGCAGGGTTTCATGGTTTCTCTCTGATCTCTTGTGAGCATCTTCTAGATGAATGGTGTGGAGAGTATGCATTCTAGCATAGGCAACTATTTCTGTAATCTGATGTAGGGTTGTCCTGCCTTGAATCTCATTTCGGGTCACTCTGCGGACCAAGATTGGCAAGACTCTAACTGCTGAGCCCCTATTGCTCAAGTCGTAAAAGCTTCGGTCGCCATTAAATGGCATGGCTGATCTTGTCCTTGGCTCCATGTTTCCAAGCATTCCACTCACTCAGGGGGTTGGGCCTTGAAAAGCCGGATGAGGGTTAAGAATTGGAAAGGGAGTTGCTTAGGGTAGGTTCTCAACCTCTGGTTCGGAGTTAGCATCGTACGAATGGTCTTCATCATGGTGATCATGCAAGGGAATAGGATGATCATTCTCTGGTTCTTCTCCAAACCAACCAGCTATGACTTCGTTCGGAAGATACTGGTTGCCGAGGGGATGGAGTCCAACTATGTTTTCTATGCGAGAATTTAGGGTAAGAGAATAATTATTAGACGAACTATCTAGATAATTATTTAGAAAACCTTCATTAGTTACATCGCTATTTGTGAAGTGCATACCAGCTATGTGTAATCTAAACAGGATAGACATTCGAATAAGTGACCTTAATTCCAAATTCACACAGAATAGGGGTAAGGCAAAATTTCCACAAATTCTAAGTCTATAACATCCTAATTGCATATAGCCTTAGTGTATCCACTTAGCAACTATCAACTTAGTAATGAAGATCCCGTTTTAGTTCTCAAGTATAACGTACTTATAGTAACACCAAATACTCCTATAGTATTTTAAATTTTAATGTTATGTTTTATTGTTCTCATTGTGGTTGGGTTGGTAAGATTTTAGCATTGTTGCAACCACACAATTAAACTTAGGCACATGCTAGTCAACCCTCTGATAATATAGGCGATCATGCTATATCTTCCCAATTTTGACCATATGTCTCTAAGCCCACTTGTGTTGTCCAACAATCGTAATTCTTTTGTACTGTCCTAGTGACACTGATTTTAGTATGAATGAAGCACGTATACTTACTTAAATATTTTACTATTTAAAGTATAAACTCTTGGTCAGAGTATTTTTTTTATCCCTTATTTATTTATAGTTAGTATATCTTTTATGGATTGATATACTTAATTCACTATAAACAATGCTCTGATACCAATCTGTCACACCCCAAAACCGAGAACGGCGGAAACGTTCTGGGGCAGAGGACGTCATGTATAATATCAAAAACAAGGTAAAGTAGTAAACAAGCAACAACATCATCCATTGCATTAATAAAATAATTATTATACAAATGTATTCTGTCAAATTTTGATAAACACTAAAGCATAAATCAAAATGAAAGATAAGTCTTGAACAAGCTCCATCTTCCTTTCTCCTTGCATCGGTACCTGTCTATGATGACCTGAGGATACAAGTAATTTTGAAAGCGAGTATCAACTTTGAAGCTGGTGAGATCATAAGTATTTAGTGTCTTAATTTGTATGTAACAATTTGTAAGTCTATGTATTGTAAGTATTGAAAGTGTATATGAACTGTAAGTGTTTGAAAAACCCTAGAAATCCCTATGATTCCTACTAGTACATGAAGGTGTCTTCTACCAAGACCTAACTGTTCTGAATGTAGCCTTCTACCAAGGCATCTAGTGTCTGGATGTGTGTCTCGTGTAAGAGTATGTATTTTCCCAAGTATAACTATCATTAACAAAAATATAGTCTCTACATTACCGTGCGTCGTGTGAATGTTCACGAAGTGAATGAAATGGGAAAATGAACTAGTACTATGGTGTAGTGCTATTAGAACTACTGCCATACTAACTACCTTAAATCGTATTTATATTAAGGCATTATGTGATAAATTGCACCATACTATCGACTAGTAACAACGACATAATGAATGGTCGTAATAACAAAATGACGTTTGGCACCCTCAGACCTGCAGGTCCCACTGTAGCTAGCAGCGAGGTGTAGGATTGTCAATCCAGTATAGATCTATGCGCAAACTCACGCGCTCCCTCCAAGAGACTCTGGCCATAACTCAAGTCATGAGGTTTAAGTCATGCTCCGATTTAAATCACAGTAATTATCCTATTCTAGTATATGTAATGTAATGAACTGTTCTAGCTGTAATGTACGTGCTCTCTACCTAGCAAGTATAGTAATGTAATCGTTCTAGTATAGTTGTATATGTTCTCGTCCTAGTATAGTTGTATATGTAATGTACAGTAATGTTCTAGAAAGTATTGACTCATGAATGAACTGACTCATTGTATGATATCGCGTTCTAGTAATGGTTCTAGTATCTTCCTAAACTACCCATATGGTAGTTTACTAGTAATCTATCTGGTACGTATGGTCATGGATGTATACCCTTGCTACCCAAGGGCATGGGATGAACTGGAAGGACCTTTTATGACTATATATGTACACATGATATATAACTAATATTTAAACGACCTTCGGACGAGTACCCGATATCCCACCAGACCACATCTCAAGCGCGAAAAGGAAATAGGGTGGATAGCCTTCCTAAGTGTTTTAAACATTTCTTATATAACTATACATATAGAGGCATGCAATTTATAATACAATAAAAACATAAATAAGTTTTGTAAGACATTTGAAACAGAAATATTATTTTAAGAAAAGATCGACTTGATGTGAATCTATAAAACAATTTGAAGGCATAAGTTTGAAAAAACAGTTTAAGTATAAGGAACATTTGTTTGAATCACAGTTGTAAATAAGTTTGAAAGGTAATGTACAGAATAAGATGTACAGTGTAATAAGTAGTTTAAAACAAATAAAATGTTTATAAAAATCATTTGTAGGAAACCGTTTGGTAAAACGGTTCATGAGTAGCCAAATCTTTTGAATGCTGTATATTAATCACATGTGATTAATATAATAACTAGCGTAATTCTACTTATTAATCGCATGTGATTGATATAATAACTAGCATGATTGTACTTGTATCCCCCCATAAAACATTTAAAAGTAGTTTCAAACATTAGTTAAGGGGTATGAACTCACCTACAGTAAGTGACTGGAATTGAACGGACTGTTATCGTACGGAAGGATCGGACAAGTGCTTGGTGTCAAGTGAAGACTTAGACACACACAATGATCCTAATTACATATGAAGACATATGTATATAAATAATTAGAGATTAAATCACTAATTATACAAGTATAAACATTTAAACGCGAGGAAAACACTTTTGGTCAAGTGTTAGGAGGCTAATAGGTTGCAACAAAGGAGTGCAATGCCCCTAATGTGAGTTTACGTTCTAATGACCATAATCATTGGAGTTTACGACCCAGGGGAGTAAGCTCCTGGCCGTAAACTCTCAACCAAGGCCTAAATGGAGCTTAGAATTATCACAACTCTAGTGGGGAATTATTTCAAGGATTAAACATGTTTTTGGGTACCATATTGACTCCTTTGGGGAGTTTACGGCCCATAGACCATATTCCCTTGGAGTTCACGGCCGTAAACTCCCTTGGGAGGGTTCTTATGGTGTTTTCAAGTCTCAAACATTTCTAGGAACTATTCTAGGCTTTTTTTCTTGGCGTTAGAAGAGTTTATGGCACCATTTGCCACCATTTTATGGAGTTTACGGCCTTAGAACCTTTTGGGCCGTAAACTCCCTCACTCTTGGTGTTCTAAGTGTTTTAACTAGTCCAAAACTCATTTAGGTACATGCCCAAATTGTCTCTTGGCTGAAGGAAGGATTTAGGGTGTCCTTTGACCCCTTTAAAGGTGTTTACGGCCCAAGAGTTTGTCTTGGCCGTAAACTCCTTTTTCCTTGTGATTTCTTGTGTTTGCTAGGCTATAAACACTTTAGGGTACTTGTTCTAATTTAATCTAAGCTTTAGGAAGTGTTTCATAGCATTTTGGCACTTAAAACTTGGAGTTTACGGCCTAAGAAGCTCCTTGGCCGTAAACTCCCTTCTAGTCATGGATCCTAATTGTTTTGTGGTATAAGGCATGAATTGGAGGCTCCTAGTTCGAGTTCTAAAGCCTTGATGGTCATTGGAACCCTTAATGACCTTAAAATGGAGTTTACTCCCCAAGAACGTTCTTGGGCGGTAAACTCCCGGATCTCACCTATCTGGCATGTAATCTAAGTTATTAAGCTTATAAAAAGTATTATAAAACAACTAGAGAAGTATACTCACGATTTGGGATAAAAACCGGAAGATCCGTGAGAGAGAATTTGGCTTTTCTCTAATTGGAATTCAACTAGTGAACCAATTTGGTTCAGAATTCTATTTATAGTCCTGAGATTTTTGGCAGAAAATATTTCTATTCTCGAAATGAATTCTAATGTCCTAGAGTATTGGAATTACAGTGTTGCACAAAACCCTAGTGCATCCACTCTCCTAATATCTCCTTAGATGTACAATCTTGAAAACTGTCAAACTTATACTCGAAATTTGAGTTTACATTGTAACTGTTCTAACTTCTATGGGATTGAAATGGTTTGTCAGAATGGAAATTTCGGGTTGTCACAAAATTTGATCTATTACTTAGTAATTTTAAATTCGTGACAACTTCCATTTTTGATATGTTATTACATTTACAGGTCCTTCATTGAAGACTATGGACCTAACATTAAGATCTCCCCTTAGGGTCACAAATATATTGGATTAAATAATAGGCTTGTAACAGTGAATGGCACCCTACAACAACTGGTGCAAGCTATTAATCTGATTTTATTGAAATTATCCGAAGATCTCTACTATCTTCAGTCTGTTGGCCCCCTATTTCCATATGTTGCTGGTATGCTTTTTTTTTTTGTTACCGATTTCCCTCATACATAGAAGAGTCCAGCAGGACTCATCACATGCATGACACAAGGAACTACTAATCTTCTTAGTAATTAATACAATTTATGCCATAAGTGATGCTGCCACCCAAGTCAGTTGAGCAGCACATAAGGTACATTTAATTCCTATTTTAATTTTATTTTTAAGTCCATGGTGTTAAATTAAACTAAGATGTTGCCCAGGGTATTGTTGCTTTTACAATGGACGACCCATCTGCATCAGCTTTTTATCTATTTATTTTTTCTATTATCATATCTTGTCACTTCTCAATGACATTATGTGTTTGTTATAGGATCAAGTTCCAGAGAATGATGTCAAAGGAATTTCTAAGGATAAACCACTATATGATCTATTTGTTTCTTTACTTTAATGAGTAAAATTAAAGTTCTAAGGATATTCATATTCCCCTTCATTCTTGATTTATATATCTACATGGTATAATTATTTTTAATTCTTCCTTTTGCAAAAAGCTATGCTTTTGATCAGTAGGAGGCTTTGCTCTCCTTGAAGAAGAGTGGCAAAATTGATGAATTATTATTACAAGTAAAGCCAGCTATCCATTTTTTTTTATTTTTTTATATTAACATTTTAAATTTATAAGACTTAACAAGATTACCTCAATCATGCTTTTTAGGGTAAAGAGTACATCTTGTTGCTAAACTCAGATTATTCGGTTGAAGTTGTGGACCTAAGTATCCTTTTTAAGTTTATAATTGTTAGTTTCTTTTTGACTTAATGAACTTAATATATATATATATATATATATATATATATATATATATATATATATATTTGAGTATGGCTTCTCAAATATTTTTATAAACATCATTTATCCTGGGAAAAATGTTATAAATTAAACAATTAAACAATAACCAAATATATGATTTTGGGATCCTTATGATATGTACCAGAGATTCTAAATCATCTTATCTAGAAGAACATTGAGTATTGCATCGAGGTAATTACTATAATGCCCTTTTCTTATATTTACTTTGAAAATGTTAATTCTTACCTTTTGTCTATGTAGGATCCACCAGGAGCAGGAAAAACACAAACTATTCTTGGGCTTCTTAGTGCCATATTACAAACCAACTGAGTATATAAGTCTCTTAGTAACTTATGCAGGTAACAATATTGTTCATAGCTGGGCTGTTAATGTTCCTGTTCGTTTTCATTTATGCAGGAAACAATCTTGTTGAAAGGACTTATGAATCAGATATTAATGGTAACAAGTTTAACACTCGAGTCCATACGATTAGATGTTAATGGTAACAAGTCTAACACATGTGTCTTTGTTATACATACAAATTAAATGCAATGGATTGTATTTTTTGGATATGGTATTTTATTTTATATTATGCAATGGATTGTATTTTTTGTATATGGTATTTTATTTCTATTATGAGAGATTAAATGCAAATTTAATTTATAAATTAATAAATATATAAATATATTTTTTAAAAAAATAAAAATAAAATTACGATACACAAAAATGTGAGTCGTCTTCATTTATGACATGGCCTTTCTTGACTGGTGCTTCCTTGATACGCATTGCGTGTCATAAACACGCGCGTCGTAAGGTTACGACACGCAAATGCGTGTCGTCTTCCTTTATGACAGGGCCTTCCTTGATACGCATTGCGTGTCATAACCGCGTGTCGTAAATGCGCGTCATAAATGCGCGTCGTAAATGCGCGTCGTCTATAGACGACGCGCAAAAGCGCGTCATCTCTCTTTATGACAGGGCCTTCCTTGACGCGCATTTGCGCGTCGTCTGAGCGTTTTACGACGCGCAATGAGCGTCGTAAAAGGCCTTTTTTCTAGTAGTGGATTAGGGTTTCACAAATCAAGTTCTCAAGTACATAATTATCCAAACAACATTGTCACAAAATATCAGAGTTCATAAACTGTCCCAACAACAAATCCCCCAATGAGTGTGTACAATCAGACCTTCGACTTCCTGTGGTCATCAAAAGTACCTGAAACACATAGTTAACAACTATAAGAGAGAAGCTTATTAAGTTCGCAAAAACACCACACAAAGCACAACACAAATAAACCGCTATGGGTTATCAATAACCTTGGGGACTATCAGCAGTCCCAATGGGCTAACAGCACACCTGGTTGGTTATCAACAACTCTAGAGACTATCTGAAGTCTCAATCACATACAAACAACATAACATAATAATAACAACTAGACCCAACTGTTCATCACAGATACAACTATCCTACCGCATAGGTAAAAATAAGTTAGACTGCCTTAACACTGTTGACAAGTAAATCTCACACCCGAACTGCCAGAACTAGACTCCGCCTAATCAACGAAATAACTAACCCTAATTAATAATTAAGGTCTAAAACTCAATTCACGAGTCGGTATCCCACAACTTAGTCCTCTAAGGAAAAAAAAGACCATTTTTCCCTTCACATAGTCCAAAACCCTAAGTCTTGACCGATAGTCAATGTAACAACCAAAAACTTCATGAAATTTAAACTTTTCAAAACAACCATTTTTCTATATAAGTGTTTACAAAAAAAAACCATTATTCCCAAAACATTATTTAAAACCAAAATCTCTTTCAACATAGTTTCGAAACATTTACATTATGAGAGCTTCCCAGAATTAATAAGTCCAAAATGCGAGCATGTGTACGGACACGCCTTAACTTTGCCACGATCCACTTAAGTACCTGAAACTATAAACCAAAACTATAAGCACGAAGCTTAGTGAGTTACCCCAAAGTACCAACACCCAACCAGATAACATATACAAATAATAGCATGCATATAGAGCCTTCAGTCTAACTGGAATGCCCTGTCGGCCTATATTCCATCCGGTATGGTCACAGAACCTACATCATGACTGGTATGCCACCTCGGGCCTTCAGCCTATCTGGACGTTCTCCAGGTCTTCAGCCTGACTCGTACGCCCCACTGGCCTTCAGTCTATCCGGGACGCCCTGGGTCTATTGACCTTCAGCAAAAAGCAGGTCCGCCTCAACCTAACCACACATAACATGTCAATATATATAACAATTAAACATATAACCATCCAATAGACAAATAGGCAGATCTTACAGATCACTAAGCATAACATCATCCTATTACTCGGATACGAATCTAACAGATCACAACAACACCATAGGAACATCCTACCTACCAGGATATGATCTAATAGATCATAACAAGACAATAGAAACATCCTATCTGCTAGGATACCGATCTAACAAATCATAACAATACAATAACAACATCCTATCTACCAAGATACTGATTTAATAGATCATAACAATACAATAGCAACATCCTATCTACCAAGATACTAATCTAACAGATCATAACAATACAATAGCATGCATAATAGGATATCAATCCAATGGTCCGATATTGGTGCCTTCGACCCGCAAGTTCAATGAGGACAACTCACCTCGACTGTAGAAGCTCGCCGAAAAAAATCCCTAGTTGCTGCCCTGTCGGCCTCCCGAGCTATCAAAACCAACAACACACCCAATTAGCAATTGGGTTCCAAGCTATAATCCATAGTCCATACTTGGGGTAAAATGACTATTTTACCCCTGACCCAACATGCACCAAAACTAAGGACCAAAACTAAAAGATCCACAAAGGCCCACTAATGGACAAATTTTCTAAATCGGGCCCAAACCCATATGGGTCTTATCCTAAGCCCATATTTTCCTTAAATCCAAATAAGGTTATCACAAACACCCCTCAGGACAAACTTGTTCAAAGACATAAATCGAAAGTCAAAGTAAACGGTCTAAGTTGACCCAACTCATTGAGTTGTCCTTCAACTCATCGAGTTTTTCCATCAATCTACACAGATCGGGAAAACCAAGTTAACTCGTCGAGTTCCTCTATCAATCTGAAAATGTCGGGGAAAAACCGAGCCAACTTGCCGAGTTGACCCACCAACTCGTCGAGTTTTGCAGAAACCCACCTCTTAACACATTAAGCATTTAATCCATGAGGACATGACTTCAAAACATAGATCTGACATCCTTAAGCTAGAAAACCACGTAAAGTTACCAACATTACGTTCATGCGTGTCTAAATGAAGCTCTTAAGCTTGGAATGGACTTAATAATTGACTTAATGCATGCATGACACTAGAATCCTCATAAAGTTTGCACCTTTAATGTGACAACTAGCAAATCTAGGTCAAGAAAAGTTTAAATTGTAACTATGTACAAATGAATTCACAGTGTAATCTTGTTGCAATTGATTCTATAAATCAAAAATGACATTTTTATAAGAGTAGATATATATGCTTACTCTAAGAATCATGTTCGTAGTAAACATTTAGAAGTCCAAATTAGAAAAATGAAATTGTCAAACATAAATCAAAAGTGGGGTATTACTTTAGGATTTTGGCCAAGAACTCCATGACCAAAATCACCCTTTAAATGGGTGAGACCCAAAATAGCAAACACAATGAAGTAATGGGTAGCACCGAAAACCCTCCCATGAAAGGCATAGAAGCCGAAAATCCCTCTCCCATGCAAAGCAAAAACGACCCCCCCCCCCCCCCCTTGGCAAGTAATTCCGTTTGGGTGCAATACCCGAAGTGTTGTCTTGTGAATGACACCCCCAAGCTTTACATCCCTTTACCCATCAAACAACCATGCATGGCAAGTAACTAACCACCAAGTTTCCATGCGAGACCCACTAGTAACCAACATATAACAAGAAAAGCCTCACCTCTCCTCCTCTTTTTAACTCTCGGCCGCGAGTGGGTATATCTTACTCTTTCCATTTCCTTTCTACTCCAACTTCATTTTCTCTCTAGAAACAATACCATTTTCCTTCAAGAATCATCATCTTAAGGCCGATCCTAGGGAATTTGGTAAGCATTTTCATGTATCTCTAGTGTTTCTAAGCATTTTTGAGTTAATTTCACCATCTTTACACACATTATATTGTGTTAACCGTTAGGATAATCACACCTCTAAGAAACTCATCAACCTCATACAAGAAGCTAGACTCAAAACCTCATCTCCTTCCTCCAAACCATCCATAATAATCAGCTCATTATGAGCTTCATACCCCCATTTTTCGAGTTTTTCATGCTTTTAGGGGGGGGGGGGGATACAAGTCAAAATATGTTTCTCTTATGGATATTTGCATGTTTCACTCTTACTATTCGAATATCGTATAATAGTTGTATAAAATATAGATATCACCACTCTTTTTACACAAAATCCATATCATGTGAAGTTTGGTATGCAAAGATAACAAAAAACATAACTCATTTCTTGATAACAAACATTAAAAGGAAAAATATGAGTTGTACAAAATACAAGTTTTTGGTAATTTTTACTAAAAATAGCTTTCTAGTAAAAATTGTTATATTTTAGTCATTACTGTTTTGGTGGGTTAAAACCCAAGGATATTAAGTTTTAATAACATATATTCATACCAGACAAGAATTCAACTTTATATTTATATAAAAGTTTATATAAATAGTCCACACAAAAACATACAAGGCAAACTATAATTGGTATAGTTTGGGAGTCACAAAACCACACTTTCATAATTTTTCAATGGCATAATTATTTCATTATACAAGAAAAAGGGAGTCATAGTTCATGTAAATATGTTAATGCTCTAGTGAGACATTCTCTTCACCGTACCTACCTAGCGTACACTTTATGTCCTACATTATAACTAGTGTCTCCTAGAGGGAGAGAGAGATAGTTGTGTATAGACCTATATGGGATTGACAACCCCATACCTAAGTTGTTTGCTATAGTTAGACCGGCAAGTCTAGGGTGACAAACGTCTACCAATTCCGGTGCCTGAAGAACGTCGTTCAGGCATAACAATCATATTAAGCATGGTTATAATAACTCACATAGGGATTAACAATACTACTTGGTTTACGGGAAGCTTACACTTCATCAGTTTTATAAAAATATAAAACTACATACTACCTTTTAGTACACTATTGATTACATTTCCGGTCTTAGGGTTTAAGACTACAATTCACATATAAGAAAATATTGGATTTTCTGGAAACATACATTGTCAAATTTACAAGGAAAAGATACAAAAGAGTTACATACATTTTTAGTCTTGGATATGAGACTTACAACCTACTTTTATTGAAAATATCGGATTTTTTGGAAGTATACAAAACCATTTAAAGAAAAACAGTTACAAACCCCTTTTCGTTCAAAATTTTTTTATGAACTCACCAACTTAATTGTTGACGCTTTTCAAAATCAATTTTATTCTCAGGGAACCAGTAACCAGGTATTCAAATCAATTTGAGAACAGAAGTTGTTGCATCATGGATTTCTACTTTTTAGTCATTTGATGTGTAATTTTTGAACAAACACAGTGTGTAAACCATGTAAACTTGTATTCTAAATGTATGACATTTGGGTTGCTATGTTTCATTTATATTCAAATGTTGTGATACTATACAATGACGTCATCCGCCCCCGTACATTTCTGCCATCCTGGTTCGGGGGTGTGACATTTAAGCTCAAGAGTACCAAAACCAACTCAAATCTGAAGGAACAACCTCAAAAAATGACTCTACTCCATCATCATCCCCGAAAAGAGGCCAAAACACAACAAAATCCAAAATAAGGAGATCTAATCAAATATTAACCAAGGTTATGACTTTGTACCTGAAATGTGCTCGAAATAGAGCAAAGAACCCAGATCTGAAAGCTCCTACTCGAACCACCACTTTGCATCAAGGTTTTCTTCCTTTAATCATCTTTAAGCACACGAAAACACACCCACAATGGACTGACAACACTCAAGGAGGATCTAAGTTTTTGAGATTAGGGTTAGGGATTATGGAGGCTGTAAATGAGGCCAACACCTAGGACTCAAGGTGTTTAAATAGGGTGCAACTCCCTAAAATTAGGGTTTCATTTTGAGTGGCCAACTTGTCTTGTTGAGGCTCCTCAACTCGGCAAGTTGGTTCATTAAACTTCACGGTCAAGCCAGCTTCTACTCGCCAAGTTAAAGCTTCTCAACTTGTCGAGTAGACCCATTGAATCCCCACGATTCTTCATCTTCAACGTGTCGAGTTGGCTCCTTCAACTTGCCACGTTCAACTTGAAATTGGCATAATTCCACAATTAACCTTCTAGATTTTGGGTGTTACAACTCATCCCCACTTAAATTAGATTTCGTCCTCAAAATCGCTCATTATTAATACTCATATCCAAACGACCAACCTGATGATTGCAAACGGAAATTCTGCACCTAAGACAGTCTTCCCATGGAAACCGAAACTTCCATCCCGAAGACATCAATTAAAACTTCAGCCAATGCAAACCACTTCTACCCTTCTAAGACCTGAAATCTATAATGGTCTGACTCCCCAACAGACCGCCCTCGCTGAAGCAACTCCATGCCAAGCTCTCAACGAATAACAAACCAACCATAACACTTCTAACTCTGATCATACAACGGCTTATCCCGATCTACCGAATCCATCCTTAGAATAGTTCTTCAATCCCGATGAAGAACGGATCCTCAATATTTTGAATAAAAACCAATCTTACCTCACCAGAAATCCAAAACCTAAAGTCTCAATGGTTTGACTCCCCGTCAAACCTCTCCCACCAAACTGTCACCAAGCCAACCTCATAGAGTCTTGTACCAAAATATGCTTCCAACCCCTGATCACATTACTGCTTCAAAGGAAAACAAAGTCACTGGCTATATACAGTGAAAAAACACGTATACTCGACAGAAGGTTTAGATAATCATTCGTGTAGAAGATTCATCCCTGCAGCGGTTAGACTCTAACGAGTGTTATGCAACAGGTTCAAACCATTACTCTGAGATTATTTAATCCCGCTACGCGTGACTTATCATTTCCCAATCAGCCAGATACTTCACACACACGTGAAATCCCACGCCGCCAATACTGCCCACAACACTAACACTGCCTGAAACTCTGATACGAGGAGCCTGAAACCCCCTCACTTGCCTAACCTTCACAATGGTAGAACCATCCTGGAATACAAACACATAATATAAATCTTGAACCCTCCAGCTGATGTCTTAGACATACATATATCTTAACTCACACTAATCTGAATACGGACCTTGCATGGATCCACTCTCGATTCCATCCACGAGTTTCCACCAAAAGTCTGCTCGACAATGGCTACCAATGATACCTCCTCACAAAATCTTCCTTAAAACTGATGAATATCCATTTGAATCTACTCCTAGTCCCTAACTGGGAATTACCAGAACCATAAAGAATGATCCTCGAAACACACTAACCACGAACTTATCCCAAAACCAAACCATATGAAGAACCCAAAATCTTAACACCCTTGACTCTATGCTATGCCATTACCGACCACTGCTTTGAAGAGTAACTATGATCCAACCATGAACTTTTGCGATAAATGCAACCCATACCGACTCCTGTGTACTCCGACCTAGGCACCCACTTGATACAATCACCATGAATTTTATGACTTACGACTGCATAAGGAATTTCCAACCTGAGAATCGCAACTCTAACAACCGCTTGCAAACAATTGGAATTATTGCATACAACCTGCTGAGACTTTCTGATACCTACCTGATACTCCACCTTGTTAGATTAGGTGTCTAAACCCATAACTATAATTGGTATGTACTTGACCCGAGAGTAGCATGGTCCATTTGGGTTTCATATCACCATGACAAATTTATATGATGGACTTCTATGAAGAGGTTAATTATGATTTATTAATATATTATAAGT
This sequence comes from Lactuca serriola, assembly GCF_051521515.1. NCBI lineage: Eukaryota > Viridiplantae > Streptophyta > Magnoliopsida > Asterales > Asteraceae > Lactuca > Lactuca serriola. The sequence goes on along the minus strand of NC_136412.1, from coordinate 156,569,191 downwards.
TCTAATATATTAATATGAAATCATATGATTTAATTAGGATTGATCAAAAATTAATTTGGAATTAATTTAGTGATCAAAAGAGACTAATTAAATTAATAGGGACTAATTATGTAAATTAGTTATATATATGTGTGTGTGTGTATATATATATATATATATATATATATATATATATATATATATATATATATATGGTTTTGGCTTATGATACATGATGGACTAAGTTTATGGATGAATCCATAAAGAGGTAGCCCACTTGAATCATGGATCATGGATAATAAGCTCAAGTGTATGGATTAGGGTTTACCCATGACTCTTGGATTTCTACACTATATATATGACACCCTATAGCCTAAAATTGGTGGCACAAGTTTTGCTAGAGTGTTCTTGGAGATCCATAATCGATTTTAGTATGCATAAACTCTCTCAAAAGTCATCATTTGTCTAAGGTGTGTTGTGAACCATTTGAGGTGTCACACTTGGGGCACTAAGTTCTTAAAGGCCAAATACAATAAGTTCTACAAGCTACATAAAGAGGTAAAATCCTAACTAGTATTTTATGTTGTTCATGTCAATTGTATGCTAGTTGTAGGCTTAATGCTTTGGAAACAAAGCATTTAGGGTTGTATGTGCACCATAGGATGTTGTAGTATACTAAAACTTAACAGTGGTATCAGAGCCATGGGATGTTTTCGGTTATATTGATGCAAATGTTTGATTTTCAAAGTTGAAAAAAAAAGAAAAAAAAAACATGAAGTTTGTCAAATTTTAAGATAATTACTTGATTTTATAAAAAACTAATTATTTGTAAAATTTGAGTCATTTTACTACAAGAGTTGAATTAGCTCAATTTATTAAAAGATAGAATGATATGATTATTTTATTTGTTTTAAAAGTTTGTTCTAAATGTTTTAAGGTGTTACAAATTTTGTCATAAAATTTTGGAACTCAAAAGTCTTTTTTAAAAGGTTATGGTCTTAAGAGTTTTGAAATTTCCATAAGTTATGGGTGTGAAAGTCTCATTCATTAACTCTTTAAGTTATGAATTCCAAGAGTCTTCAAAGGTTACAAAATTTGTTATAAATGGCTTTGAAGAGTTTCATAACTTGCCCTCAAGTTATGGAACTTGGAAAGTCTCTTTTATGGAATTCTAAAAGTTTTCAAGAGTTACAAAACTTGCCCTCAAATTTTGGAATTTGAAAAGTTTTTATGAGACACTGAATTCTAAAAATAAAGTTATTTGAAAAGTTTTTTAAAATTGTAACTCATGGGTTCATAACTTAATAATAAATTAAATAGTTTTAATTTTGTTTTGGCATCTTGATGTTTTGAATAATTCATATTACATCTTTATGGACTTTATTAATAGTTAATTAAAGTGTTTAATCAAAAGAGAATTAATAATTCCATAATGACATGGTTTAAGTTTAATTAAATTAATAGTATAGTTTAATTAATAGATTAAACGACTTAGTATTTTAAAAGCGGAAAATACACCCTTATACTATTATAATATTAAAAGTTTAATATATTATATGATTAAGTAAAAAGTCGGTCTTACCGTTAGTAGGCCTCATTCACAAAGCTGGTCTATAAGGGGGGTATAAGGTTACTGCCTATAAAATGGCAGTTTAATGGGTGTCCACTCTCACCCACCGCTTCCTTGACTAGTAGACTGTCGTTAGCCGAACGGGTAGGATATGACATTAATTTTCATTAAAAGTATAATGATAATTATAAAGTAACTAAAACTTTATAAATTGTCAATCTTAGTTACTTAGGAAGAATGTGAATTTGGTGCTAACCCATGAAATTGCACTTTGCACCTTGCCATGTCATTAGTGGAGCGTGTGTGGTTAACTGGCACACTAACTTGGACTAACAAGTGTGGTAAATGGTAGCTTGATGTTAATCATAGATCAATGGAGTGTGTGTGGTTAACCGGTACATTGATTAGGTGATTTGTAACATTGGGTGTACCAAGCTAATTTGCATGGTTATTAACACCTTGTTTGTGATCCTCGGCATCCCAGTCACAAACTTGAAGGGCACAATCGAGATTTAAACATGCCATTGAAAATTTCAATGAATCTCAAAGGAACTAGGAATTTCAAACCAATTAAAACTTAATAATCAATTTCGTTTTTCATGGTGGAAATTGGTAAATCATCATTTACCTACCTTCAAATATTTTACAATTAGATTACGACATCCCTCTTCCGAATTGTAAAATATTGTGTTGGGTCCTAGCCTTAATATTTCATTTGGGTGTAATATTAAGGACTTAAATCAACTAACTTGGATTTCTCCCTTGTAGATGTCTAGTACAGACAACTATGGTCTTCCCAAATCTTTTGGAAAAAGCTTTCCACATGAAGATGATATTCCACAATATCATACTTTACTTCCTCCACCTCCTCCAATTATTTCCCTAACCCACAAGTTTAAAGACTTGAAATATTCAAGGTAATTCAAGCCCTACTTGCAATGAAACATCAAGATGGAAGGTTTGTGTATACTCATGTCTTGGAGATAAAGTCACAAATTGACAGGCTGAGAGTATTGGGTGTCGTTGTCTCGAAGAAGTTGGCTATTGACCGGGTTCTTCAATCACTTCCTGAGTCGTAATGTGAGTTAATTAAGGACTACTATGTGACAGACCACGACATGAACCTTGTTGATCTTACCTATCTGCTTGTTGCTACTGAATCGACAATGATTTGGCGCACTGGAAAAGCAAATTTGATTGGAAGATCTACTTCTCAAACTTCCATGGATATTGACAATGGTAAGATTGGAAGTCCAGAAAAGATTTCTCTTCCCAATGGAAAGGGATTAGCCATAGTCAACCTAGTTGACCAAATGGTAAAGAGAAAGGCTAAGTCTGTGATTGTCTCATGTGCCAATGCAAAAGAATCCATTTGTTTCTACTTCCATTTGAAGGGACATTGGAAGCAAAGCTGCCCTGACTACCTGAAAGATCTGAAAGAAGGTAGAATCAAAAAGTTTGACTCTGCTTCAGGTAAGTCTACTTTCTTACTTTATCAAGTTCCTAATTGTTGATTCTTAATACATGATGTGACAGAGTTGCATTTTGATGTTTTTTAGGATCATGCAAAAGGAAGGAAGCTTAAAGGAAGAGTATGCTGAATCTGGTCGCGAAGATGGATTTTAATCGCATGGTTCGATGATCGGATTTTTGAGCTGCTGCTTACGAGTTATGATAGACTGCTTAGAAATTTGTATAACATTGTTTTCATTTATAATTTCATTGTAAGGAAAAGTTTTTCCGCATTTTATAAATAAATAAAATTTTTTTTTATTTTGTTATATCTCCTTGCAATGACATTTGTGAAAATTGATGTTTGTATGTTTCTATGTTAGCAATATGAATTTGATTCTTTTGTTTGTGGTAATGTAGAGAGTTTTCCAAATAAGGAAAGATTCTCATCACCCAAGTTTCAGTTGTATAGAAACTTGGAATCATGCAACTTGTATTGTGTGATGAATGAGAACCTCCATCTTTGTGAAATTAAGACTAATTCCTTGTTCATATGTATACGTGAGTCAAGTGAAGGACTAGGGAATTGGGTACACTAGGTGTGTGTTGGTCAGGTTCACCACAAAGAACGATAAGACTATTCATCCTGATTTACTAAAGTTTAGTAAATATGGTTATGCTTACAAATTTAAGTATAATTCTGAATCGTTGGAGAAGTTCAATGTATGGCAAAACGAATGAGAAGAATCAAATTAGGAAGAAAGATAGAAGTTTCTCCAATATGAAAAGATCAGAGAGTACTTAAGTGTCATGTTTTAAGATCATCTTAGTGATAATGAAACCATATCACAACTGATTCTCTAAGGCCATCTTAGTGCATTTGTATGGCTAAGAAGAGGAATCGTTAATTGTTGAAATGGTTAAATCTAGAAGATGAGTCATACTTCATTCCAAAAACAAGTCTTAGTGTCATACTTCAAGCTTGTGCCTTCAGTGACACTAAATTAAGAAGGTTTAGAACACTCATCAGATGTAGAGTTGAATTTTTCTTACTCTTGTACATTTGGAATTAGTAAGTTGTGATGTTTTGGATAAGACAAAGAACAACTAAGACCAATTGTGTGAAGTGTTTATCTTGATAAGAATCCGCACTAACTCTTGAATATTTGTTTATTAAGGAATGGTTCATGATAAGAGAATCTTATATGTCAAGAGGTCAGTGGGAGTCTTAAAGATCTTGACAAGTTTCAAGAACTAATCAAGAATAAACCTAGTGTTAATCACTAGCACACGACTTGAGGTTGTAACCTATCGTGTTGACATATTCTTGTTGTTGTGCCCATTCTAGTTAAAGTTGACTATGTATATGAGTTCTATGAGTTCTAAATTGTTTGCATCTAGTATCAAAAATCTGAACTTTGGTAAGAAAGTCAATAAGTATTGATTTCTAGAAGTCTAGCTGATTTCTAAGTACATGTCAAAGCTAGTGGGAGCATAAGTGTTATGCTAATAAAGATAATAATTATTATGCTAGTGGGAGCATAATTATTATGGTAAGTGTTGCAATAGAAAACAAAAGTATCAATTAAGGGAGAGGAATGCAGGGTTTGAAAAGTTGTTTTGATATAATTAAGGGAGAAGAATTATACTTCATTTCAAAATCTAAATGCTTAGATTGAGTTTTTAATCAAATTTAGTCAAAGATATAAGGAAATTCTATATATGGAAATGTTACTTGCGTTCTCAAATTCGATTATGATTACGACATCCATCTTCATAGTTTGAATTGTGAGAACATGGCAAATAAAAATATTATAGCAAAAGACTGATCAAGTATCGTGTCTTTATGTTAGACAATATGAATCACATCCCATATGCTTCGGGTATAGGATCGATTGCATATGCTATAATATTCTTGTGTTCTAAATTTTCCAAATGCCTAAGGCATTAAGAGGGAAAAAAGACTAGAATCAGATATGCCTAAAGTGGTTAAACAACTGTTAAGGACAATCTAAGGTTCGCCATTGATTGGTCGCTTAAGGATAGTTGGAAATATAATAATGGATGGAACATATTGACACTATTATGAATAGATAGGATTCTATTAATAATGAGTTGTCGTATGGAAAGATATGGAAAGTTTCTATATTGGGAGTTGGAGATTAAGGATATATGAAAAAAGTTAGAAACTTTTATGCAAGAAGGATGTTCAAAGGAATGCACTTTGAATTTGAGACTTCACTTCCTTCGAATTGTTTTGTTATCAATCACCAGTGGAAAATTTTGTAATATCGTTGGTCAAGTCTCTATGACTTTTGGTACCATGACATTGATGGGTTTTGAGCATTCTAACACTTCCTAAGTGTACATGCAACCCTAATAACCTTGGATCTATGTTTGTCTAATTATCATGCAAAGTTGAATTCCAAGGTTATATTCCTATCTAGCATACATGGGGAACAATTTTAACTTGAATAATAGATAGAATAACTTACCTTGTTGTTGCTTGTGTTCCTTGAAACCTTGTGAGCCTAGCACCCCAAGTGTGATGCCTCAAATGCTTCACACAACACCAAATGCTCTTGGAAAGACTCTTGAGATAATACACACTTCTCAAAATCGGCCAAGCCCTCTAGTTTCCTTAGTGTATCTTGTGTGTAGCCGATTTTGTGGAGAATGGGACTCTTATATAGTGTTGACACATCTAGGGTTACACCATGTAAACCCTAATGTGTCATGACTCTTCATTTCCATGACCCATGGGTTTGTAACTCCCATGGAGTATCCATGGAGCATCCTATGGGTAGAACCCAACTTGATAATCCATGGAGCCTCTTAGCCCACTATACAAGATATGGATGATTTACATAATCAACCCATATATTTAATTAGTTATCCTTTGATCACTTAATTAATTCCAAATTAATTCTTGATCAAACTAATCAAATAATATTATTAATATATTAGAACTTATAATATATTAATAATCTCCAAGTGTTATTCCTCTCATTTAGTCTAACCAATTGCATGGTGCCATGCAACCCAAATGGACCATGCCGGGTCGGGTCAAGTACAAGCCCGAAATAGTTATGGACTTAAACACCTTATCCAACAGTCTCCCACTTGGATAAGTCTAATAACTATATCTTCTAGTACTTCAGGAACCGACCGGCAATCGTAGCTCTTTCAGGGTTTCTCGGAACTGAGAAGATGATGGTACGCCATTTAAGATAAGTGATCATATAATCCTCTGTTCTAGATATCAGCCGGACAAATACATGGAACATTGTCTTGCTTATTGTCCAGCATTTGTTTCCCGATTTCCGATTTGTTTGACATAGAACTTAATTGAACACATCAACTTAGTTCTGACCGGGCCCGGTACATGGGTCAAAACAAAATCATCGAGGGGCCCAGATATCAGCTTCTAATCCAAGATGGAACAGATAAACTTCGACTCATATGTTTGTTCTACCACTCATTGAATTACACACAAAAGTACGTTTTATAACATTGAGTTACCAATGCGGTTTCGTACAGTCAATGCATAACCAACTTGTAAGTAACAAATCATATCTCTAGGTTTGAAGACTTATACGAAATTACCGTCTCACGATCACTCGAGATAGAATTCCATGAAGTGATTCCAGTGAGCGTGGGTTGAGTCCAATGCTCAGAACTTATGAGCACTCATGATTGTTGTAGCCTTGTCCAAGACCTCTACAACAAACATGACAGTCTTGATTCATATCTACTTCCAACATATGACCGACTGTGGAGGTTTGAATAATATGTTATACCAAACAAAATTATTCTGGAAGTCAAAACATGTAAAAGAAATATAGTAAACGATCGACAAGAGATAGCAACACTTTACTCATAAATAAAACTCCTTTTATTCATCATCTAATGTCAATTACACTTTACAAATTTCTGGGTTATCTAACTACTGAATCTAATATCATCCTTCAGCCCTATGCTCCGAGCATGCTGGAGATGCTTAACCCGAGTCAGTCCCTTTGTGAGGGGATCTGCCGGATTCTCATCTGATGATACCCTCTTTGCCACGAGGAGTCCTTCTTCGATCCGATGTCTGATGAAATGGTATTTTCTGTCGATGTGTCTGGATCTCCCGTGATCCCTTGGTTCCTTGGCTAAGGCAACAGCACTTTCACTATCACAGAAAATTTCCATTGACTCTTTAATAGCTGGTACAACTCCAAGGTCTCCAATGAAGTTCTTCAGCCATATCACCTCCTTTGCTCCCTCGCTAGCTGCAATATACTCTGATTCACAAGTAGAATCTGCCACTGTCTCTTGCTTGGAACTCTTCCAAGAAATTGCTCCTCCGTTTAGGGTAAAGACCCAGCCCGACTGAGAGCGGAGATTATCCCTATCAGTCTGGAAACTAGCATCACTATACCTTACAACTCTCAAGTCATCACTCCCACCGAGGGTAAGAACCCAGTCCTTAGTCCTCCGTAGGTACTTGAGGATATTCTTTACCGCAGTCCAGTGTGCCTTGCCAGGGTTCGCCTGATACCTGCTAACCATGCTCAAGGCAAAAGCTACATCGGGTCGAGTACAAGTCATAGCATACATGATCGATCCTACAGCCGAAGCATAAGGTCTTCGACTCATTTCTGCTATCTCAGCCTCAGTGCTAGGGCTTTGTGTCTTACTCAATCTGGTGTTACTCTGGATGGGTAACTCTCCTTTCTTGGAATCCTGCATGCTGAATCTCTTCAACACCTTATCCAAGTAGGTACTCTGACTAAGTCCAATTAGTCTTTTACTCCGATCTCTCAAGATTCTTATCCCTAGAATATAGGCAGCTTCACCAAGGTCCTTCATAGCGAAACACTTCCCAAGCCAGGACTTAACTTCCTGCAGGGTTGGAATGTCGTTTCCTATGAGTAGTATGTCATCCACATACAATACCAAAAAGCTAACTATACTCCCACTAGCCTTGACATACACACAAGATTCATCTTCACTCCTAGTAAAGCCAAATTCCTTGACCTTCTCATCAAAGCAAAGATTCCATCTGCGAGGTGCTTGCGTCAATCCATAGATGGATTTCTCAAGCTTACACACTCTATTAGGGTACTCGTTGCTGACAAAACCCTCTGGCTGACTCATGTAAACATCTTCAGCCAACTTTCCATTAAGGAAAGCGGTTTTGACATCCATTTTCCATATTTCGTAGTCATGAAATGCAACTATGGCTAACAGAACCCGAATAGACTTAATCTTGGCTACCGGAGAAAAGGTCTCATCATAGTCCACTCCAGGAATTTGAGAGAAGCCCTTTGCAACCAGTCTAGCCTTATAAGTGTGTACTTTACCATCCATGTCGGTCTTCTTCTTGAAGACCCATTTGCACCCTACTGTCTTACGACCTGGTACATTTTCAACCAAGTTCCAAACCTGATTGTCATACATGGATTGTATCTCGCTATCCATAGCCTCTTTCCATTTAGCAGACTCGGGGCCTGCCATGGCTTCCTCGTAGCTGTTAGGGTCATCTTGACTTACTAGTGTCTCATCACTAATAAGTGTCTCACCTTCTGCAGTAATATGGAATCCATAGTAATGCTCAGGTGCACTCCTAACTCTCGTGGAACGCCTCAGAGGTACAAATTTGTCAATTGGCTCAACAGGAGTTTCCTCCTCAAGTTGAGGGCTAGAGTTTGAAGTTCCTTCACCGCTTGATTCTTGAATTTCTTCAAGATCAATTTGCCTCCCACTGTCTCCTTGGCTTATAAACTCTCTTTCTCGAAAGACTCCTCTTCTTGCTACAAAAACCACATTGTCACTAGGTCTGTAGAGGAGGTAACCAAAGGAATGCTGTGGGTAACCGATGAAAATACACCTCTCGCTTCGGGGTTCGAGCTTATCATGAGTCTCGCGTCTCACGAAAGCCTCGCAACCCCAAATCTTGATGTGGTCTAGTTTAGGTACTTTACCAGTCCACATCTCGTGAGGAGTTTTGGCAACTTTCTTTGTAGGGACTAGATTAAGGATATGGGCGGCAGTCTCTAAGGCATACCCCCAGAATGAGATTGGTAGCGTAGCTCGACTCATCATGGAACGAACCATATCTAACAAGGTTCGATTACGCCTCTCAGCCACACCATTCAACTGTGGTGTCCTGGGAGGTGTCAATTGTGAGACTATCCCACATTCCCTTAGATAGTCAAGGAACTCTGAACTAAGATACTCACCACCACGATCGGATCGAAGCATCTTAATGTTCCTGCCCAATTGATTCTCGACTTCCTGTTTAAATTCCTTAAACCTCTCGAAAGTCTCTGACTTATGCTTGATCAAGTAGACATATCCATATCTACTATAATCATCAGTAAAAGTCAAATAATAACGATTAGCATCCCTTGTGGCATGTTTGAATGGTCCACACACATCCGTGTGTATAAGGTCCAACAAACCTTCACCCCTCTCACACGAACCTGTGAAGGGTGACTTTGTCATTTTTCCAAGTAAGCATGATTCGCAACTATCATCTGACTTTAGGTCAAACGACTCCAAGACTCCATCCTTTTGGAGTTGGCCTATGCGTTTCTTGCTTATATGTCCAAGACGACAATGCCATAATGATGCTTTATCCAAGTTATTATTATTAGTAGAATCAATACACAAAACATTATTTCCTAAATTATCTACAATAGACACAGCTTCATACACACCATCACAAGGTAATGCTTTAAAATAAAGAACATTATTAAAGAAAGCATCAATAGAACCAACTTCATTATTAAATGAAAAGGTAAACCCTTGTTTGTACAAAGCATGAAAGGAAATAATATTTCTTGCCATTCCTGGCGAGTAACAACATTTATTCAAATCTAAACTAAACCCACTACTTAGCGATAAAGTATAAACTCCAATCTTGGTAACAGGTATAGCTTTCCTATTCCCCATGATCAAGTTTATCCTTCCTTGCTCCACATCCTCACTTCTTCTTAGTCCCTGCAAGTCACAACAAATGTGAATACCACAACCGGTATCAAGGACCCAAGAATTAGAATGGGGTGAGTTATTAGAAATGATAGTGTAAATACCTGCATGGTTGGGTTTGACTTTCCCATCCTTCACATCTTGCTGGTATTTTGGGCAGTTCCGCTTCCAATGAGATTTTTCATGGCAATAGAAGCATTCAGCCTCTTTTGGGTCAGAAGAAGGAGTAATGAAACCTTTCTTGGTTCCACTTGAAGAAGAGCCATCAAGGGTCCGAGCCTTGGTACCCTTCGAAGATCTCGTCCTCTTCCTCCCTCGGCTTTTCCCGATAGCCAAAACCGGAGTTGAGTTTGGAGTAGGAGTGATAGCAACCGACTTCCCCTTAAGACCTGATTCTGCGGTCTTGAGAAGTCCCTGAAGTTTGCTGAGGGTGACTTCTTCCTTGTTCATGTGATATGTCATGCGGAATTGATCATAGCACGATGGTGAGGAATGCAAAATAATATCTATTGCAAGATCCTCCAGGAAGTTCACATTAAGCTTCAGCAAACGATCCACATACCTTTGCATTTTCTGCATGTGGCTCGTGACGGATTCCCCGTCCTTCATCATGGTTGTTATCATGGAGCAGATGATTTCATACCTCTCTTGTCTTGCACTTTGATGGTATCTTTCCATCAAATCTTGGTGCATTTCATAAGGGTAGAAATCCTCATAAGACTTTTGGAGTTCCGCTGTCATCGTGGCCATCATGATGCAAGCCACTTTCGTAGCATCCCTTTCATGTGCCCGAAAGTCAGCAACCTCCTGAGGAGTTGCAGTGGTCTCATCAATCTCCCTAAGCTCCTTGTCAAGGACATATTCTTTGTCCTCGTAGCGGGTAATCATCCTGATGTTTCTGATCCACTCATTGAAGTTGGATCCATCAAAGGTGACTTTCCCACACAAGTTCATAAGGGTAAAGGAGCCATTAGGATTAGAGCCAGAAGCATTGTTGAAAGACATCTGAAGAAAAGAGGACAAGATTAGTTTAGATATAAGAGAGTCCTTAATAAAACACCCAAATGTAATATTAAGGCTAGGATCCAATCACAATATAATATAACTTAGAAGAGGTATGCCGTAATCTAAGCTATATCATATTTGAAATGTAGGTGAATGACGATTCACCAATTTCCACCATGAAAACCGCAATATTTAAGTATTAGGTTTTTTCCAATGGTTCTTAGAAATTCCTAGATTCTTTGAGATTCAATGAACTTTTCAAAGGCATGTTTCAATCTCGAGTGTGCCCTCCAAGTTTTGTGACTGGGATACCGAGGATCACAAAACGAGGTGTGAAGTAACCATGCAAATCACTTGGTACCCTTAAAGTTTATCACTCAATCGATGTGCCGGTAAACCACACACGCTCCATCGATACTATAATAAACCCTAAGTCACCCTTTACCTACCTTGTTAAGTCCAAGTTAGTGTGCCGGTTAACCACACACGCTCCACCAACGACTTAATCAAAGTGTAAAGTGTAATTTCATGGAATAGCACCTTATTCACATTTTTCCTAAAGTAACTAAGATTGGGAATTTAATAAAACATTTAGTTACTTTATAATATTCATCATACTTTGAATGAGAATTTGTAAGTCCTTGTCTTACCCGTTCGGCTAACGACCCTCCACCGATCAAGCAAGCGGTGGGTGAGAGTGGACACCCATTAAGTCACCATTTTATAGGCAACATCCTTATACCCACCTTATAGACCGGCTTCGTGAATGAGGCGTACTAGCGGAAAGACGACTTTGTTCTTATACATATATATATATAATTATTAAATCATAATAATATAAGTATAAGGGTTGAATTTTAACTTTTAAAATTCTAGGGGTTGGAACTAAAGTTTTAGCTTAACTTTACTTGTTCCAAAACTTGAGGGCAAGTTTTGTAAACTTTCAAAACTTTTCATTTCTTGTAACTTATGAGTTTAATAGAGTAATAAAATGAGAACTTTTCATTTTTCTAACTCTTGTGTTCTTTTAATGGTTTTTAATCCAAGAGACTTTTGGTTTTCCATAACTTGAGGAAAAGTTAAGGACTCCATTAAAACACATTATGATCATGAATTAATCTACCACATAGGTTACAAATAATTCCTATGATCATCTAAACATCATAAGAACAAGAATATGAATATGAACACATTCAAGAATCAAAATCACATTTAATCTTTGTAATTTTGATAACTAGTTGTTGTAAATGAGTTAGAAAAGACATTACACCTTCTAAAACAAGTTTTCAAGTACCAAAACAGTTTAGGGTAATGTTTCTAATCCATTTCCAGCAACCGAAGTCGAAATTCTGCACTCTGTCGACCCTACTCGCCGAGTGCATAAACCTACTCACCGAGTAGGTTGAAGATACACATGAACTCGACGAGTCCTCCCCATGGACTCGCCGAGTCCATCAGTCAGACAACAAGATTTTCGACTATCTTCAACTTTTAAGCACAAATAACAAACAAACAAACCTGGCTCTGATACCACTGATGGGTTTTGAGCATTCTAACACTTCCTAAGTGTACATGCAACCCTAATAACCTTGGATCTATGTTTGTCTAATTATCATGCAAAGTTGAATTCCAAGGTTATATTCCTATCTAGCATACATGGGGAACAATTTTAACTTGAATAATAGATAGAATAACTTACCTTGTTGTTGCTTGTGTTCCTTGAAACCTTGTGAGCCTAGCACCCCAAGTGTGATGCGTCAAATGCTTCACACAACACCAAATGCTCTTGGAAAGACTCTTGAGATAATACACACTTCTCAAAATCGGCCAAGCCCTCTAGTTTCATTAGTGTATCTTGTGTGTAGCCAATTTTGTGGAGAATGGGACTCTTATATAGTGTTGACACATCTAGGGTTACACCATGTAAACCCTAATGTGTCATGACTCTTCATTTCCATGACCCATGGGTTTGTAACTCCCATGGAGCATCCATGGAGCATCCTATGGGTAGAACCCAACTTGATAATCCATGGAGCCTCTTAGCCCACTATACAAGATATGGATGATTTACATAATCAACCCATATATTTAATTAGTTATCCTTTGATCACTTAATTAATTCCAAATTAATTCTTGATCAAACTAATCAAATAATATTATTAATATATTAGAACTTATAATATATTAATAATCTCCAAGTGTTATTCCTCTCATTTAGTCTAACCAATTGCATGGTGCCATGCAACCCAAATGGACCATGCCGGGTCGGGTCAAGTACAAGCCCGAAATAGTTATGGACTTAGACACCTTATCCAACAGACATTACAAAGGCTGCATTGCATGATAGTTTAGCAGTGATAAGAATTTGGAATTCTTACACTTGCAATAAACATTTGGAATTATGAAATAAGAATCATTGAAATGTTTTTCAATTGATCTATTTCACAAAGTCTGGACCATAGACAAACATAGTGTGCATGCTTGGAGCATGGCATAGCTATTATTTTAATTCAAGTATTAAGTTGATAAATCGAAACATTATACAATGAATAATGAGTAATCAAATTGGCACTCAAAAGTTTTGGGGCCATATAGGATTAATATTATTCTTGTGTTTCACTTTGCACGTTTTGACTTCCCGAATAACTAGGTTATTCAAACCATCCACAGTCGATCATACTTCTGAAGTAGGTATTGAAGCAAGATTATCATGAATGGGTCTATAGTTTGCCTAGGTGTTTTAGACATAGCTGCAGTGTTCATGAGTACTCTTAGAATAAGATTTGAGCATTGGATTCAACCCACGCTCATCTGAATCACTTCATGGATTTTATCATGAGTGATTTTAAGATGATAATATCTTACATTTTTTAAACAAAGACATGTGAGTTGTAGTTGTGAGTCGGTTGCACATTGACATATGGAAACACACCAGTAACTTGATGTTGTAAAACATATTGTTGTGTGTAATTTGATGAGTAAGTACAAGCAAGCATTTGGGTCGAAGTTTATCCGTTCCTTTTACCCCATGTGGATAAAAGCGATATATGTGGGCACCTCGATGATTTAGTGAAGACAACACTAAGTGTTTGGCCAAGCCTAGACTGATTTGATTTGTTCAATTAGTCAGTCGTCATAAATTGGAGAATCGAGAAAGAACAGATGGATGGAGAGAATGATTATAATCCATTTCTCATGTCCATATGATATCTAGAATGGAGGAATATATGATCCCTTATCTAATGGACGCGCCATTTGACTAGGTCAGAGTTCGACAACAACTTTTGAGAGCTATAGTTGCTAGTCAGGATTTTGGAGTCGTACTTGCAATAATAGTTATTAGACTTATCCAAGTGGGAGAATGTTGGATTAGGTGTCTAAGCCCAAAACTATAATAGGTATGTACTTGACCCAAGAGTAACATGATCCATTTGGGTTGCATATCACCACGGCAATTTGATAGGATTGACTTTTAAGAAGAGGTTAATTATAATTTATTAATATATTATAAGTTCTATTATATTAATATGACATCATATGATTTAATTAGTATTGATCAAAAATTAATTTGGAATTAATTTAGTGATCAAAAGAGACTAATTAAATTAATAAGGATTAATTATGTAAATTAGTTATATATATATATATATATAATAAGGATTAATTATGTAAATTAGTTATATATATATATATATATATATATATATATATATATATATATATATATGGTTTGGGCTTATGATACATGATGGACTAAGTTTATGGATGAATCCAAAAAGAGTTAGTCCACTTGAATCATGGATCATGGATAATTAGCCCAAGTGTATGGATTAGGGTTTACCCATGACTCTTGGATTCCTACACTATATATATGACACCCTATAGAATAAAATTGGTGGCACAAGTTTTGCTAGAGTGTTCTTAGAGAGCCATAACCGATTTTAGTGTGCATAAACTCTCTCAAAATTCATCCTTTGTCTAAGGTGTGTTGTGAACCATTTGAGGTGTCACACTTGGGGCACTATGTTCTTAAAGGCCAAATACAACAAGTTCTACAAGCTACATAAAGTGGTAAACTCCTAACTAGTATTTTATGTTGTTTATGTCAATTGTATGCTAGTTGTAGGCTTAATGCTTTGGAAACAATATTGCATGTATAATTAGAGAAAACATAGATCCAAAGCATTTAGGGTTGTATGTGCACCATATGATGTTGTAGTATACTAAAACCTTACACACCAAACCCTTACTTTCCCCTTTACTTAACCAACATATATGTGGCTCGTCCAATTCTCATCAGCGTGTCAACTCCAAAAAAACTACAAGTAGAAGAAATGAACCATTATGATCACTAAGCCCACAGCCTATGAGTGGAATGCTTCCGATAACAAAAAGACCTTGATGACACTCTCACATCGCTAGTGAGCACTAGATAGTTGCTACCCAAGTAATCCTTATGAAAACAATGTCACATCGCTAGTGAGCACCACATGGTTGCACTCTTGATCCAAATCGGAAGCTGAAACTCGAGAGAATCATGCACATAACTCGAACCAAGATCCCCAAAGCTATTTTGCTCAGCTCACATGGAACACCCCATACACATACTTAAGAGACCAAAAATCTCATCCAAAGAGAAAAGGAACACCAAAGATAATCTACATGCCACCTTAACTAATGTAGAAAAAATCTTCATGATCAGTCAAAATAAGACCCCATACTGGACTGAACGGAATCCATCACTATCCCACTAGATCGAGAAAACTTTCAAGATGATCCTGAAGGATACCAAAAGTTGATTCTGCTATGAACCAAGCTCCCACTCTTCCATGGAGGGTAAGCACACCAGAAGTTCGGGGGACTTAGAATATACCGAACAGGAGGGTAGCTGACGCATTCCTTGACCTTTAACTGTCACCACTTAAATCCTTTAGAGAATTCTCGCTGAATAATGAACTTAACGACCAATGGTCTAGGACACCTTGACACCCAAACAAGAGGAACCACAACCCACCTAGAGGTGAACACACCCGCTTCTGAAAAGGGGTCCCGACCAACATCTTCCCAACAAATCTGAAAGCAGCTGACCAAACAACGATCTGACAGAACCCTCAATAACTGACGCTCAACATGAAAATCCCAATTCTCCCCCACTTAGAACTTGAACCACCGCTCAATGGTGGTAAAACCAAAACATAACCCAAGCAGCCCATCCAGGTACAACCATACTTGACCATGGATTTATTAACATACGCAAAATAGACCTTAGAAGAATGGATCCAACGAACCCCAAGAGAACCTGAATTCCAGCTGAAAGCCTATGAATTTCTAATAATAACCACTTACAAAGCATAGGTAACTACAAATTCATGATCCAAACATACACCCCTGCATCCAACCCACACAACAATCCGACACCTGGCCTTCCCATCTCCTAATGATATGACCCGTGCTCACATCGCTAAGATACTCATGCCACATCAAACCACATGTGCACACTAGTGTTACATGTTGTTTCCAACCACCATGACCAATAGACCTCAAGCTGAGAATCCAACCTAACTTGAGAGGTCACAAGCCTGCCCACTCCTTCAAACTCGGAAATCTGAAGGGCAAGATCATGGCTACTAATAGTGAGAGTCTAATTCAACAATCCACCACTTAAATTCCCGATGCAATTTCCAAGCCAATCATATCAACCGCTTCCTCCCTGTGTTTCGAGGCTCGAGGCACAACCTCTAACAAAACCCTTGAGACTTCCAATCAACATACTCATGTAACGCCCGTAGATCCGGGCTCGTCAATTTAGAGGCAATAGGGGTCGAAAACGACTATTTCGACAAAAGATTATTTAGAATCAATAATCCTAACCAAGTTGTAGAATATGTCACAAGGTTTCTGTACATATAAAGAACACTGAAATCCGAGTTATAACGAAAAAGTTATGACCCGTCGAAGTTTCGCGACGGAACCGGCACGGCACCGGGAAGCGTAAATAGTGAATTTACGATAGAACGAGATTTAGCCTTAGTGCTCTAAAACAAAGTCGTAGAATATGTTAAACTAAGAGCATCGATAAAAAGAACGCCCAAATCTAACTTCTTTTGAAGAAGTTATGATTTTTCGAAGTTTCGGATTATCGGTGTACAACCCGAAATTCGAATATTAGATCGAGTGATTTTTAGCCGACACGACCTAAACAAGAATCGAAGATCTCGTTAAGAGTAGCATAACGATAAAAAGATGGGCAAAAACGGATGTCAGATGAAGAAGTTATGAGGATTTGACGGACCAATCCTGTCCCGGCCTGTTAATAATATAAAATTTAAAATCAAATCAAAATTAGCTGACGGAGTCTAAACGAAAGTTGCAGAGTACGTTCCCACCTTCGCGTGGATATAAAGAACGTCGAAAACGGAGGTCGTACGTAAAAGTTACAAATTTTTAAAGTTGAAAAATGAAATTGCGAGACCTGATGAAGGATCGATGACGTGGCGCGTTCTGAACCGTCCATCGCTGAAGGAAGCCTCGCTTCGGATCTTGACACGTCGCCCTTCGCTTTACGCCCCGCGTACCTCTGGTTCTTATCCACTCTGAGGTCGGTCCACGTGTGAGCCAACTAGAAGCCTTATCCGAGGAGTACGCCCAACGTACCCTCGGTACGCGCAACATAATTCCGAGATCAGGCGCCTATAAAAGGCATGCGAAGGGTCTGAACTTCTCACTCATTTTTCACACCAAATTCCATTCTCTCTCTAGTTTCTTTCTCTCTCTAAGACCCCAAACTACCCCTAAGCGCTAGGAAAAATACCCAACACCTAAAGGAAGCCCCGAGGCTCCCGGAGTCCCGAGAAAAAGGAGTCTTTCGGTTTCGAAACGCTGCTCCAAATAAGTTCCGGTTTTCGATAAAATTCATTGTAAGTGTGCTACGCTTACGCAATATTTAATATAATAATTATAGGAATGTTATTAGGTCCTTAAAATAATTATTTGGGCTATTATTATGAATTATATTGAGTGTTATTTAACACTTATATGATAATAATAATAGTCAGACTATTACTTTGTCACGGTTATCGTTCGACTAAACTCTAGTGGTGTTGATATTAGGTTTTATCGAAGGAAATTGTTTTGAGAGTATCGAAGCACTGTCCGAGTGCTGAGTCATCACCTTTCAGGTGAGTGCATAGTCCCTTTCATCTTACACATAGATATGAAGTATTTTATATAAACTATGTGCTATGTGTGCATATTATCTGAATACTTGCTGTCTATGCTGGATGAACGTTTTATACATGTTTTAAATGATTTAAACTGTATACGTATTTTATATATACGAATATGTTGGGTATGACATGGGTAGATGAATGATGAGAGAAAAAAGATGATGTGAGTAAACATAGGCAGCTATAGACTTGGTGCCTAATAAATAACCTCGACAGCTATGGACAAACACTAGTAGCTATGGATTTAGTACTTGTTAGGAATTGGTAGCTATGGACTTAGTACCTATTAGATAAACACTGGTAGGTATGGATTTAGTACCCGATGAATAAACTATAGCAGCTATGGAATTAGTGCTTTACGAATGAGCATTGGCAGCTATGGATTTAGTGCCAGTCCTATAACCCTGGAAGTAAGGGACTTCGGAATAAACGAATGCAGGATAGATGACTCTTAGGATAAATCCTTAAGAGTAAAGAAGATAATGAGGATGGGTAATTGGGTTGATTGTTTGATTGTTTAAACAAATAATAATTATATTATTGTGGGTTGAAAACCCTATGTACTCACCAGGTTTCCCAACCTGACCCACTCCAGTTTATTTATATCTCAGGTGTTGATATGAAGTCACATTACACTGAGAGATTTAAAGAGATGTAGATTACTAGTGTAAATGAATGTAAGTTCTGTTTATGGTTATGTTCCTGTATTAACGATGACATCCCAAATTTTTTAAAACGAATACAATACGTTTCTTCGAAAATGTTTTAATAACGTATTTATTATGTTTTTCTGGGAACAAATTCCGCAACATTTTTTGTTAAAAGAAGTACTCTGATTTTTACAAAGCATAAACAAAATCGGTCTTTTTCTAGCCATGAAAATGGGGATGTCACAGTTGGTATCAGAGCATTAGTTTAAGCGAACTAGGAATATGGACTTATTTCTAGACTTAAACTTAGAATGCTAAGCGATGATTGTGAGGTGTGAGCACTAGCTTATTTTAGGAATTATGCCTAAAATGCTTTTATGTGCTAAATGCTTTATGCCTTATATGCTGTTATTTATTCGGATCTATGGTCTATTACCGACCGGATCTGGAAACCCTATGTGTTTAGGATTCTAAACGTACGACTACGATATTAGAACTAGCATGTAAACGTTTCGGAGTGATAAGTATGATTTAAACGTCAATCCTAAGTAAAGGTCTAGATTCACCTTATTCGGTGTATAGATCAAGATGGCAAGGACCCGTAGCGGAAACGTGAATGCAAATGAGAATAGGAACCAACCCCCAGTGGTTCAGCAAATACCTGTTGTAGCCCACTGAGCAACCCGAGCTGATTCCCGAGCAATCGAAGGAAGGGAACTACAACCGCCAAGTGAGTCAAGTGGGGACTCAAGATGGCCCGGAGAGGAGAAACTACAAGGACAGGCGAATGTACAAGAATTTCTTGGGTGCGAAACCACCAAGTCTCTCCGGAAGCCCAAAGCCTGTGGAGATTATGGATTGGATCTCCGAGATGGAAATGGTGTTTCAGAGGTGCGACTGTAGCGAGAAACAGAAGGCCGTCTTCGCCGCAAGACAACTGAAAACTGGAGTCTTGAGCTGGTGGAAGCTATTGGCAGATACGATGCCACGAGGAGAATCCTTAAGGATGTCATGGGAAGAGTTCTTGGAACAGTTGAAAATGCAGTACTGTTCGGAGATAGATCTGATAGACCTAAACAATGAGTTCCAGAACCTGAAGAAAGGGAAGATGAGTGTTGATGAGTACGCCACCGCATTCACCGAGAGAATGAAGCTATTCCCCTACTTGGGAGCCTGACCCACTCAGTTTTATTTGTATTACAGGAAGTGGCTCGAGGGCATAAGATGGATGAACCATCAAGTTGTTTTGTTTACAAGTCTGTATATGTATATATTTGTTGAACGACTTGTAATGTTATCGTTTATGCTTATTGGTCTGTATCGGAACATGACACCCCGAGTTTTGATTTTATAATGAAAGTACATTTCTTTTATGAAATGCTTTGGTAAATATTGTTTTCTCATGTTTTGTTTTTGGGAACAAATTCCGCAACTCTTTCAAATCAAAAGGATTTACTCTGAAAATATTTTAAAAGCATAAATGAAAATCGGTTTTTTCTGGCCGAGATTTTGGGGATGTCACAGTTGGTATCAGAGCATTAGTTTAAGCGAACTAGGAATTTGTAGGATTTCTAGACTTAAACTTAGAATGCTAAGTGGAATTTTGAGATGTGTGTCTGTGATATTTTAGACACGAGCACTGGTTTATTTTAGGAAAGTTGCCTAAAATGCTTTATGTGCTAAATGTTATATGTTGCCATATATGATATTATTTGTTCGGATCTATGGTCTGTTGCCGACCGGATCTAGAAACCTTATGTGTGTAGGATTCTAAGCGTACGTCTACGATATTAGAACTAGCATGTAAACGTTTCGGAGTGATAAGGAAGATTTGAATATCTATCGTGATTGAGGATCTAATTTCACCTTTTTCGGTGTGTAGATCAAAATCGTGAGAACAAGAAGTGGAGTTGGAAATGCTGACGAAAACAGGAATCAACCACCAGTGATTGAACAAGTACCTGTCGTAGCAGCAGCACCTGAGCCAATAACCATGGCTGGTGTGCAAATGATGATTCAGACAATGTTAGATCGTCAGATGGATGAAACTAGACGGTTGCTTCAACAAAATCGTGAAGAACTGTCAATTCGTGTGGAGGAGCCTGAATTAAATGAAGGGCATTCAGAAGGTGGAAACTTCAGTGGGTCTGTTGGTCAAGCCAACCCACCGATAGTTAGGCAAAACAACCATGATGGAAGGATTGATGGAATGGGATGCAAGTACAAGGACTTTCTAACTTGCAAACCATCGACCTTCAATGGAAAGGAGGATCCGATTGGAGTTATGGATTGGATCTCCGAAATGGAGTTAGCCTTCATGACTTGTGGCTGCAGAGGCAAGTTGCAGACTATCTATGCAGTGCGTCAATTTCGAGGTGGAGCCGTTCGTTGGTGGAACACTCTAGGGAAGACGTTGAGCCTTAATGAGCCACTGCAATTGTCATGGGCAGAGTTCTTCGTACAGTTCAAACGCAAGTTCTGCTCGACTCAAAATTTGTTGGAGTTGGAGAACAAGTTCTTGACATTGACGAAAGGCAGCATGTCAGTTGATGAATACACCAATAGCTTCACCGATAAGATGGAGTTTGCCTTGCGTATCGTTCCAGATGAGCTGACAAAGGTGGACCGGTATGCGAAGGGACTCCCATGGGAGTATGAGGTGCCAGTACGTCAGGCACATAATCTAGAGGAACCTATCTGGGCTGCCAAGTCTGTTGAGAACATGATTAAGGGGAGAACCACCGACAAGGTTGAGGTTGGTGAGAAAAGAAAGTTTGAGGGAACATCTGGTTCCGGTAAGAAAGGCAAATTTTCGAAATCTGATTCGAAAAAGTTTGGAGGAAAGGGAGGCGAAGCGAAGTGGTGTGATAAGTGTAAGAAGAAGCACTTTGGGAAATGTAGCGAGGATGTAACCTGCTACAAGTGTGGAAAGGTTGGACATTTTGCCAATGAGTGTTCAAACAACAAAAGGATGTGTTTTGGTTGCAATGAAGAGGGGCATATTTTGAAAGACTGTCCGAAGAAGAAGGAGGCAGCTAGGCCCAACATTCCACCAAAGCCGAAGGCGAGAGCCTTCCAGATGACACTTGAGGCCGCGAAAGATGAAGCTGATGTCGCTTCAAGTACCTTTCTTGTTAACGAACTACCTGCTCAAATTTTGTTTGATTCTGGAGCCAACTACTCCTTTATTTCGCATGAGTTTGGTAGAAAGCTAGCTTTGCCTGTTGATAGACTAGATAATGCTTTATTAGTCGAAGTTGCTAGTGGCAAGTTTGTACCTGTTGGCCATCGTATGAAAGACATCTTAATCGACCTTAATGGGAATAAGTTTCATGAGGAATTATTGCCTATCGAACTTAATGGTTTCGACATCGTGCTGGGAATGGATTGGCTTAGCGCCAATGATGCCGAAATTTTATGCAAGAAGAAGATAGTTAAAGTAAACCCGCCTGGGAAGGATTCATTTATCGTGTACGGAGACAAATGGCGAGTGAATTCTGGAATCATTTCCCTAATGAAAGCCAAAAAGTGTTTGACCAAGGGATGTACATCATATTTAGCATTCGTGATCGATGCTAAGAAGGAAAAGAAGGTGATGCAGAGTATTCTAGTGGTGTGTGAGTATCCGGAAGTATTTCCCGAAGATCTTCCTGGGTTATCGCCTGATAGACAAGTGGAGTTCAGAATAGACTTGTTACCAGGGACCACGCCAATAGAAAAAGCACCTTACCGATTAGCACCGACGGAGATGAAGGAGCTAATGATGCAACTTTAGGAGTTGTTGGACAAAGGTTTCATTAGACCTAGTTCATCGCCCTGGGGAGCTCCGGTGTTGTTTGTGAAGAAGAAAGATGGAAGTATGAGAATGTGCATCGATTACAGAGAGCTGAACAAGGCAATGATAAAGAATAGGTATCCGTTGCCAAGGATTGATGACCTATTTGATCAATTGCAAGGTTCGAGCTATTTCTCGAAGATCGATCTTAGGTCAGGATATCATCAGCTAAAAGTAAGAGAGCAAGATATAGAGAAGACTGCATTCAGAACTAGATATGGACATTACGAGTTCTTGGTTATGTCGTTTGGACTAACCAATGCTCCAGCAGCGTTCATGGATTTGATGAATAGGGTTTGTAATCCGTTCCTTGATAAATCTGTGATAGTGTTCATAGACGACATTCTGATTTATTCGAAAAGCCAAGAGGAGCATGGCAGACACTTGCGAGA
Source organism: Lactuca serriola (assembly GCF_051521515.1). NCBI lineage: Eukaryota > Viridiplantae > Streptophyta > Magnoliopsida > Asterales > Asteraceae > Lactuca > Lactuca serriola. The sequence goes on along the minus strand of NC_136412.1, from coordinate 156,546,104 downwards.
AGTGTGGGAAGTTTTGAAGAAGGAGAAGTTGTATGCGAAGTTCTCCAAATGTGATTTTTGGATTCGTGAAGTCCAATTCTTGGGTCACGTGGTCAACCAAGAAGGGATAATGGTTGAGCCAGCAAAGATTGAAGTTGTAATGAAGTAGGAACAACCGAAAAGTCCCACGGAGATTCGAAGCTTTTTAGGATTAGCCGGATACTACTGAAGGTTTATCCAAGGTTTTTCTTCGATTGCTACTCCATTAACAGCTTTGACCCACAAAGGCGCTACTTATGCTTGGAGTGATAAGCATAAAGAAGCATTCGAGAAGCTAAAGAAGAAGCTATGCGAGGCACCGATACTTTTTCTACCCGATGGAGTTGAAGACTTCGCTGTCTATAGCGATGCGTCTGGGGTTGGATTGGGTTGTGTTCTGACCCAAAGAGAAAAGGTGATAGCATATGCGTCTCGATAGCTGAAGGAGCATGAAAAGAATTACCCGACTCATGATTTGGAGTTGGCGGCGGTAGTTTTCGCTCTGAAAATATGGAGGCATTACCTCTATGGCATGAGGTGCAAACTTTTCACTGATCATAAGAGTCTCCAGTATCTCTTTAATAAGAAAGAATTGAATATGAGGCAACGACGTTGGCTAGAATTACTTAAAGACTACGACTGCGAGATACTTTACCATCCCGATAAAGCTAATGTTGTTGCTGATGCTCTCAGTCGGAAAGTCAACCTTGAAAGGAAAAGGCCAAGAGCGTTGAGAATTGAAGTTGTCTCAACTATTGTGGAGAGTATAAAGAAAGCTCAAAAGGAAGCTTCTGAGAAAAATGACCGAAAGGAGGAACGTTTGGGTAAAACGTTGGTGTTTCGTACAAACGGGCATGGACTGAAGGTATTCCAAGATCGTATTTAGGTACCTAAGTCAGGAGGAATTAGAGATCTTCTGATGGAAAAAGCTCACAAGACCATGTACTCGATTCATCTCGGTAGCACTAAAATGTATAGGGACCTGAAACCCTACTACTGGTGGCCGACGATGAAGCTTGATGTTGCAAAGTATGTGGCCGAGTGTGTGACTTGTGCAAGAGTCAAGACACAACATCAGAAACCGTATGGGAGTTTAGAACCATTGCCTGTGCCGATGGGTAAGTGGGAAGACATTGCTATGGATTTTGTCACTAAACTACCCAGAACAAAAAGTGGTCACGACATGATTTGGGTGGTCGTTGATCGATTCACTAAGAGTGCGCATTTCATAGCAGCCAAGGAGAAATGGTCTATGGAAAAGATTGCGAATTCTTACGTGAGGGAAATTGAGAGGCTTCACGGTGTTCCGTTAACGATTGTATCGGATCGTGATAGCCGTTTCACCTCGAGGTTTTGGAAAAGTCTACAAGAGGAATTGGGTACCAAGTTATGTTTAAGTACAACTTACCATCCGTAGACTGATGGTCAGAGTGAAAGAACAATACAGAAACTTGAAGATATGCTGAGAGCATGTACCTTGGAATTCCTAGGTAATTGGGATGAACATTTACCATTGGTAGAATTTTCCTATAATAATAGTTTTCACTCGAGCATTAAGATGGCACCTTATCAAGCGTTGTATGGACAGAAGTGTCGTACGCCGACTTGTTGGCTTGAGGCTGGGGAAAAGCAGTTTATGGGACCGGAGATGGTCCATCAAACTGCTGAAAAGTTGAAAATAATTAGAGAAAGAATGTTAGCAGCTCAAGATCGTCAAAAGAGCTATGCTGACAAGAAGCGAAGACCGATGACTTTTGAAATTGGAGATTCGGTTTTGCTTAAAGTCTCGCCGTGGAAGGGACTTATAAGATTTGGTAAAATGGGAAAGTTGAGTCCAAGGTTTATTGGACCGTTTAAATTTCTTCAGAAACTTGGGAACCAAGCTTACAAGCTCGAATTACCCGAAGAACTGAATGGAATTCACAACACTTTTCATGTGTGTTATTTGAGGAAGTTCACGGGAGAAGTTCCCAACATAATTCCAATTTCTAAATTGAGAATTGATGAGAACAAAAAGTTGATTGAAGAACTAGAGGCAATTGTTGACCGAAAGACTAAGAAGTTGCGACACAAAATGGTTGGGTTAGTGCTTGTCCGATGGAAACACACGAATGAGCCGAATCTCACCTGGGAGACGGAGAGTGACATGTTGAGTCGCTATCCGCATTTGTTTGTTGATGTGTGATTACGGGTATGGAATCATTCTAAGGTGGAGAGAATTGTAACGCCTGTGTTTCCGGGCTTGCCATTTTTAGCAATGTAATAGTCTAGGTTAACCCTTGTAACCCGTTTTGAAATAATAGAAGTGTATTATTTGAGTATTATGTGTTTTGTGCTTAATTGCTTAATTATGTGGTTTGATTAATTAAGAATAAAAATAAGCGACAAAATTTAAGTGTAAAATAAACTTGATATCTTTGATTAATGTTGTAGTAGTTGAAACGAGGTTTCCGAATATATATAGAATGCCCAAATCTGACTTCGTATGAGGAAGTTATGATTTATCGAAGTTTCGGCTTAGCAGTGTGCAGCCCGAAATACTCGATTTGAGATCGAGTGGTTTTTAGTCGAAGCAATCTAAACGAGGATTGAAGGTCTCGTTGTTGGTATCGAAGCGATAAAAAGTTAGGCGAAAACGGACGTCAAACGAAGAAGTTATGAATTTATAACGAAGTTTTTCTGTCGCGGCCTATTAAAAATAAATAATAAAAATAAATTTAAAATTTGCCGACGGAGTCTAAACGAAAGTTGTAGAGCGTAGTCTCACCTTCGCGTGGATATAAAGAACGTCGAAAACGGAGTTCGTATGAAGAAGATATGAATTTCCGAAGTTTATTAAATATTTTGTATTTATATTAAATCTTTAATTCGGAGGCATTATCCGAAGGGGAGTCAGCAATCTGATCCGAAGTACGCCCCGCGTACACTGAAGATGTCGACACTCGCAGCAAGTGGCTTCGGATGACGAACGCAGTGATGAATTCGGACCAGTACGCCCCGTGTACTGGCGTACGCCCTGCATACTCCGAGGCTCCAGCCTCCCATAAATAGGATGCGAGGGCAGCCGATTCTTTTGTTCATTTTCTCTCTTCTCTCTCCCGTTTTGCATCGTTTTGTGTGCCAGAAATACCCCGAAGCCCCGGTATTATTCTCGAGCCCCGAGGCAAGTCCCAAGATCCCGAAGATCTTGAGAAGTGCGGTTCCCGAGCCGAAGCTCTGCCCGCGAGAAGTTCGATTTTTGTGAAGATCTTCCAGATCTGCTAAGGATTACTGCTTCTGCAAGTCGTAGTGCTGTCTGATCATCTTCTGATCAAGTGAGTGTGTGGTTACTTTCTTCTAATGCATAATTATGAAGTATTTTATACGAAATATGTGTTATGTGTATAATATTGTTGTTTATATGTGTGAATGTGTATTCACTTTCTTCTATCTCATAGATTTGATTTATTCTCTATGAAATACGTGTTATGTGTGTGTGTGTGCCTCATCTGTTATGTGGAATATGTATTGATTAAAGCATGCTATACAGGTTTTTAAACTATGTATAAAAATGTATATTTTTATCTACAAATATGTTGGGTAGAACATGGGTAGATAGTTGGTGTGTAATAAACAGACGAGAGGCCTCGTTGTTGTTTGATTTAGTCATCTAGCGGAGTTTAGATGATGACCACGGACTTTTCTAGATAGTCTTGTGGAAACATTAGCAAGTTCGCCACCTGTAGGTGTTAATGAACTTGGTTGTTCATTCGCTGTACTCCATCCCCCTCATGGTTGCCTTATTTAACTTATATTGCTGAGGAACCCCCGAAGCATGTGTTGTCGCCCTGATGAAATATTCTTAGACTAGGTCCCTTGTGTTAGTTGTTTTAGGGACATAAAGTGAGAATAACGGGAATGGGTAACTGGGTTATTGTTGGTTGGTGAAAATTAAATATGATTATTTATTGTGGGTTGAAAACCCTATATGCTCACCAGGCTCCCAAGCCTGACCCACTCAGTTTTATTTGTATTACAGGAAGTGGCGCGAGGGCATAAGATGGATGAACCATCAAGTTGTTTTGTTTACAAGTTTGTATATGTATATATTTGTTGAACGACTTGTAATGTTATCGTTTATGCTTATTGGTCTGTATCGGAACATGACACCCCGAGTTTTGATATTATAATGAAAATACATTTCTTTTATGAAATGCTTTGGTAAACATTGTTTTATCATGTTTTGTTTTGGGAACAAATTCCGCAACTCTTTCAAATCAAAAGGATTTACTCTGAAAATATTTTAAAAGCATAAATGAAAATCGGTCTTTTCTGATAGAGATTTTGGGGATGTCACATTGGTGCCTACTGAACTCTCCAAGATTGATAGGTTTGCTAACGGATTGCCCACTGACTTTGTCCCAATGGTCAAAATGGCAACTACCTTGAAAACAGCTGTTAGGGCAGCTAACAACGTAGAGGCCCAGATAAGAGAAAAGGGTCTAGAAAAAGATAAGGTAGGAGAGAAGCGGAAGTTTGAGGGATCTTCAATGTCCAACAAGGAAAGCAAATTCTCAAAGCTTGGAGGAGGAGATGGAGGTAAAGCGAGATGGTGTGATAAATGCAAGAAGAAGCATGGTGGGAAGTGCAACGAAGAAGTGACTTGTTACAAGTGTGGGAGGACTGGTCACTATTCCAAGGACTGCACATATAATGATAAAGTATGCTACGGATGTGGAGGCAAGGGGCACATGTCCAGAGACTGCCCAAGGAAAAATAAAGCAGCAAGACCAGAAACGCCACCAAGGCCAAGCGCATTTCACATGATCCTTGACGAAGCAGAGAACCATGCGAGGAATCAAGGATGAGGACTTTATACCCGAAGATCAAGTTATGCAGTAGCCATAGTATCGTATGATGTAGCCCATTAGAGGCATAGTCCAGGGTGAACTTGAACACCTATGTAATAGTTTCTAGAAATAATAAAATCTTCGTTTTGTTATCTGGTGTGTTAAATTGTTGTGTGATTTTCTTGTATGGTGACTTGGAAAACTGCGAGATGATACTTGGGACGAGTATGAGTAGGTGTGAATGGTAGTAGAGGCCTATACTACCGGAAGCACAGGACTCACACTTGGATCAGGGAAGGTCACGATGTTACCAAGAAGCTAGTACTTGATTTTGTTTTATTCAAGTATGTCGTTACCATTGTTTCGGTAATGACTAAGAAAAATTGTTGTTATCCCGACCCTAGTGGTCATATCACTTTGAGTCCGACTACGATGAGTAGGTTACGTGGTTTAGAGAACCAAGTTTGATGTAGCGTCCGACTTAAACCAAACAATCGAAATCAAAGCAATCAATAGAAGTATCGTGCTCGTTGTTAAAGAAGTTGGTAGCTAGAAATGCTACATGTTAAAATGTGATTATCTCACATTAGACCATGAAGGAAGGCATATTCCATTCCGAAATATGACTCTAAGAGACCTAAGTCTAAGCGTTGAAACATACGATGATAGGTCATTAGAATATGACACATCGATCCATAGTAATAATAAAATAACTCATATCAAGTTCGTATCCAGTAAGGATCGAGATTGTGACTTGAAGGTCATAATTTTGAGTCTAGCCTGAGGTAGGGAGCAGGTGCACGATCGAGTACTGCTTACAGTCAATGAGTCTAAGAGATAGACTTGAAGGAATGTTGAAGTTATAATTATTACCTAGGATGAAGAGATGACGTATGGAGTCATTATACGACCCTGATTCGTTGATGATTCCGGGACATAATCATCCTAAGGGGGAGATAATTGTAACGCCCGTAGATCCGGGCTCGTCAATTTAGAGGCAATAGAGGTCGAAAACGACTATTTCGACAAAAGATTATTTAGAATAAATAATCTTAACCAAGTTGTAGAATGTGTCACAAGGTTTTCGTACATATAAAGAATGCTGAAATCCGAGTTATTACGAAGAAGTTATGACCAGTCGAAGTTTCGCGACGGAACCGACATGGCACCGGGAAGCGTAAATAGTGAATTTACGATAGAATGAGATTTAGCCTTAGTGCTCTAAAAGAAAGTCGTTGAATATGTTAAATTAAGAACATCGATAAAAAGAATGCCCAAATTTGACTTCGTATGAAGAAGTTATGATTTTTCGAAGTTTCGGATTAGCGGTGTACAACCCGAAATTCGAATATTAGATCGAGTGATTTTTAGCCAACACAACCTAAACGAGAATCGAAGATCTCGTTAAGAGTAGCATAACAATAAAAAGATGGGTAAAACGGATGTCGGATGAAGAAGTTATGAGGATTTAACGGACCAATCCTGTCCCGGCCAGTTAATAATATAAAATTTAAAATCGAATCAAAATTAGCCGACGGAGTCTAAACGAAAGTTGTAGAGTACGCTCCCACCTTCGCATGGATATAAAGAACGTCAAAAACGGAGGTTGTACGCAAAAGTTACGAATTTTTAAAGTTGAAACATGAAATTACGAGACCTGATGAAGGATCGATGACGTGGCGCGTTTTGAACCGTCCATCACTGAAGGAAGCCTCGCTTCGGATCTTGACACGTCACCCTTCGCTTTACGCCCCGCGTCTGAAGTCTATACGCCCCGCGTACCTCCGGTTCTTATCCACCCCGAGGTCGGTCCACGTTCGAGCCAGCTGGAAGCCTTATCCAAGGAGTACGCCCAGCGTACCCTCGGTACTCCCAACATAATTCCGAGATCAAGAGCCTATAAAAGGCATGCGAAGGGTCCGAACGTCTCACTCATTTTTCACTCCAAATTCCATTCTCTCTCTAGTTTCTTTCTCTCTGTAAGACCCCAAACTACCCCTAAGCCCTAGGACAAATACCTAGCACATAAAGGAAGCCCCGAGGCTCCCGGAGTACCGAGAAAAAGGAGTCTTTTGGTTTCGAAATGCTGCTCCAAATAAGTTCCAGTTTTCGATAAAATTCGCCGTAAGTGTGCTACGCTTACGCAATTTTTAGTAGAGTGTTTAACCCTAAAACCAGAACGGCGGAAACGTTCTGGGGTTGATGACGTCATGTCGAGTATCACAACACATGCATTATAGTAATAGTTTTACATGGTTTACGTACAATACATCAAAGTAATACAAGTAATAATATAGGTACAGCTTGGTACTAAATTGTCTTCGTCAGAAGCTCCGGGGATGTACCTGTCTAATGCTGACCAGAGAATACAAGTTATTTGAAAAGCGAGTATCAACATTTTTACAAATGCTGGTGAGTTCATAAGTATTTAGTATCATATTATTCAAATAACTTTAATAAAAGTGGTAGTTCTAGAGTATTCATTAAGTTAGAGTCCTTTCAAGAAAATCCTATATTTTCTTTAATAAAAGCAATCTTCTACCAAGACTAGACGGAGTTATGTGGTAAAAAGTAGTTTTCCCTTAATCGCTATCACTATCAAAAGACAGAGTTTGATTATTTAAAGAAAGCAAGAGAAATCAGGGAAATAACATATGCCTGAGCAGTGAAGACTGCTGACTAAGGCGAGAGGAATCATAGACTCCAGGAGAGTATCAAACGAACGACAAGCCTGGCTTAGTCTAACAAAAGAGACACAGACCCCAGACGGTACGAAATGAATGGTACGGCTAGCAAGTTCAAAAAAAAAACAGAGGATATAGACCCCAGACAGTATCAAATGAAAGATACAGCTAGTAAGGTCTAAAACAGAGGATACAGACCACAGACAATATCAAATGAAAGATACAGCTAGAAAGGTCTAAAACAGAGGATACAGACCCCAGACAGTATCTAATGAAAGATACAGCTAGCAAGGTCTAAAAACAGTGTGACTCTGAGAGTGGGTTTCCAGCATACAGTGTAAAATACATTGTAAAATACCATTACCTTAAGGCCATGAATTATAAGGTAACCTGGGATACTCGTAACCATACTAACCGACACTAGAGTACCTAACGCCCTGCAAGCGTCTATAAAATATGACATTTGTCACCCCTTGGCTTGGTAGGCCGTGGACTGTAGCTAGCAGTCAGGGTGCGGGGGTGTCAATCCCGTATAGATCTATACACACAATGTCCGCTCTCCCTACAGGAGACTGTGGTTACCAACTAGACGACGGAGAAGGCCGTGTCCCGAAGATGCATCCCAAATAGTGGGTAGTGGGTTTCCAATATAAGTGCTGAACTAGAGGTAGAGACTCATAATTGAACTGACTGGTGCAAACCTATATGTCTATGCTTGTACACATAATATATAACTAATGAATCAAACGACCTTCGGACGGGCATCCAATCCCACCAGACCACATCTCAACGAAGAAAAGGAAATAGGGCGAACAAGCCTTCCTAAGTCCTTCAACAATTATTTATATGCATCTATACAAGCATAGGCATACATCCAACTATGTTTGAGTGTGTAACAAGTGGAAAACATATCATGAAGTATAATCAAATTGTGATGTATAACCGAATCGTGTGGAATAATCAAATCGTGGGGTGTAAACAAACAGTGTGGAATAACCGAATCGTGAAGTATAAGCGTACAATGTGGATTATCCGAGTCGTGAAGTATAAGCGTACAGTGTGGAATAATCGAATCGTGAAGTATAAGGGAACAATTTGGAATAACCGAGTCGTGAAGTATAAGCTTTACCAAATATAAGTGTATCATGAAGTGGAAGCGTTATCGAGTAGGAGTTTAAACTAAGTAAAAGTATACGACATGAAAGAGAACTTTGATCAAAACCTTGGAAAAACCTTTATACTTAGGAAAATCACAACTTGGTATTTCTTGGTAAAATAAGTTGTAAACCTTTAGAAACTCTTTGGAAACCATTCATAAACCAGTTTAAAAATGAACTTTGGTAAAACAGTATAAGTAAAAGATTTGAATAAGTGAAAACATTTTAGAAAATCATTTATAGTTTCATACTCGGTAAAACAGTTTATAGTGTGGTAAATCCTTGTGCATGCGGGTTATCAATCACATGTGATTGATATGATAACTGGCATGTTTAACTTGTATTCCCCCCCCCCCCCCTATAAAATATGTAAAAACATTTAAAAGGTTCATTCAGGGGTATGAACTCACCTGGTGTAAGTGGATCCGACGAAGGTGCCGGTTGGGTGCTCGGTGTCAAGTAAAGACTTGGACACACTTAGTGACCTATTAACATATGGTAACATATGTTTTTATAAAATTAGTATATATAATACCAATTTAACAAGTATACGCACTCTAAGGAGCGGAAAACACTTTGCTTAAGTGCTTGGGGTGTCCCGGGTAACATCTAAGGGTGTGAATGACTTAGGAATGGAGTTTACTCTTCAAGAGTAAGCTCTATACACTTAGTTTACGGCCCTGGGACAACTCGCCATGAGTTTACGGCCGTAAACTCATGGTGAGGGGTTCTAGGATGTTTAAAGGTCTTATATTGATCGTGGAGTTTTGCTAGGTCCAAATCTAAAATGTATGAATGGGTTTAAGTCATCTAAAGGGGCCAAATGGGAGTTTACGGCCCATGAACCACCCCTATGGGAGTTCACGTCCGTGAACTCCTATACCTTGATTTTATTGAAGTTTAAGCCCTTGTTTTCAACCCTAGCATTTTCTAGTGAAGGTATAAGGCCATTTGGGGGGGATTAAAACTACCATTTGACATGGTTTGAAGGTGTTTACGGCCTAAGCATGTGCTTGGGTCGTAAACTCCATTTCACCCCTCAGATCTATGTGTTTAAATGTTCTAAACCCGAAATAGCAAGTCCCTAATTTATGTCTTAAGCCTATGGGTGGTTTGGGAGTGTTTTAGGCTTGATTTAAGAAGTTTAGAGGGTGTTTACGGCCTAAGCATGTGCTTGGGCCGTTAACCCTCATTTGTGTCCCAAAAATTGTTGTTTTATGGTTCAAACATGATGGGTTTTGAGCATTCTAACACTTCCTAAGTGTACATGCAACCCTAATAACCTTGGATCTATGTTTGTCTAATTATCATGCAAAGTTGAATTCCAAGGTTATATTCCTATCTAGCATACATGGGGAACAATTTTAACTTGATTCATAGATAGAATAACTTACCTTGTTGTTGATTGTGTTCCTTGAAACCTTGTGAGCCTAGCACCCCAAGTGTGATGCCTCAAATGCTTCACACAACACCAAATGCTCTTGGAAAGACTCTTGAGATAACACACACTTCTCAAAATCGGCCAAGCCCTCTAGTTTCTTAGTGTTCAACTTGTGTTACTTTGTGTAGCCAATGTTGTGGAGAATGGGACTCTTATATAGTGTTGGCACATCTAGGGTTACACCATGTAAACCCTAATGTGTCATGACTCTTCATTTCCATTACCCATGGGTTTGTAACTCCCATGGAGCATCCATGGAGCATCCTATGGGTAGAACCCAACTTGATAATCCATGGAGCCTCTTAGCCCACTATACAAGATATGGATGATTTACATAATCAACCTATATATTTAATTAGTTATCCTTTGATCACTTAATTAATTCCAAATTAATTCTTCGATCAACTAATTAAATAATATTATTAATATATTAGAACTTATAATATATTAATAATCCCCAAGTGTTATTTCTCTCATTTAGTCTATCCAATTGCATGGTGCCATGCAACCCAAATGGACCATGTCGGGTCGGGTCAAGTACAAGCCCGAAATAGTTATGGAGTTAGACACCTTATCCAACAGTCTCCCACTTGGATAAGTCTAATAACTATATCTCTAGTACTCCAGGAACCGACCGGCAATCGTAGCTCTTTCAAGGTCTCTCGGAACTGAGAAGATGATGATACGCCATTTAAGATAAGTGATCATATAATCCTCTGTTCTAGATATCAGCCGGACAAATACATGGAACATGTCTTGCTTATTGTCCAGCATTTGTTTCCCGATTTCCGATTTGTTTGACATAGAACTTAATTGAACACATCAACTTAGTTCTGACTGGGCCCGGTACATGGGTCAAAACAAAATCATCGAGGGGCCCAAATATCAACTTCTAATCCAAGAAGGAACAGATAAACTTCGACTCATATGTTTGTTCTACCACTTATTGAATTACACACAAAAGTACGTTTTATAACATCGAGTTACCAATGCGGTTTCGTACAGTCAATGCATAACCAACTTGTAAGTAACAAATCATATCTCTAGGTTTGAAGAGTTATATGATATTACCGTCTCACGATCACTCGAGATAAAATTCCATGAAGTGATTCCAGTGAGCGTGGGTTGTGTCCAATGCTCAGAACTTATGAGCACTCATGATTGTTGTAGCCTTGTCCAACACCTTAGACCTCTACAACCCATCATGATAGTCTTGATTCATATCTACTTCCGACATATGACCGACTGTGGAGGTTTGAATAATATGTTATACCAAACAAAATTATTCTGGAAGTCAAAACATGCAAAAGAAATATAGTAAACGATTGACAAGAGATAGCAACACTTTACTCATAAATAAAACACCTTTTATTCATCATCAAATGTCAATTACACTTTACAAATTTCCGGGTTATCTAACTACTAAAACTTATATCATCCTTCAGCCCTATGCTCCGAGCATGTTGAAGATGCTTAACCCTACTCAGTCCCTTCGTGAGGGGATCTGCTGGGTTCTCATCCGATGATACCCTCTTTGCCACGAGGTGTCCTTCTTCGATCCGATGTCTAATGAAATGGTATTTTCTGTCGATGTGTCTGGATCTCCCATGATCCCTTGGTTCCTTGGCTAAGGCAATATACTCTGATTCACAAGTAGAATCTGCCACTGTCTCTTACTTGGAACTCTTCCAAGAAATTGCTCCTCCGTTTAGGGTAAAGACCCAGCCCGACTGAGAGCGGAATTATCTCTATCAGTCTGGAAGCTAGCATCACTATACCCAACAACTCTCAAGTCATCACTCCCACCGAGGGTAAGGACCCAGTCCTTAGTCCTTCGTAGGTACTTGAGGATATTCTTTACCGCAGTCCAGTGTGCCTTGCCAGGGTTCGCCTGATACCTGCTAACCATGCTCAAGGCAAAAGCTACATCGGGTCGAGTACACGTCATAGCATACATGATCGATCCTACAGCCGAAGCGTAAGGTGTTCGACTCATTTCTGCTATCTCAGCCTCAGTGCTAGGGCTTTGTGTCTTACTCAATCTGGTGTTACTCTGGATGGGTAACTCTCCTTTCTTGGAATCCTGCATGCTGAATCTCTTCAGCACCTTATCCAAGTAGGTACTCTGACTAAGTCCAATTAGTCTTTTACTCCGATCTCTCAAGATTCTTATCCCTAGAATATAGGCAGCTTCACCAAGGTCCTTCATAGCGAAACACTTCCCAAGCCAGGACTTTACTTCCTGCAGGGTTGGAATGTCGTTTCCTATGAGTAGTATGTCATCCACATACAATACCAAAAAGCTAACTATACTCCCACTAGCCTTGACATACACACAAGATTCATCTTCACTCCTAGTAAAGCCAAATTCCTTGACCTTTTCATCAAAGCAAAGATTCCATCTGCGAGGTGCTTGCTTCAATCCATAGATGGATTTCTCAAGCTTACACACTCTATTAGGGTACTCGTTGCTGACAAAACCCTCTGGCTGACTCATGTAAACATCTTCAGCCAACTTTCCATTAAGGAAAGCGGTTTTGACATCCATCTGCCATATTTCATAGTCATGAAATGCAGCTATGGCTAACAGAACCCGAATAGACTTAATCTTGGCTACCGGAGAAAAGGTCTCATCATAATCCACTCCAGGAATTTGAGAGAAGCCCTTTGCAACCAGTCTAGCCTTATAAGTGTGTACTTTACCATCCATGTCGGTCTTCTTCTTGAAGACCCATTTGCACCCTACTGTCTTACGACCTGGTACATTTTCAACCAAGTTCCAAACCTGATTGTCATACATGGATTGTATCTCGCTATCCATAGCCTCTTTCCATTTAGCAGACTCGGGGCCTGCCATGGCTTCCTCGTAGCTGTTAGGGTCATCTTGACTTACTAGTGTCTCATCACTAATAAGTGTCTCACCTTCTGCAGTAATATGGAATCCATAGTAATGCTCAGGTGCACTCCTAACTCTCGTGGAACGCCTCAGAGGTACAAATTTGTCAATTGGCTCAACAGGAGTTTCCTCCTCAAGTTGAGGGCTAGAGTTTGAAGTTCCTTCACCGCTTGATTCTTGAATTTCTTCAAGATCAATTTGCCTCCCACTGTCTCCTTGGCTTATAAACTCTCTTTCTCGAAAGACTCCTCTTCTTGCTACAAAAACCACATTGTCACTAGGTCTGTAGAGGAGGTAACCAAAGGAATGTTGTGGGTAACCGATGAAAATACACCTCTCGCTTCGGGGTTCGAGCTTATCATGAGTCTCGCGTCTCACGAAAGCCTCGCAACCCCAAATCTTGATGTGGTCTAGTTTAGGTACTTTACCAGTCCACATCTCGTGAGGAGTTTTGGCAACTTTCTTTGTAGGGACTAGATTAAGGATATGGGCGGCAGTCTCTAAGGCATACCCCCAGAATGAGATTGGTAGCGTAGCTCGACTCATCATGGAACGAACCATATCTAACAAGGTTCGATTACGCCTCTCAGCCACACCATTCAACTGTGGTGTCCTGGGAGGTGTCAATTGTGAGACTATCCCACATTCCCTTAGATAGTCAAGGAACTCTGAACTAAGATACTCACCACCACGATCGGATCGAAGCATCTTAATGTTCCTGCCCAATTGATTCTCGACTTCCTGTTTAAATTCCTTAAACCTCTCGAAAGTCTCTGACTTATGCTTGATCAAGTAGACATATCCATATCTACTATAATCATCAGTAAAAGTCAAATAATAACGATTAGCATCCCTTGTGGCATGTTTGAATGGTCCACACACATCCGTGTGTATAAGGTCCAACAAACCTTCACCCCTCTCACACGAACCTGTGAAGGGTGACTTTGTCATTTTTCCAAGTAAGCATGATTCGCAACTATCATCTGACTTTAGGTCAAACGACTCCAAGACTCCATCCTTTTGGAGTTGGCCTATGCGTTTCTTGCTTATATGTCCAAGACGACAATGCCATAATGATGCTTTATCCAAATTATTATTAGTAGAATCAATACACAAAACATTATTTCCTAAGTTATCAACAACAGATACAACTTCATACACACCATCACAAGGTAATGCTTTAAAATAAAGAACATTATTAAAGAAAGCATCAATAGAACCAACTTCATTATTAAATGAAAAGGTAAACCCTTGTTTGTACAAAGCATGGAAGGAAATAATATTTCTTGCCATTCCTGGCGAATAACAACACTTATTCAGATCTAAAATAAACCCACTACTTAGCGATAAAGTATAAACTCCAATCTTGGTAACAGGTATAGCTTTCCTATTCCCCATGATCAAGTTTATCCTTCCTTGTAACAGGTATAGCTTTCCTATTCCCCATGATCAAGTTTATCCTTCCTTGCTCCACATCCTCACTTCTTCTTAGTCCCTGCAAGTCACAACAAATGTGAATACCACACCCGGTATCAAGGACCCAAGAATTAGAATGGGGTGAGTTATTAGAAATGATAGTGTAAATACCTGCATGGTTGGGTTTAACTTTCCCATCCTTCACATCTTGCTGGTATTTTGGGCAGTTTCGCTTCCAATGAGCTTTTTCATGGCAATAGAAGCATTCAGCCTCTTTTGGGTCAGAAGAAGGAGTAATGAAACCTTTCTTGGTTCCACTTGAAGAAGAGCCATCAAGGGTCCGAGCCTTGGTACCCTTAGAAGAGCTCTTTCTCTTCCTCCCTCGACTTTTCCCGATTGCCAAAACCGGAGTAGAGTTTTGAGTAGGAGTGATAGCAACCGACTTCCCCTTAAGACCTGATTCTGCGGTCTTGAGAAGTCCCTGAAGTTTGCTGAGGGTGACTTCTTCCTTATTCATGTTATATGTCATGCGGAATTGATCATAGCACGATGGTAAGGAATGCAAAATAATATCTATTGCAAGATCCTCCGGGAAGTTCACATTAAGCTTCAGCAAACGATCCACATACCTTTGCATTTTCTGCATGTGGCTCGTGACGGATTCCCCGTCCTTCATCATGGTTGTTATCATGGAGCAGATGATTTCATACCTCTCTTGTCTTGCACTTTGATGGTATCTTTCCATCAAATCTTGGTGCATGTCATAAGGGTAGAAATCCTCATAAGACTTTTGGAGTTCCGCTGTCATCGTGGCCGTCATGATGCAAGCCACTTTCGTAGCATCCCTTTCATGTGCCCGAAATTCAGCGATCTCCTGAGGAGTTGCAGTGGACTCATCAATCTCCTTAAGCTCCTTGTCAAGGACATATTCTTTGTCCTCGTAGCGGGTAATCATCCTGATGTTTCTGATCCACTCATTGAAGTTGGATCCATCAAAGGTGACTTTCCCACACAAGTTCATAAGGGTAAAGGAGCCATTAGGATTAGAGCCAGAAGCATTGTTGAAAGACATCTGAAGGAAGGAGGACAAGATTAGTTTAGATATAAGAGAGTCCTTAATAAAACACCCAAATGTAGTATTAAGGCTAGGATCCAATCACAATATAATATAACTTAGAAAAGGTATGCCGTAATCTAAGCTATATCATATTTGAAAGGTAGGTGAATGACGATTCACCAATTTCTACCACGAAAACCGCAATATTTTAGTATTAGGTTTTTGAATGGTTCTTAGAAATTCCTAGATTCTTTGAGATTCAATGAACTTTTCAAAGGCATGTTTCAATCTCGAGTGTGCCCTCCAAGTTTTGTGACTGGGATACCGAGGATCACAAAACGAGGTGTGAAGTAACCATGCAAATCACTTGGTACCCTTAAAGTTTATCACTCAATCGATGTGCCGGTTAACCACACACGCTCCATCGATACTATAATAAACCCTAAGTCACCCTTTACCTACCTTGTTAAGTCCAAGTTAGTGCCGATTAACCACACACGCTCCACCAACGACTTAATCAAAGTGTAAAGTGTAATTTTATGGAATAGCACCTTATTCACATTTTTCCTAAAGTAACTAAGATTGGGAATTTAATAAAACATTTAGTTACTTTATAATATTCATCATACTTTGAATGAGAATTAATAAGTCCTTGTCTTACCTGTTCGGCTAACGACCCTCCACCGATCAAGCAAGCGGTGGGTGAGAGTGGACACCCATTAAGTCACCATTTTATAGGCAACAACCTTATACCCACCTTATAGACCGGCTTCGTGAATGAGGCATACTAGCGGTAAGACGACTTTGTTCTTATACATATATATAATTATTAAATCATAATAATATAAGTATAAGGGTTGAATTTTAACTTTTTAAAATTCTAGGGGTTGGAACTAAAGTTTTAACTTAACTTTACTTGTTCCAAAACTTGAGGGCAAGTTTTGTAAACTTTCAAAACTTTTCATTTCTTGTAACTTATGAGTTTAATAGAGTAATAAAATGAGGGCTTTTCATTTTTCCTAACTCTTGTGTTCTTTTAATGGTTTTTAATCCAAGAGACTTTTGGTTTTCCATAACTTGAGGACAAGTTATGGACTCCATTAAAACACATTATGATCATGAATTAATCTACCACATAGGTTACAAATAATTCCTATGATCATCTAAACATCATAAGAACAAGAATATGAATATGAACACTTTCAAGAATCAAAATCACATTTAATCTTTGTAATTTTGATAACTAGTTGTTGTAAATGAGTTAGAAAAGACATTACACCTTCTAAAACAAGTTTTCAAGTACCAAAACATTTTAGGGTAATGATTCTAATCCATTTCCAGCAACTCATGTCGAAATTCTGCACTCTGTCGACCCTACTCGCCGAGTGCATAAACCTACTCGCCGAGTAGGTTGAAGATACACATGAACTCGACGAGTCCTCCCCATGGACTCGCCGAGTCCATCAGTCAGACAGCAGAATTTTCGACTTTCTTCAAATTTTAAGCACAAATAACAAACAAACAAGCCTAGGCTCTGATACCACTGATGGGTTTTGAGCATTCTAACACTTCCTAAGTGTACATGCAACCCTAATAACCTTGGATCTATGTTTGTCTAATTATCATGCAAAGTTGAATTCCAAGGTTATATTCCTATCTAGCATACATGGGGAACAATTTTAACTTGAATCATAGATAGAATAACTTACCTTGTTGTTGATTGTGTTCCTTGAAACTTTGTGAGCCTAGCACCCCAAGTGTGATGCCTCAAATGCTTCACACAACACCAAATGCTCTTGGAAAGACTCTTGAGATAACACACACTTCTCAAAATCGGCCAAGCCCTCTAGTTTCTTAGTGTTCAACTTGTGTTACTTTGTGTAGCCAATGTTGTGGAGAATGGGACTCTTATATAGTGTTGGCACATCTAGGGTTACACCATGTAAACCCTAATGTGCCATGACTCTTCATTTCCATGACCCATGGGTTTGTAACTCCCATGGAGCATCCATGGAGCATCCTATGGGTAGAACCCAACTTGATAATCCATGGAGCCTCTTAGCCCACTATACAAGATATGGATGATTTACATAATCAACCTATATATATAATTAGTTATCCTTTGATCACTTAATTAATTCCAAATTAATTCTTTGATCAACTAATTAAATAATATTATTAATATATTAGAACTTATAATATATTAATAATCCCCAAGTGTTATTTCTCTCATTTAGTCTATCCAATTGCATGGTGCCATGCAACCCAAATGGACCATGCCGGGTCGGGTCAAGTACAAGCCCGAAATAGTTATGGACTTAGACACCTTATCCAACAAAACACTCCTAGGCTAAATCCTTAATTGGTTCCTAGGCTCAAAGGGACAAATTTGGGTCATTTTGGCCTCCTTTAAGGGGTTTACGGCCCTAGAGTGTTCTTGGGCCGTAAACTCCACTTTGACAGCTTATATGGTCGAATTTTGAGCTATAATCACAAGCCATGATGTTTAGAATAAGCTAGGGTAAGGAGACTTATGATTTGGAGGCATTTGGTTGCGGATTTTAGACGAAATCGGACTTTTATGAGAGAGAGAGTATAGAGATAGAGTGAAAAGGGGTGGAATGAAGTCCATTCCCCCTTATATATGGCTTGGAGTTGGAGCTCAGTGGGAATCTACCTGATACTGCCGTTACACGGGGCTTTTGGTCGCACCCGATTTAGTGGTCGTAATAAAATTAACTTTTTCCAAATTAATATGGAAATGTAATTTACATGCTTTTACTTATCTTATTACGACGAACAATGACATAAGAATATAAATAAATAAAACATTTATTTATTTGATGACCTCTTATTAACGGAACTTTTATACAGTGGAATATCCCGTTAACGGTAACGGGGTAATGTAACGGAATAAACTTTGGGTTGTCACATCATCCCCCCGTTACAGGGAATTTCGTCCCGAAATTTAGGTCTAAGCAGGGTAATAGGCGTGAATGACCGAGTAGAGGCAGGAGGGTACTTCCTATTTTGTTTGTCCTCGCATTCCCAAGTGAACTCTGGTTGTGTTTGTCATTCCCACAAACCTTCACCTACGGGATGCGAATTCCATCTCATGTAGTTAACGAGTTTCGACCGGTGTATCTACGAGGTTAGGGTTCCGAATGGTCTCTATCAAGATGAGTGGGATACAAAGAGTGACGTCGGGTAAACACTTATCAAGTCTAAGAAGTGGATCGGTCTAGGATGAAGCTTGTGGAATATCCGAAAGTAGTAGTGGTCTGACGAGGGTTGGACCAAATCTCAATGAGGATTCTCAGATGGTCCTATGCTCTCAGAAGGGTAGAGCTTTTCAGTACTTAGAACATAGTGTACTTCTATGGCAAGATCATCACTGGCGTGATCGCCATTCTGAAGTTCCTAACGTTCTCTCTCATACTGGTAGTGTAGTCCTTCGGGTTGGTTCTTAGGAAGCTTGAGTTGTCCTTGGTTTCGCGTTTCCTGTCAATTGGTTAGAGCCTTTCTAGATCATCGGATGGGTTGCGTGTCTATGGTACCTATTTGCTGTAGAATGTCTATCTCAAGCTCATGCAAAATGAGCCTGCACTAACGAATCTTGAGGTACAAAAACCCTCAAGGTCGGGGAGATAGGGTTTCACCAGACGAGTGTTGGACTATCTCGGGAGGTGGTTCTACTATTTCCGCGTGAGATAGTATTCGTGGAACACCTAATAGTCCAATGAGTCCCTAAGACTTTAGTTTATTCTAGTGCGGAAAGCGCATGCTCCTGCATAACCCCTCGACTAACACCAAGGCTGGTGTCAAGTCTATAATCTCTTCGGGATCTGGGTCATGAGGCTTAATGCAACTACTTTCGCACTTTGATCAAGTATTCTTGGCTGCGGAGGCTATCCTGTGGTTCTTGGTATTCCAGTGTTTACTTCGGAGAATGAATTCTATCGTCTACAGGGCGACGATGACTTCTTCCATGCGAGAGGGCGCAGGATCTTAGGCATTACTAGTCCATAACAGGGTGGACGAAGTGCCTGAGTAGTGCGAGCATCTACTGCAACTACTCTTCCGAAGGTTCTGAGTGTTTCCCGGTCTAGGTCAAATCTAGTGAGTATAGGGTTCCATTACTTGGAACTTTAATCTCTTTACTAACTGAGGGTGTTAGTTATGATGTGAGCTTAACCGGTATGACAACAAATTTCGGATTTGTGAATATTATAGTAGCTCAACCTGCAGTGGTTCTCTTGACTCCAGCTCCTATTTTATGGAATAGGATGAAGAGCTTTACTATGAGGTTCGTGGTAGAGCTCATACTTGGCTTAACCACTAATACTTGGTGTATGCAGGCCGTATGTAATTGAGATCGGTAGGATGTTCAGTTGTGCGACTCCACCCCAGACCCACAACCCAAAGAGGAATAGGGAGTAGGGAGGAAGCACACATCTTAAATCTTTTTGATCTCAACTATATACCACGTTTATGCATATACCTGGTTATAGTGGTCAGTCCCATGAGTTCTATCCTCTGGGTTCACGAAACTGATGTGCGAGGTGCGAAGGGTCTTTCTGGGGAATCTACGAAGTATGCTTCGGATGGTTATTGTCTTCTGGAGTATCTTGCAGTGTCTTTCGCTTCGGTTTCCATATGACTAAGAGGGGTCGGTCAACAGTGCGCGGTACCCTTCCCTTGGGTACTTCGGAAGGTTTGAGATAAGAGGGACCACTGACGGATCGCATTAGGTTTAATTATTTGTATTATGTTTAGGTTCGGAAGAACCTTTATTTGCCGTCATGGCTACGGAGAATGTTCTTTTTACACAGCACTAGGGATGTACACATGGTTGCACGAAGTCGAACCATGATCAATAGGGTCGTCGAAGTTGGCATACTTCGACATGACATAAAGTGAGGGTCGATAGAGTCATACGCCGAACAGGCACACAAGTTCTAGGCGTCTCGGGTTTCGTCCTGTGTATCACTGCCGCGGATACTTGGACCGATAGAGTCGACGCGGAACTATAGAGAGTCCTAAGTTTTTCCGAGTAGAGTACCTTTTCATGAATGGATTCTCACGAGGCATTTCTATAATTGCCTAACATATACTAGTCATGTATAATTAAGGTGGGGAGGACTGTTGACTGAGAGACTCCGCCCTAAATCCACAACCAAACGAGGAACAGGAAATGAGGCGGCATTCACTCACTCTAGGTCTATCCATCTTAACTGTACATGGCTGTAACGTATATGTTTAGCCCTTATAGTTTTACCTGATGAATTTTAAATTTTATAATAGTACTGCAACTTTCGCCTTAATGGGGAAGTATTTACATTTGAATTAGCCTTTTGATGTTTTGCGTTAGTTATCTGAGATCGAGAGACGTACCAAAAATCTACCAGGTTCCTTGATGCTTCTCCCAAAGCAGTAGAGTTAGGCTCCTCCTGTGTCCTTGTCTTTTCCTTCGGTTGGGAAGTCCCTTTTGAAGTGTCCAATCTCACCACATAGCCGACAAACTGGAGTGGTTGTCACATTGGTGATTGATGCAATACGCTCCACCGGAGTTCTGCATACGCGAGCAGTATGCCCCTTCATGTTGCACCTAGCACATAAGAGTTCCCGACATATACCATGATGGTGGTAGCTACACTTGCCGCAGTGGGGAAGGTTTCCTAGGTATGGTCTTCTTGAAGTCAGGAGGGAAGGATTGACAGGGGTATTGACCGCCTCAGCTCGTTGCCCTTCGGAAGGTCCTTGAGCCGAGGTACCTCCCTCCTCGATCTTGATTTTTCTCTTCAGTGGATTCGATTGAGATTCTTGGGTGGCTGGGTATGCAGGGGATGGTTGCTACTGTCCATTGCTAGGGCCCTTGCTAACATTGGTGTTGTTAGCATTCTGGTGAGCCATGACAGCTGCTACGGCTGTCGAGACTGCAGCTTGGAACGTAGCTTCATCGAATAAGAGGGTAGGTTTCTTGCTTGTGTACTGGTTACGTTTCTTCGGTGGTATGATTTTTCCTACATGGAAAGGAATACAAGATAATGAGAGACGATGGCTAACCCTGGACATATCTGTCCGGACTGTATTAGGCATAAACATTCCCATGTCTCGGATGTTGGTTGTCTGAGTGTCGACCTACATCCTTATGATGTAGTCCTGGTGTACAAGGTAGGAGTATGAGTATCGGAAAAGGCCATAAGATGCGAGTCGTTCCTACTACGTTACCTTTATACTGGGAAGGTTTCACTCTCCGGCCTGGAAAGATTTGAGAACAGTTCGGAACGAACACTGCGGAAAGAGAGACTCATGAAGTCTTATGGCTAAACACTCTCAATGGAGGTGTGGGGATCCGCTCTAATCGTGTTACTGGCAACGGGAAACAACGATTTACCTAACACATAGCGTGAGTAGTGAAGCCACTAACTCACTAAATTGTATTATTTTATGGGTGTATTAGCGTGACGAACACGAGGAAAAGACACTTCTCGGGTTCCATGCACTGGCTCTCTCTGTCTGTCTCGTATCTTTGACTGGCATCGGCGTTGGTTTCCTTCGGGTAGTTACCTAGGGTGCTTTGCTTGTGAAGACATATTGAATTTCAACTCCGCCTCACTTCCGAATCCGACTCCGGGTGTCATCACTTCATGATGGATGACTGGAAATTTCATAAGTTTAGGCGAATTTCTGACCGATGTCCCTAAAAAGATATAGGAACTTGGTGAATTCAATAGTCTCAACCCAGTTCATTTATTTCCGAACATGAAATATTCTCAATGAACCTCTTCTGGGTCTGCATCAACTCTTCAGTCAAGCACTGAAGTGGATAGGGTTGTCTACAGGTTTCATGCGAGAATGGAAATGTCTAAAGAATCCTAAGAGATTATTAACATTTCACTGGATGATCCACATCGAGTCCTGCTACGATTACACAGGGTACACAAATCATATATATCTTAGATCTGATAGGCCTTAGAATATGTGATACTACTCTATATCCACATCCCAACGAGGAAAAGGAAGTAGAGCAAAACCACACATTCTTAGCCTATGGGATCCTTATTATATATAACCTTAGGAGTATACTCTCTGTACTTGTAGGTATATCAATAAGGATCTTTTTAGTTCTTCACACAAGGTTGGTTATGGATTCTAAAATACCCCTATGGTATTCTAATTTCTTGTTTGGTTCTTATCTTCTGAATATGGTTCTGGGATTAGTGTGAATCTTTTAGTGTTCCAAAATACTCCTATAGTATTTTGACTTTATGTTTGGCTCTAGCATTCCTAGTTGGTAAGTTTCAGACCTGTTGCAACACCACTATCACTCCCAAGCACATGTTCATCGCATCTCGAATAAATGTAGTTGATCAGGTTACATTTATTCCAGCTTACGATTACACAACTACGCAGGTTTGACGACAATGCTCAACATCCGAAGACTTTTATTATTGTTCTTCTTGTACTACTTGTGTTCGAGTGTTTAGGTTTTGGGTGTTCTTATACTTTGGTAAAATATGGTTATATTTTAAAGTATAATTCTTGGTCAGAGTGTTTTATCCCTTTGTATTTATAAGTTGTATATCTTTTATGATTTGATATACTTAGCTCACTATAAACAATGCTCTGATACCAATCTGTCACACCCCAAAACCGGAATGACGGAAACGTTCTGGGGTGGATGACGTCATGTCGAGTATCACAACACATGCATTATAGTAATCAAAGTACAACAAAACATTGCATTAATAGTAATAGTTTTACATGGTTTACATACAATACATCAAAGTAATACAAGTAATAATATAGGTACAACTTGGTACTAAACTGTCTTCGTCAGAAGCTCCGGGGATGTACCTGTCTAATGCTGACCAGAGAATACAAGTTATTTGAAAAGCGAGTATCAACATTTTTACAAATGCTGGTGAGTTCATAAGTATTTAGTATCATATTATTCAAATAACTTTAATAAAAGTGGTAGTTCTAGAGTATTCATTAAGTTAGAGTCCTTTCAAGAAAATCCTATATGTTATTTAATAAAAGCAGTCTTCTCCCAAGACTGGACGGAGTTATGCGGTAAAAAGTAGTTTTCCCTTAATCGCTATCATTATAAAAAGACAGAGTTTGATTATTTAAAGAAAGCAAGAGAAATCAGGGAAATAACATATGCCTGAGCAGTGAAGACTGCTGACTAAGGCGAGAGGAATCATAGACTCCAGGAGGGTATCGAACAAACGACAAGCCTGACTCAGTCTAACAAAAGAGACACATACCCCAGATGGTACCAAATGAAAGGTACGGATAGCAAGGTAAAAAAAAACAGATGATACAGACCCCAGACAGTATCAAATGAAAGATACAACTAGTAAGGTCTAAAACAGAGGATACAGACCCAAGACAGTATCAAATGAAAGATACAGCTAGTAAGGTCTAAAATAGAGGATATAGATCCCAGACAGTATCTAATGAATGATACAGCTATGAAGGTCTAAAAACAGTGTGACTCTGAGAGTGGGTTTCCAGCATACAGTGTAAAATACCATTACCTTAAGGCAATGAATTATAAGGTAACATGTGATACTCGTAACCATACTAACCGACACTAGAGTACCTGATGCCCTGCAAGCGTCTATAAAATATGACATTTGCCACCCCTTGGCTTGGTACGCCATGGACTGTAGCTAGCAGTCAGGGTGCGGGGGTGTCAATCCCGTATAGATCTATACACACAATGTCCGCTCTCCCTACAGGAGACTCTGGTTACCAACTACACGACGGAGAAGGCCGTGTCCCGAAGATGCATCCCAAATAGTGGGTAGTGGGTTTCCAATATAAGTGTTGAACTAGAGGTAGAGATTCATAACTGAACTGACTGGTGCAAACCTATATGTCTATGCTTGTACACATAATATATAACTAATGAATCAAACGACCTTCGGACGGACATCCGATCCCACCAGACCACATCTCAACGAAGAAAAGGAAATAGGGCGAACAAGCCTTCCTAAGTCCTTCAACCATTATTTATATGCATCTATACAAGCATAAGCATACATCCAACTACGTTTGAGTGTGTAGCAAGTGGAAAACATATCGTGAAGTATAATCAAATTGTGATGTATAACCGAATCGTGTGGAATAATCAAATCGTGGGGTGTAAACAAACAGTGTGGAATAACCGAATCGTGAAGTATAAGCGTACAGTGTGGATTATCCGAGTTGTGAAGTATAAGCGTATAGTGTGGAATAATCGAATCGAGAAGTATAAGCGAACAGAGTGGAATAACCGAGTCGTGAAGTATAAGCGTTACCAAATATAAGTGTATCATGAAGTGGAAGCGTTATCGAGTAGGAGTTTAAACTAAGTAAAAGCAAAGCAGCGGTAGCTAACAAGTAAGAGTAAAAGTATATGACATGAAAGAGAACTTTGATCAAAACCTTGGAAAAACCTTTATACTTAGGAAAATCACAACTTGGTATATGTTGGTAAAATAAGTTGTAAACCTTTAGAAACTCTTTGGAAACCTTTCATAAACCAGTTTAAAAATGAACTTTGGTAAAACAGTATAAGTAAAAGATTTGAATAAGTGAAAACATTTTAGAAAATCATTTATAGTTTCATACTCGGTAAAACAGTTTATAGTGTGGTAAATCATTGTGCATGCGGGTTATCAATCACATGTGATTGATATGATAACTGGCATGTTTAACTTGTATTCCCCCCCTATAAAACATGTAAAAACATTTAAAAGTTTCATTTAGGGGTATGAACTCACCTGGTGTAAGTGGATCCGGCGAAGGTGCCGGTTGGGTGCTCGGTGTCAAGTAAAGACTTGGACACACTTAGTGACCTATTAACATATGGTAACATATGTTTTTATACAATTAGTATATATAATACTAATTTAACAAGTATACACACTCTAACGAGCGGAAAACACTTTGGTTAAGTGTTTGGGGTGTCCCGGGTAACATCTAAGGGTGTGAATGACTTAGGAATGGAGTTTACTCTTCAAGAGTAAGCTCTATACACTTAGTTTACGGCCTTGGGACAACTCCCCATGAGTTTACGGCCGTAAACTTATGGTGAGGAGTTCTAGGATGTTTAAAGGTCTTATATTGATCGTGGAATTTTTCTAGGTCCAAATCTAAAATGTATGAATGGGTTTAAGTCATCTAAAGGGGCCAAATGGGAGTTTACGGCCCATGAACCACCCCTATGGCAGTTCACGGCCGTGAACTCCTATACCTTGATTTTATTGAAGTTTAAGCCCTTGTTTTCAACCCTAGCATTTTCTAGTGAAGGTATAAGGCCATTTCGGGGGATTAAAACTACCATTTGACATGGTTTGGAGGTGTTTACGGCCTAAGCATGTGCTTGGGCCGTAAAATCCATTTCACCCCTCAATTCTATGTGTTTAAATGTTCTAAACCCGAAATAGCAAGTCCCGAATTTATGTCTTAAGCCTATGGGTGGTTTGGGAGTGTTTTAGGCTTGATTTAACAAGTTTAGAGGGTGTTTACGGCCTAAGCATATGCTTGGGCTGTAAACCCTCTTTTGTGTCCCAAAAATTGTTGTTTTATGGTACAAACACTCCTAGGCTAAATCCTTAATTGGTTCCTAGGCTCAAAGGGACAAATTTGGGTCATTTTGGCCTCCTTTAAGGGGTTTACGGCCCTAGAGTGTTCTTGGGCCGTAAACTCCTCTTTAACAGCTTATATGGTTGAATTTTGAGCTATAATCACAAGCCATGATGTTTAGAATAACCTAGGGTAAGGAGACTTACGATTTGGAGGTGTTTGGTTGCGGATTTTAGACGAAATCGGAATTCTATGAGAGAGAGTATAGAGAGAGAGAGAGAGAGTGAAAAGGGGTGGAATGAAGTCCATTCCCCCTTATATATGGGTTGGAGTTGGAGCTCAGTGGGAATCTACCCGATACTGCCGTTACACGGGGCTTTTGGTCGCACCTGATTTAGTGGTCGTAATAAAATTAACTTTTTCCAAATTAATATGGAAATGTAATTTACATGCTTTTACTTATCTTATTACGACGAATAACGACATAAGAATATAAATAAATAAATAAAACATTTATTTATTTGACGACCTCTTATTAACGGAACTTGTATACAGTGGAATATTCCGTTAACGGTAACGGGGTAATGTAACGGAATAAACTATGGGTTGTCACATATAGCTTTCAAATAATTATAGGAATATTTTTAGGTCCTTAAAATAATTTTTTGGGCTATTATTATGAATTATATTGAGTGTTATTTAACACTTATATGATAATAATAATAGTCAGACAATTATTTTGTCGCGGTGATCGTTAGACTAAACCTTAGTGGTGTTGATATTAGGTTTTATCGAAGGAAATTGTTTTGAGAGTATCGAAGCGCTGTCCGAGTGCTGAGTCACCACCTTTATGAATACTTGTTGTCTATGCTGGATGAACGTTTTATACATTTTTTAAATGATTTAAACTGTATACATATTTTATATATACGAATATGTTGGGTATGACATGGGTAGATGAATGATGAGAGATAAAAGATGATGTGAGTAAACATACGCAGCTATAGACTTGGTGCCTAATAAATAACCTCGGCAGCTATGGACTTAGTGCCTATTGGACAAACACTGGTAGCTATGGATTTAGTACCTGTTAGGAATTGGTAGCTATGGACTTAGTACGTATTAGATAAACACTGGTAGCTATGGATTTACTACCCTATGAATAAACTATAGCAGCTATGGAATTAGTGCTTTACGAACGAGCATTGGCAGCTATGGATTTAGTGACAGTCCTGTAACCCTGGAAGTAAGGGACATCGGAATAAACGAATGCATGATAGATGACTCTTAGTATAAATCCTTAAGAGTAAAGAAGATAATGAGGATGGGTAATTGGGTTGATTGTTTGATTGTTTAAACAAATAATAATTATATTATTGTGGGTTGAAAACCCTATGTACTCACCAGGTTTCCCAACCTGACCCACTCCAGTTTATTTATATCTCGGGTGTTGATATGAAGTCACATTACACTGAGAGATTTAAAGAGATGTAGATCACTAGTGTAAATAAATGTAAGTTCTATTTATGCTTATGTTCCTGTATTAACGATGACATCCCGAATGTTTTAAAATGAATAAAATACGTTTCTTCGAAAATGTTTTAATAACGAAGGTATCGTGTTTTTCTGGGAACAAATTCCGCAACATTTTTTGTTAAAAGAAGTACTCTGATTTTTACAAAGCATAAACAAAATCGGTCTTTTCTGGCCGTGAAAATGGGGATGTCACAACTCATCTGGGTCTGAACTACTCAACCCCGATCAATTTCGCCACAATGCCTGAGCAAACACCAAAACCCATCCTCGCCTGAGCAGCCCAAGCCAAAAGATCAACGGATACAGAACCACTGCCTCGATCCATGGTATCCAACCATGCTATCTTCCCTTACCAGCCCCTTAGATTCCCCAAAATCTTCCTTTAATCGAGCATGGATCATGTGCTTTCGGTAGAACAGGTCTAATACTCCCCTCCACACCTATCCATAGTTTCCTCAAGAATTATCTCAGGTCCTGTATGACCTAGTCACAAAACATTCTCGAAACCCGCTTAATAGTGAAACAACCACCCTAAAGGACTACCTAGGCTATCCTAGGGTTCAACAAAGCACAAAGCAAGCATCATTCGTGCAGAGGAACCGAATGACACTAAAATGCAATAAGACCTGACAGATCCTCCTATGAAATCCTCGATCTTAGGCTCCCAGTGTATCGCGCACATCTTTGCTCTGCGCTCGCTCTCTCAAGAGTGGTTGATCCATACTCATGCCAACCTGTTCTAACAAATCACAATATCAAATAACAGTACGGTATTTTGGGGTCTACTTATTGGCTCCGGCTGATTATACACATCACATCCTCCTTAAGTATTTTGAAAACCATTTTAAGAAAATCATTTTGAAAATATTTTTCCTTAGTTTTAGACTAGATTCGCACGAGTGTTCCTCCAATTCACTCAAACCAAGGCTCTGATCCAACTTGTAACATCCAAAAATTTCATGAAATTTAAACTTTTCAAAAAAAATCCTTTTTCTATAGAAGTGTTTACAAAAACACATTATTCCCAAAACATTATTTAAAACCAGAATCTCTTTTAACATAGTTTTCAAAAACTTCACATTATTAGAGTTTCCCATAATTCAGAAGTCCAAACTGCGAGGATATGTACAGTCACATCTTTACCTTGCCACGATCCACTGAAGTACATGAAGCCATAAACCCAAACTATAAGCATGAAGCTTAATGAGTTCCCCCAAAGTACCAACACCTAACCAGATAACATATACAAATAACAACATGCATACAAAGCCTTCAGTCTGACTGGAACGCCCTACAGTTAATCTGGTACGCTCATAGAAGCTACAACATGACTGGTATGCCACCTCGGGCCTTCAACCTATCTTGAACGTTCTCTAGGCCTCCAGCTTGACTGGTACGCCCCACTGGCCTTCAGTCTATCCAGGATGCCCTGGGTCTGTTGGCCTTCGGCATAAAGATGGGTCGCCTAACCCAACCACACATAACATGTCAATATATTCATAACAATTAAACATATAACCATTCAACAGACAAATAAGTAGATCTTATAGATCACTAAGCATAGCATCATCCTATTACCAGGATACGGATCTAACAGATCACAACAGCACCATAGAAATATCCTACCTACAAGGATACCGATCTAACAGATCATAACAGTACAATAACAACATCTTATCTACCAGGATACCGATCAAACAAATCATAACAATACAATAACAACATCCTATTTACCAGGATACTGATCTAACAGATCATAATAATACCATAGCAACATCCTATCTACCAAGATACTGATCTAATAGATCATAACAATACAATAGCAACATCCTATCTACCAGGATACTAACCTAACAAATCATAAAAATACAATGTCACACCCCCGAACTATCAGAACGGACGGCGGAAACATCTGGGGGTGGGTGACGTCATGTATAGTATCACAACAATCGTATCATAGCAATCAAAGTAAACACAACCATTACATTATAATATGAATATTTACATCTATTTGAAAACATAGTTCGTACATATTAGTATATAATAAAACTAAAATACGCCACTCTAACATGCTCTGTCTTCTCCAAAAGCTGGCAAGGGTACCTGTCTATCGTTGCCTTGAGAATACAAGCGGTTTTCAAAACGTATCAGCATAAAGCTGGTGAGTTCATAAGCATGTTTTTGTATTGAAAACTAATCACTGAATTTGTACAAAAGATTTCTTTTCATTATAAGTAAATATCGTTTGTATCAAAACCCTGGTTGCCACCAGTAAGTGAAGTATGTTACGTTTGAAAAACCCTGGCTATCACCTGTATGTAAGTATTTTACGTATGAAAACCCTGGCTACCGCCAGTAAGTAAAGTATGTTTTATCGAAAACCCTGGCTACCGCTAGTAAGTAAGGTATGTTCCGTATGAAAACCCTGGCCACCGCCAGTAAGTGAGGTAGTTTTATTACTTAAAATAAAACCAAAGGTTGTGTCCCTGGAATACCCTCCAGTAAATAGATATGTAGTTTTATTAATTAAAATACAACTATTGAAGAAGGAAAATCTCGTAAAAAAAAGTTAGTTTATACTTATTGTGAGTCGTATAACCATTCTAAATGATTGATGACCTCCTTGAAGTTTCTTCAGGTGTCGTACGATTACAAAATTTGTCACCCCAGGCATGCCTGCCTAACTATAGCTAACACTTCAGGTGTGGGATTGTCGGTCCCGAATAGATCTATCCACAAATTTCATGCTCTCCCTCCAAGAGACTCTGGTTATACTAAAGGTGAGGATTTACCAGTACCCCGAGGGGTACCATGAAAATAGCTCTCACAATCATGTATTAACTAGTTTACGTGTAGTTCGGTTGTTCAAGAGTTCGAAATCGTTTGTATATGGTGTAGAGTATAAATAATTATACACAAAATAATTATTTAGTAAGATACTCTTCTTATTTGTAGATAATATTGGATAAACTAAATCTATCATAGTTTATGTACTTGAATTTATACGTAGTCTGAATCTATAAAACCGTTAACGAATTCCCCAAACTATACCTATTATAGTTTGACTGGTAAGTTGTGTTCATGCACTGTTCTGAAAACTTATGCAATTATGTTTAGAAATTGTCCCTCATGCTCCACATAATACAAAAGGGATAAAGTATCTAAATGTTTAATGTAAGACCGTTGAAATTGCATTAGCTTATAACTTGTGAAAACCTTTATGTTTGGCTTGTATCCCCCCTGAAAATGTTTTAAAAACTATAAAAGCGTAGGGGTATGAACTCACAGTTGGTTGGATGTAATGGATTGGCTGGACGATCCTTGAGTTGATGTACGTTTCACTTAACGGAATCCTAATATCAAATAAATACATATATGTATCTAAATTAGCGATTTCGTTAGTTAAAGTGTTAGAAAAACAATTGGTTTCGGTTAAGGAATGTTACCGGGATTTGGTTAAATCGAGGAAAGAAGCTTTTCCCCACAAAAGAGCTGTTTATGGTCACATATGTGGTTTACAGCCGTGAACTGGGTTTGCGGCCGAGAACTAGGTTTACGGATTTTGAAGATCCGAAGGATTACGGTCGTAAAATCAAGAACAAAGGTGCTTGTTTTCGACGAAAAGTGTTCCAGAGGCTCCCAAATGGACCCAGATGGCGATTTCCAGCATTTTTCGAGTGAAAAGCGGGCTTTTTCATGTTTACGGTCAATAAGTTTAGAGAGAGAAAGTGGACATTTCCAGCCAAAAAGGTTCAAATGAGGTTGGGGTTCTTGTATTTATAGGCCAAGGGTATGGTCGGTGGTGGGGTCCACCTGGTACTTACCGTAAACGGGTTTACAACCGTACACGAGCTTACGGCTGTAAACTCCTCCTGGCCGTGAACATGTTGGTTTTTGAGAAAATAAAGGTTTTTCGCATGATTTTTGGTTTTCTGACTCGTATAGAATTTTAACTATATCCCTAGTTGATTTACTTAACCCAAGATGACGGAAAATTTATTAAGATTAAATTTTATTAACAGAGATGGGTAAAAATTAACGGGATAAATTTCGGGTTGTCACATCATCCCCCCGTTAGAGGGAATTTCGTTCCAAAATTCGAACATAGAATACAAATCATGGATTCAGAAAGAGATGCAGATATTTTTTTCACCTGATCTTTGTGCTCCCAAGTGAATTCAAGTCCCCGCTTGGCATTCCAGCAAACCTTCACTATCAGGATGCGATTTTGTTTCGTTCGTTTGATCTCTCTATCCATGCTCTCGACCGGTTCTTCGACGAAGTTCAGGTTTTTGTTGATTTCAATCTCATCGAGAGGGATTATAAGGGTCTCATCGGATAAACACTTTTTAAGGTTCGAGACGTGGAAGACGGGATGAAGGTTGCTAAGTTCTTGAGGTAAATGAAGTTTGTAGGCTACGGGACCAATCCTAGCGAGGATCTCGAAGGGTCCTATGTATCTCGGGTTCAACTTTCCACACTTTCTAAAGCGTACCAAGCCTTTCGAGGGTGAGACCTTCAACATAACACGGTCTCCAACCTGGAACTCCAAGGGTTTTCGTCGTTTATTGGCGTAGCTCTTTTGTCTGTCCCGCGAGGCTTTCAGTCGTTCCCGAATTTGTATGATCTTTTCTGTGGTTTCACGGATGATTTTTCAGGCCAGTGAGAGTGCTATCAGGGACTTCCCCCTTGGCTAGCTACGTGTCGCCCACCTCATCCCAACACAGAGGGGATCTGCACTTACGACCATAGAGGGCTTCGAAAGGCACAACCTTGATGCTGGTATGGTAACTGTTGTTGTAGGAGAACCCGACCAAGGGCAAATGGGTGTTCCACGGCTTACTGAAGTCGATGACACATGCTCTTAAGATGTCATCCAAGGTCTGGATGGTTCTTTCACTCTGCCCATATGTCTGAGGATGGTAAGCTGTACTCATATCCAACTTAGTTCCAAGAGCCTTCTGTAGTGACTGCCAAAACCTCGAAGTGAACCTGCTATCTTGATAGGAGATAATGGACACAAGCACACCATGCAATCGAACTATCTATTGATTGTAGATTCTCGTGAGTCTCTCCATTTTGAAAGTCTCCTTGATTGGTAGGAAGTGGGTGGATTTAGTCAATCGGTCGACTATTACCCAGATGGTGTCATACCTACTCGGATATTTGGGTAATTTGGTGATAAAATCCATAGTAATCCTCTCCCACTTCCACTCAGGTATCTCCGGCGCAAGTCAGACACTTGCCCACGAAGGTAGTGATCTCTTCTTTCATGTTCGTCCACTAATACAGTTTCTTGAGATCGAGGTACATCTTATTTGAACCTGGATTAATGGAGTATCTGGTCTAGTGAGTTTCGTTCATGACAACCTCCCTGTAACTACCGAACTTTGGGGTCCAGATCCATTCCATGAAATAATAGATTTCGTCTCCCTTGATCTCTAGGTTCTTTTCCATTCCTCTCAAGGCTTCACCCAACATGTTCTCTGGTTTAAAGGCTTCCAGATGAGCCTCCTTGATTTGCGCGATAAATGGGAATGGATAGTCATTATCAGTGCCTTCACTCTACGTCTTGATCATTCTTTTCGACTAAGGACATCCGCCACCACATTAGCCTTGCTGGGATAGTAGCGTATTTCGCACTCGTAATCGTTGTGTAGCTCAACCCATCGCTGTTGTCTCATGTTCAACTCCTTCTGCTCGAAGATGTGCTGCAGGCTTTTATGGTCAGTGAAGATAGTGCACTTGGTTTCGTAGAGATAATGTCTCCATATATTCAATGCGAAGACCACTGATCCAATTCTAGGTCGTGCGTTGTGTAGTTGACTTCGTGTGCTTTCATCTGTCTTGAGGCATAAGCAATGACTTTTCCTCGCTGCATGAGCACACATCGTAAGGCGTGATTGGATGCATCACAATAGACAACGAAGTCCTCCGTCCCTTCAGGCAGAGACAAGATAGGTGTGCTGCATAGGGCCCGCTTCAACGTTTGGAACGCAGTGTCTTGCTTTTCACTCCAACAAAAGGGTACACCTTTCTGAGTCAGAGTGGTTAAGGGTTTGGCAATTCTGGAGAAATTTTGGATAAACCTGCGATAATAGCAAGCGAGACCAAAGAATTGACGGATTTCTGTGGGCGTTTTCGGTGCTGACCAGTTCTTTATCGCTATGAGTTTGGAGGGGTCCACGTGTATGCCTTCCTCGCTTACCACGTGACCTAGGAGGGTTACTTTTCGAATCCAGAATTCGCACTTGGATAATTTCACGTACAATTTCGCGTACAACTTCTTTGTCCTTAGAGTTTCCATCACCAATCTCAAGTGTTGTCGTTGATCCTCCTCGCTTCTAGAATAGACAAGTATATCGTCGATGAACACGATTACGAACTTGTCCAGGAAGGAACGGCACACCCGATTCATCGGGTCCATGAATAGCACCGGTGCGTTGGTTAGACCGAAGGGCATTACTACAAACTCATATTGACCATATCGAGTCCGAAAAACTGTTTTAGGAATATCACCCTCGTGGACTCGCAACTGATGGTACCCTGATCTTAGGTCTATTTTGGAGAAGTAGCTAGCACCTTGAAGTTGGTCGAAAAGGTCGTTGATCCGAGGAAGAGGATAAAGATTTTTGATGGTGAGCTTGCTCAATTCACGGTAGTCTATCCACATCCGGAAAGATCCATCCTTCTTTTCCACAAATAAAACTGGGGCTCCCCAGGGTGAGGAACTCGGTCTGATGAATCCTTTAATGAGCAGCTTATTGAGCTGACTGGATAACTCCTGCATTTCTGCTGGCGCTAAGCGGTATGGGGATTTAGCTACGGGGGTAGCTCCAGGGATTAGGTCGATGCGAAACTCGACTTGGAGCTCAGGAGGAATTTTCGGAAGCTCTTTGGGAAAAACATCAGGAAAGTTGCAGACTTCAGGGATGCTCTCAAGGTCTTTAACTTCCTACTTCTCATTAATGACATGGGCTAGAAATGCATGACATTCCTTTCGTAGAAGTTTCTAGGCTTTTATGCACGAAATGATGCGGAGGTTTGAATTGAGTTTATCACCATAATCATGAGGTTTTCATCAGAAGTAAAATTAAGACGGATAGCTTTTTTGTAACAAAGGATATCAGCACGATTGGGGCTCAACCAATCCATGCCGATGATGACATCGAAACTTTTTATGGAAACTGGCATAAGGTCGATGAGAATAGAATGATCGTTTAGGGTAAGGGTACCACCTATGAATATATCATTAGTGCTCTCTTCCTCACCGTTAGCCATCTCGACAGTAAATGTTTCGGTTAGAGGTTGAGGTTTATGATTGAGAAAATGTTTGAATGCATGACTAACAAAACTTCTCTCTGCACCAAAATCGAAAAGAATGCATGCATAAGAGTTGTCGAGGAGGAACGTACCTGTAAAAATGGTGGGGTCAAAAACTGCCTCCTCTTGCCCCATAGATAATAATCTCCCTGTGTTGCCAGTAGTTGTTGCCTTGGGGCAGTTTCTCTTATAGTGCCCAACTTCGCCACAGCTATAACAGGCTTGACCAATACCTGCTCCAGAGGTCTGATTGGTTGGTTAGACTGGTGTTCGGCAACCTCGAGCCATGTGACCCTTCTTGCCATAGTTGTTGCAAAGCATTTCACGGCATGGTCTGGGAATGCGATGATGATAACTGCACTTGCTGCACCAAGGGAGGGTACCAGTATATCCACTGGTAAGTGCTTGAGTTGCAGGAGCAGCGACAGGAGTAGTAGCAGCGTGAACTGCCACCGTAAGTTGTTTCTTGGAGGGCTCCTGCGAAGACTGGCCCTTTCATTGCTTCCAGAACTTTCTTTTCTCACCACTCCCCTTTGCTGGTTCGGGAGCGGCTGTTACTTTATCAAGATCAACTCCGTGATCTATGAGAGTCTGCGCCAGGCACTTGACGCTGTCAAAGGTGGTTGGCCTGGCAGCCAAGACATTTCCTTGAGTTGGGGGCGTCAATCCCCAAATGTATCTTTCTATCTTCTTGCTTTCTGGGGTGACCATTCCCGGGAAAAGAAGTGATAGGTCTTCAAACCTAGAAGTATAGGCAGCAATGTCGGAACCCTTCATCTTCAAGTTCCATATCTCGTGCTCAAGTTTCTGCATTTCGTCTCGTGGGCAGTACTCAGCAAGCATGAGCTCTTTCAAGCACTCCCAACCCATAGCATTCGCTACCGGCAGCGTTATGGATTTGACCCGACTATTCCACCAGGGCAATGCTCTATTGGTAAAGGTGCAAGCGGCGAATTTCACCTTGTTGACTTCGGAACAGGAAAAAATTTCGAAGATGGACTCGATTTTCTCGAAGCTTCGAAACAGGGCAATCACACCACCATTTTTGTCGAAAGATGTGGGTTTTGCATTCATGAAGTCCTTATAGGAGCACTCATTCTGGTGTCCCTGACTCCCTTCCTGATTTTGGGGATGAATACCACTTTTTGATCCACCAGAACCACCAGGATTAATTTGTGACAAAGCGCCAGTCACATCGGTAGTAACAGCTACCTGGAACATAGCAGGATCGAACTGGGGAGGTGGTGGCATTGGGTCCGTCGAGGAGTTGATGTTCTTTTTGCTGGTTCTTTTCTTTAGAGGCATCTTGTTCTAAAAATAATCAGGAAGGAGAGGATGGTAAGTCCTCTGGAATCGATTCAAGAGATATGAAGCAAGGTATATCTCAATATGATAGCTAGAGTGTTCTACTAAGCGATAAACAAGGAAAAGCTAACAATGCTAATAATTTATCGCTAAAAGGAATGAGTAGCAACATAACTAGGAATTCTGATGCTTTGTAAGACCCTTAACAAAGATAACAATGTAGCTAAAACTTGAAAACATGTATTATGCTTATTCAATGACAACAAAAATTCCATCAAATACTCTATACAAACATTCAAATAGTCGACAAAAGGTTGGAAACCCTAAAAATCCTGGTTCAAGTCCATATTGGACTAGGATTTTCTAATTGGGACTAATGGAGCAATAAGCTTCCGAATTGACTATTTTGGGCTTAGAACTCTTATATGGGCTTAGAACTCGTATATGGGCTCTAATAGGAGAACTCATTATGGTGTCCCTGACTCCCTTCCTGATTTTGTGAATGAATACCACTCCTTGATCCACCAGAATCACCAGGATTAATTTGTGACAAAGTTCCAGTCACAATGGTAGTTACAGCTGCCTGGAACTTAGCAGGATCGAACTGGGGAGGTGGTGGCATTGGGTCTGTCGATGAGTTGATGTTCTTTTTGTTGGTTCTTTTCTCTGGAGGCATCTTGTTCTAAAAATAATCAGGAAGGAGAGGATAGTAAGTCCTCTGGAATCGATTCAAGAGATATGAAGCAAGGTATATCTCAATATGAGCTAGAGTGTTCTACTAAGAGATAAACATGGAAAAGCTAACAATGCTAATAATTTATCACTCAAAGGAATGAGTAGCAACATAACTAGGAATTCTGATGCTTTGTAAAACCCTTAACAAAGATAACAATGTAGCTAAAACTTGAAAACATGTATGATGCTTATTTAATGACAACAAAAATTCCATCAAATACTCTAAACAAACATTCAAATAGTCAACAAAAGGTTGGAAACCCTAAAAATCCTGGTTCAAGTCCATTTTGGACTAGGATTTTCTAATTGGGCCTAATGGACCAATAAGCTTCCAAATTGACTATTTTGGGCTTAGAACTCTTATATTGGCTCTAATTGCACCCACTCTCATGAGACTTAACCTTTTTGGGCCTTATAAGCCTAAAATGGACTAGTTTATCTTTAATGAGCCTTAATGGGCCATAACAAATCTAATTAGCCCTAATATGCCATAAATCCATTCTTTTATACCAAAATGGGCCATGACTTTCCCAAAAGGCCCAACGGGCCAGAAAATAATTATTGGGCATCATAAATTCGAACAAAGGAACGGATTTAGAGAGTTGACTTGTGTGGTGCCACCTTATTTTTATTTGGTGGATAAATAGGCTCATTACACTCCAAACATCCAAGCCCTCTCATGATCCCATGCAACCTCATCTCTCTTCTTCTTCCCTCTCACTCTCGGCCGAATGTAGACACACACACACATAATTCATCTCCAACTCTTTCCAAATTCTCTCAAGAACACTTTCCTTTCCTCCATCAAAATTTCGAGATCTAAGGCATTTCAAGGAGATTCTTCCATAAGAAATCATCATCCTTGGTAAGTTGTGCATAGATCTATGGGTTAGTTTCTTGAATCTTTTATAAATCTCCTTTTAACTCATAAAAGTTCATGATCATGCTTGTTAGAACCTATCTAAGCCAAAGTCTTCTCAAGAAGCTTTCTAGGGACGAAAACAACATCAAACTCTTCCATTTCTTTCTTAAAACCGAAACAACAAGCAAAGGTGAGTTCATACCCCTCTATTTTCGGTTTTCACAAGTTTTATGGGGGAGAATACAAGTAAAATGTGTAGATCTATGTTTATGTGTATGTTATGTGTGATTTCATGTGTTTATGTGGTAAATATGTGCCAAAAAGGAAAGAAATCTTGAGATCTATAGCTCAAGGAGGAAAATAAACGTGATATAAGATATATTACATTAAACAAGTCAAGAAAAATTTCCCTCTAAGGTTATATTAAACATACTACAACATAAACTCATTTTTGGTCTATATTTGTCAAATAAAAAAAAAGTTGGGTTAAAGGTTGTCATTCACGGTTTTCATAAGGATGAAAAGGGTCAAAACACTTAAAATAGTTGTTTTTATTAATATTATGTTCTTCAAAGGACTAGAAATGTAAATTGTAGCCTAATGGGCCAAATTTTTGGGCTTTTCAGCCCATAGGCCCGAAATTGCAAAAAAAATGTGTTTTAAGAGATTGAAATGGTAAATTTCTCAAAACAATGGGAAAAAGGGTAAATAAATCTTTTTCAGGGGTTAAAATGACCCTTTTTTCCAAAAAGGATAAAAAATGCAAACTTTTTGAATTTTGGGTCAAAATTGTAAAAGTTGCAAAAAGTTTGGACTTTAAATGAAATTCTTTTACTAAAGGGGCTGAAACTGCCAAAAAGTAAATTTTGGGTTAAAAACATTATTTAAAAAAGTCTATGGGCCAAAATGTCAAGAAAAATAGTTTAAGGGCCTAAAATGTCATTTTTCTTATAAAAACGGACTAAGATTGTCATTTATTAAAGAAAGGCTGAATAGGTCAGACCAATATTTTTGAGTCAATTATTTTATTCTTAAGATATTTGGGTCAAGAATACCGAATTATAACTTATGAAAATAGAATGAAAAGTATACATATATTTTCAAATATCGTTATAAACAATCGACAAACTACATGCCTTTGCGATTTAACAATTGAACAATAGACCTTCCGACAATTATGCTATATCTAAAACAAGTAAATATTTAAGTTGTTGGGCTGGAAAGATCCTAATCATGTCTATTGGGCCTTTGTGACCCATTAACATGACTTTTGGGCCTAACAATAATAATACATGTCTATTGGGCCTCCTGCGACCTAATTACATGCTTAAGGGACCCTCAATAGGTTTTACGTGCTATTGGGCCTTAGTGGCTCATTAGCATTGCTAGTAAGGTCCAAATAAATCATATGCGAAATGGGCCAACGCGTCCTTCGTATACCCAACAGCCTTAAATAACATACGTAATTACTAGGACCTCGTAGTCCTCTTCTCCTCGTTTGTTAGGCTTACCTTGAATTCAAGTAAACAAATTCAGGTCGTTAATCAATGGTAATCAAATTCGTTTGGATTAAGTGAGGAATAACGGGTGACACCTTTAAGTTAATCAAATTCGTTTGGATCAAATTCGTTAATCAATTGATCTTAAGTGTCGGTCGTAGTCTGTGGTTATAATCAAAGTCTCCTGGAGGGAGAGCGAGAGTTTGTGTATAGATCTATACGAGGGTGACTCCCCCACACCTCTGCTGTTCGCTACACTCGGCCAGTCTAGGGTGACAAAATCTTAAGATCAATTCTGGCGTTCACTAGAATGCCAAGACAGACGAACTAGCCATTATCATGCATGGTTATCACGACTCACATAATAAATCCAATACTATCCGAGTAATCAAGGAAATTCATAATCATTCGTTGCAACGGTATAATAATTCGAAACAATCATAATATCTTATCAGAAAACATCGTGTTTTTCGGGGAAATCAACACCATTCACTTCTATTTTCAATAA
Organism: Lactuca serriola; assembly: GCF_051521515.1. Lineage (NCBI taxonomy): Eukaryota > Viridiplantae > Streptophyta > Magnoliopsida > Asterales > Asteraceae > Lactuca > Lactuca serriola. Next base: position 156,506,254 of record NC_136412.1, on the reverse strand, counting down.
CTATAATACAAAACTTCTCATTTATACACGCTTTGAAATCATTAATGCATAAACCTATGGATCTTCACACTCTAGTATAAACAATTGTCTTTTCAGAAAATATCGGATTTTCTGGGTTTTATAAACTGCACAAAACATTTTCATATCAAACCTGCTTACGAACTCACCAACATTCCATATGTTGACGTTTTTCAAATTGACTTGTATTCTCAGGTAACAGATAAGCTGAATAATAATACCAAGTGTGTTAGGATGTTATATTTTGAAAACTTTTAAACAATTTATGCTTTGGATATCTAATATTTAGACAATGTACTTGATGTGAACAAAGTCAGTTGTAATGTATTAATGCATGGTGATGTTTATGTTATGTTTCATGTATATTCATTGTGATGATATTCAATATAACTCACGCGAGCCCTCAGACGTTTCCGCCGTCTAGTTCGGGGGTGTGATAGGTTGGTATCAGAGCTCTGTTTATAGTGAACTGGCATATCTAACCACACATTGATATGCAACTATAAACCAAAAAGGGACTAAACAAATCTGAACAAAACAAATAAAATATACGATAAATCACCTTTACTTATGCGATATAGGAAAAAGAACATAATGCCAAATCAAATAAGATGATACTGGCATCTCGGTTAATTCGGGACTGTTCATAGTTGTATTAAGAGGTGAATGTAGCCTGATCAACTACATTTCCTCTGGAGTACAACTATCACAGACCATGGGGAAATCATGATGTTCGGTAAACTTAAAAACATACCCCTTTGTTACCCAGAAGAACACATCAGCTTAACCTTTTAAAAATATATGAATAATAAACATTAGGAGTAATAATAGTTTATTCGTGTACCTCCTCTCAGTCACCATGGAAGGGGAGCACCAGGGCATTCAGTTTCATCAGGTCTTAGTGGCCCACAGAATGATCGAGGACGAACTCGAGGGAGATCAGGGGGGAGCACACGACGTTGGGCCCGGCGAGTACACGGACACAAACTATGAGTTGGATGGGACCGATGATGACATGGATGAAGAACGAGACATAGACGAGGCCTCCGTCACACCACCTACCAGCAAAATGCAGCAGAACCACCCTGCCCCACCAGGGAATCCCGGAAGAGAGAATCGTTCTTCGGAGGCTGAGATTGTCGCTTTGTGGCAACAACTATTCACCATGGAAGAACGAGCGGTGTAGGCTGAACAGGAAATATATGAAGTCATTGGAGAAATGACTGAGATGGCCCAGTTGTTGGCGCAACACTTCGGTATATGACCTCGCTACCGCCGTCAGGCAGCTCCTTAGAGAGTGTTAGGACCCATTTTACACTACTAGTACTATGTTCTCTTATGTACCATCGACTCTATGTTTAAGTGATTACACTACTCATAGAGTCGTTACGCTGCCGAACTTGCACCCTTTATGTATGCTCTTTCGAGAAAATTTTCATGTACCAAAGTACGGATATTATTAGTGGAAAATATATGTGTTCTATTGTGATGTTGTTATCTGTTATGTGCTATGTTTTCATGATTGTATGTTAATATGTGAAACTACTTAAGTACATGCAATACACCTAGTTCATAGGACCACAAACTCACAAAAATTTTAGGCACTCAACTTCTTTCCGTTTCATGACAGAAAGATGCCTCAACGACCACCCCGTGGAAACCCTGAGCCAATCCCACCAGAAATCAACTCAGCTTCATTTCAAGAAGCTATATTTGCTGCGGTCACATCATCCGTGGCGCAAATCCACCAAAGGAACAATGGTGGAGGCAATGGGCAAAGGGCTGGAAGTTCGAACAACGGAATAAATCAAGGGCCTATCAAGACATGCTCTTACAAACATTTCACCAATGCCAATCCATGAAACTTTAATGGCACAGGGGGAATGATAACCCTAAAGAGATGGATTCAAAAGGTGGAATCGGTATTTTAGATATCTGAATGCCCCGACGATATGAAAGTGAAGTTTGCCGCATGCACATTCGTTGACAAAGCTCTCACCTGGTGGAATGGACATGTAGAGGCCATGACTCTCCCCGTAGCCAACGCCATGTTGTGGGCGGAGTTGAAAGAAATGTTGATGGCCGAATACTGCCCGCGTTGTGAAATTTAGAAAATGGAGCAAGAGTTATGGAATCTCACCGTCCGAAACTCCGACATTGATGCATATATATCAAGGTTCAGTGAACTGTCACTATTGTGCCCTGGGGATTAACCTCCCCAATTCAAGGAAATGTGATAGCTGTAAATCCTGAAACCTTCGATAGTGCCAAGAGGTTGGCCAAGAAACTGTACGACCACAACAACAAGAAGGGCAAGAAGTCAGGGGAACTGAAGGCAAGAAGGAGAGTGACAACAAGAAGGGAAAGAATAATAAGAGAAAAGGGCGACAAGGCTCAAATTCGTCAAAGAAACAACAAACAGTGACATTCAATGGTGCAACCACCCAAGTTCCCTCCACACCACATGCTCCAGTCTCATCTACTCCAAGTGCCCCTAGGCAGTATTCCAGGAATCTCTCAAAGTGCAACAAGTGCAGTCTCCATTATAATGGCGAATGTGGGGAGATGCATCGTACCAGATGCAATCGAAAGGGTCACACGGTGAAATACTGCAAGACCTATCCTCCCCAGAACCAGTAGCAGGGAAACAACAACAACAACCGCAAAAACAACAACAACAACAACACTAACAACAGCGGCAACATCGCAGGTCCAAGCCACACCTGTTATGGATGTGCAAAGACTAGGCATTTGTAACGACCGAAAAATACAACCAATTTTAAATTTTTCAAAAACAACTTGATTCCATTAAATCATTACGAAAAGGTTTTCAATACAAAACATTTAGCATATTCCCAGAATCACATTACTACAAAATCATGAGGAGCGGTACGATCACGCCTTCGCCTTGCCATGGTCTCCTGAAGAACCTGAAAAAACATAAAACCACAACAGTAAGCCCAAAAGCTTAGTGAGATATCCCCAAAATACCAACCACTTATACCATACACGCATAACATGCCACAACATATCTGATCATAGAACAACCATGCACTTCGGATCTACTGTGTGACTGGTCCGCCGCACCGGCCTACAGTCCACCTGGTCCACCCTCTGAGTCTAGCCATAAACCTCGAGTCTACAGTGTGATTGGTCCGCCCGCACCGGGCCTTCAATCCACCTGGTCCACTCTCCGAATCTAACCACATACATCAAGTCTACAGTGTGATTGGTCCGCCCGCACCGGGCCTTCAATCCACCTGGTCCACTCTCTGAGTCTACAATATGACTGGTCCGCCCGCACTGGGCCTTCAGTCAGCCTGGTCCACTCTTCGAGCCTCGGCACGTCTGGTCCTCCCTCTTGGGGCCTACAGCCTATCCGGACTGCTCGCTGGGCCTTCGGAACAACCGGTCCGCCTTGGGTATCTTGGCCTACAGCACAAAGCAGGACCCGCCTCAACCCAACTCCAGTCCAAACAACCACGTGCATATATACATACAATCATATATCAATTCATAGTCAACAAGCAGATCAAACAGATCACATAACATATCATCATCCTAACCAGGATACCGACCTAACAGGTCACTAGCATAGCATCTCCGTATCTCCCAAAATACTGATCACAATCAGGTCTCTAACATATACCATCCTAGCTCTCAGGATGCAAACATATCAAAGCAGTAACACAACAACAACTACCCGAATCTCAATCCGATAAGGGCCAGCCTTGGTGCCTTAGACCCTATTGATATAGTGAGGATAACTCACCTCGATATTGCCGACTGAACAGATAACCCAAGCTGCTCCGACCACTGATACGATCTCCACCACTGGACAACAACCATGACACTGAACTCAAAACAATAACCAACAAATACCAAAGTGCCCCTGGAAACCACTGGTCAACCCTTGGTCAAAGACAAGGACAAAGTCAACCCTTGACTGACTCTACTCGCCGAGTCAACCCGATGACTCGCCGAGTCCCCATACTTAGAGCTTCCCTCAATCCGCGACCTAACTCGCCGAGTCACCCCGAGACTCGTCGAGTCCAACAACTCTGAGTCCACTCGCCCACAACTCACAGAGTCATCCCTTGACTCGCCGAATCTCGACTCGACCAGAAAATATTGGGACTCTTCGACAAGACTCGCCGAGTCCAAGAACAGACTCGCCGAGTCTAAATCTATCTTCAACCTACTCGCCGAGTTGTTCATACAACTCGCCGAGTTCTAGGCCATCTTCTTCCAACTCGCCGAGTTGTTCTTCCAACTCGTCGAGTTCCAGCTCATCTTCAAGCAACTCGTCGAGTCCACCCATGTGACTCGCCGAGTACCACCGGTCTGGATCCATACAGAAGCACTCCAGGCCATGCAATTGTTCCAAAACATATATCTAGCCTCCTACAACCCATCCATCATGTAAAGTGGCAAACTTTACGTGAATCCAAAGAGATCTAGGTCTTTTGCACATTAGGGCTAGGGTTTGGGACATGATAGCTTCACCCAACACTCAACACAGGGACTTAATGGACATTTGGACCATCACCACACCGAATCTGAGGTAGCAACCTCAGATCTAACTTCCAAACTCCAATACATACCAAGATAAGCTCCCCACAAACCCCAAAATGATGAATCCATAAGAGTAACAGCCCAAGGACGAGATATTACCTCAAAAGAACGCCCCAACTGCAATGGAACTCGAATCCAAGCAAAGCCCCTTGCTCCAAGCCTCCTACCCTTCAAGATTTCCTCAACAAATGCTTCTCCAAGATCCCAAATGCAACTTGATCCACTCACATACGAAGGTTAGGGTTTCTGGACTTGAGGATGAGTAAAGAGGCTGGGGGAATGGATGTTATGTTCTTTATATAGGGCTCAACCCCGAGAATTAGGGTTTTCTCCACTCAGCGCCTACTCATCGAGTCCATCTTACTGATTCACCGAGTCGGCTACTTAACATGCGACCAAGTCGTGACTCTACTCGCCGAGTCCACCCATGGACTCGCCGAGTCGCTCTTTCCCAAATTACTCTTTTAGCCCTTCAACTCTGCTCTTGATATTTTGGGATGTTAAAATTCTCCCCCACTTAAATTAGGCTTCGTCCTCGAAGCCTGCGGCAACTCAATTCCAAAATACTCCCACAACGCGCCACCTGGCCCTAACCGGACCAGGTTCCTCAAGGCATAACCATCGAAACTCGAACTTATTTCCTTTTTCCTTGCGGTGTCCTGACCACCGTCTCAAACCGGGCACCGGTTGTACCCTCTGATAATCACACTCAACAATCGAGAATCACCCAAGATGCATCACTGCACCAAATCACAACCATCACTCGACCCATATGAGCTAGAAAACCATGAACCATCGGATCCCCGATCCGAATCCCACTCTATCCATTCCATGCTGACGGAAAGACCCATTCTTCAATCTCAGAGCAACTCCCACGAGTTCTCCTCTTGCAATCACATACACATGTTGAAGTAGCTCTAGCACCCTCAGGTTGAGAAAACCCGTTACACTGATGATATCCTCAAACATCCCCCAGGATGAACCACTAATACATACCCAATTCCCTGATCAGAATCACACTGAGAGCCCAAGACTCTCTCCCTGCATCCCTTCCGAGCCTCTTGGCTCTACACCTGCGGAATTCCCTCTGCGACCTCAGCAGACATCCCAAACCGGATGTGCTTCTATTCCACTGCTGCAAACACGCTGCTCAATAACCATACTCGAATTACTCTAATCGTAACTCTGCTATGCCGCTTTCACTTCCGTGAACTTGCACTCCTTGTCGGAGTTACACACCTCTCTCTTTTCCTTTACTAAGGAATCCACTTGGCCACACTGCCACTCCGACAAGTGCCACGGTGCTTGCCCAACGCTACACCACCCTTTTATAGTGTATCCGCTATCCATCCAACACACATACTCTGACTCTAATCACAGGGACTCTCAAGCTCGTGCACTATCTCAACTACTCAAGATCAATACTCGGGGCCAGACCTTCTAACGCAATCACACTGCAACATACACAATCCATATCCTCGAACCGATCCAACAATACCTGCAGAGTCTTCAGCATGACTGGACCGCCTCACCAGGCCTTCAGCCAATTTGGACCACTCTCAGAACCTTCAGCCAATCTGGACCGCTCTCAGTGCCTTCATTTAGGTTGGACCGTTCTCCGAGCCTTCGGCCTGACTGGTACGCCTACCGGCCTTCAGTCTATCCGGACCGCTCAACTAGCATTCATCATTTCGAGCTATCTCTCTCGGAAATCCTCCCATGCATACTGTTCTAGCCCTTTAAGGGTTCCGAACTCTGTCTCAATCGCACATGCTCGATCTCGTCCTGCTCCCAGGCCCTCCACAATCGAATGCCCTAGGTCTGTATTCCGCCCCGCATGCCCGACACTTGTTCCAACCAGCCTACACTCTGGACTGACGGAACACTGCTAAATCCCAACAGCTAAGCACCCTCAAATACTCATCGATCTCCCAGAGACTTTTCCAATTCTCCCCCACTTGTAGCACTGATTAACAACCACCGGTTGTCATTACCGACCTCCCAGAACAACTCTGCACAAAACCAACACTTACACACGGACTGATGTAAACATGCATAAACAACCTTAACAAGATCCCACAGCAACACTGATTAACCCGCTCGAAAGGAATTCAACTTGCATCTAACCACTCCTCAGAAAGCAGATGCTACCCGGCCTTTAAACCAATGCCAGGTTTCCACTAATAACCCTCATGGATGATAACCAACGAAATTCCCAAAACAATAACCCATAACTAACCCAAAACCCTCAAAAACAACGAATACCGCATCGAAAACCACACAAAGATACCAACACATAAACAATATACCACAATAATCACAAGATAACAAGATATCAAGGAAGAAACATACCCGCAGCTGCATCTGGCACAACTCTGACCTCCTCTGCCGCAAGCTGATAAGCACGACCCTGAGCCCTTGGGGGCTCCGCTCCACCCTGACCTCCACCCATGATCCTCAAAGTGGCCGGTGTTGGAGCCTGCACCGGTTCTGCAGCAAGCTGTGGACAGTTGACCCTCAAATGTCCAATCTGATGGCAATGATAACAAATCCTCAAATCCCGAACCGGCGCTAACTGCCGACAATCCCTTGCATAGTGCCCCTCCTTTCCGCACTTGTGGCATGCACCACCGGACCTACAAACTCCGGTGTGCCCCCTCCCACACTTCCTACAAGTGTGGCTACTCAGATCCCCCACTCTAACATCAACGGTCTTGGACCGTTTCGGCGCCGGCTGCGACTGCATCGGAGCCTGCCTCAGCTCATGCAACTGCAACTCAATCTCTAACTCACGCCGCCTAGCGGCCTCCTACAACTCCAACAAGGTCTCGCACCTCTGCGCAGACACAAACTGTCTGATGTCCCTCTTGAGCATGCTCAAATATCGAGACATCTGAGCCTGCTCCGAAGCGAACTCTGGGCAAAACATCGCCCTCTCAGTGAACATCCTGGTGATCTCAGTCACCGACTCCGAACCCTGCTTTAGCTCAAGGAACTCATGGGCCAATTTCTCCCTCTCAACTTGCGGAACATAACGAGTGCTGAACATTTCTCTGAATTGATCCCATGAAACCGCAGCCCTCTGCGCATCCGAATATGACCCCGTGGTCAATCTCCACCAATCCTTCGCCCCGAGCCTCAACAGGTTCATAGCACACCTCACCCTCTGATCAGAAGGGCATGAACACATGAAGAAACACCCCTCCACGTCTGATAACCACCTCATAGCGACAATCGGGTCCTGAACTCCATCGAAGGTGGGAGGCTTTGTATTGTCGAAGTCCCGATACTGAAAGCCCCGACCAGCTCCTCCCCCTGCCGCCGCTACAGCCGGTGTAGCCGCCGCGGCAGCCGTCTCTGTGAGAGCCGCATAGCGCTCATCAAAACACTCAACCATGGCGGTCTTGATCGACCCAAACAGCTTCGGCAACTCAGCCCTGAACAACTCAACAATCTCATCACGCAGGATCTCATGAATCCTCGCATCCAACTCACACGTGCTCATTTGACCGATAACCTCGGGCGGTACTGACCCGCCCGGAACTCCCTCTCCTGCTCCCGATCTTGATCCGGATCCACTCTCATCATGCCTCGGAATCTCCATACTGAAAAACACCACACAAAAATCTCAGACTCTTCCCAGTAACCTGGGATCCAACTCTCTCAACCCAACCCTAGAGATCATGGTTTCCCTGATACGTGTATGGGTCCTGTGCTTTCAGTAGTACGGGCCCATACTACCTTCCACACCTACCCATATTTGTATGAAGTACTACCACAACACCCTAGTGAAAACATGCATAACAGCTCTCAACCCTCACCACTAGAGGAACACTGAAAATCTCCTACAAGGAAACCCTAGGCTACAGGCATCACAAATCAGGCAACATTATCATGAAATCCTGAAGATCCCTAGCCTAACACTAGCATGCTGTTCTATCAAAGCTCAAAAACAAATAACATGCATGGTATTTTGGGGTCACTTACTGGCTCCGGCTGATCGTACCTCCGCATCCTCCTTTACTCATTTTGAAAACCATTTTAAACTCTCTTTTGAAAACTCTCCTCGATTTGAGACTGGAGTCACACGAGTGTTTCTCCAATTCACTCAAACCAAGGCTCTGATACCAACTTGTAACGACCGAAAAATACAACCAATTTTAAATTTTTCAAAAACAACTCGATTCCATTAAATCATTACAAAAAGGTTATCAATACAAAACATTTAGCATATTCCTAGAATCACATTACTACAAAATCATGAGGAGCGGTACGATCACGCCTTCGCCTTGCCACGGTCTCCTGAAGAACCTAAAAAAACATAAAACCACAACTGTAAGCCCGAAAGCTTAGTGAGATATCCCCAAAATACCAACCACTTATACCATACACGCATAACATGCCACAACATATCTGATCATAGAACAACCATGCACTTCGGGTCTACTGTGTGACTGGTCCGCCGCACCGGCCTACAGTCCACCTGGTCCACCCTTTAAGTCTAGCCATAAACCTCGAGTCTACAGTGTGATTGGTCCGCCCGCACCGGGCCTTCAATCCACCTGGTCCACTCTCCGAATCAAACCACATACATCGAGTCTGCAGTGTGATTGGTCCGCCCGCACCGGGCCTTCAATCCACCTGGTCCACTCTCTGAGTCTATAGTATGACTGGTCCGCCCGCACCGGGCCTTCAGTCGGCCTGGTCCACTCACCGAGCCCCGGCACGTCTGGTCCGCCCTCTTGGGGCCTACAGCCTATCCGGACCGCTCGCTGGGCCTTCGGAACAACCGGTCCGCCCTGGGTATCTTGGCCTACAGCACAAAGCAGGACCCGCCTCAAACCAACTCCAGTCTAAACAACCACGTGCACATATACATACAATCATATAGCAATTCACAGTCAACAAGCAGATCAAACAGATCACATAACATATCATCATCCTAACCAAGATACCGACCTAACAGGTCACTAGCATAGCATCTCCCAATCTCCCAAAATACTGATCACAATCAGGTCTCTAACATATACCATCCTAGCTCTCAGGATGCAAACATATCAAAGCAGTAACACAACAACAACTACCTGGATCTCAATCCGATAACGGCCGGCCTTGGTGCCTTAGACCCTGTTGATATAGTGAGGATAACTCACCTCGATATTGCCGACTGAATAGATAACCCAAGCTGCTCTGACCACTGATACGATCTCCACCACTGGACAACCACCACGACACTGAACTCAAAACAATAACCAACAATTACCAAAATGCCCCTGGAAACCACTAGTCAACCCTTGGTCAAAGACAAGGTCAAAGTCAAGCCCTGACTGACTCTACTCGCCGAGTCAACCCGATGACTCGCCAAGTCCCCATACTCAGAACTTCCCTCAATCCGCGACCTAACTCGCCGAGTCACCCCGAGACTCGTCGAGTCCAACAACTCTGAGTCCACTCGCCCACAACTCACCGAGTCATCCCTTGACTCGCCGATTCTCGACTCGACCAGAAAATATTGGGACTCTTCGACAAGACTCGCCGAGTCCAAGAACAGACTCGCCGAGTCTAAGGCTATCTTCAACCTACTCGCCGAGTTGTTCATACAACTCGCCGAGTTCCAGGCCATCTTCTTCCAACTCGTCAAGTTCCAGCTCATCTTCAAGCAACTCGTCGAGTCCACCCATGTGACTCGCCGAGTACCACCTGTCTGAATCCATACTGAAGCACTCCAGGCCATGCAATTGATCCAAAACATAGATCTAGCCTCCTACAACCCATCCATCATGTAAAGTGGCAAACTTTACGTGAATCCAAAGAGATCTAGGCCTTTTGCACATTAGGGCTAGGGTTTGGGACATGATAGCTTCACCCAACACTCAACACAGGGACTTAATGCACATTTGGACCATCACCACACCGGATCTGAGGTAGCAACCTCGGATCTAACTTCCAAACTCCAATACATACCAAGATAAGCTCCCCACAAACCCCAAAATGATGAACCCATAAGAGTAACAGCCCAAGGACGAGATATTACTTCAAAAGAACGCCCCAACTGCAATGGAACTCGAATCCAAGCAAAGCCCCTTGCTCTAAGCCTCCTACCCTTCAAGATTTCCTCAACAATTGCTTCTCCAAGCTCCCAAATGCAACTTGATCCACTCACATACGAAGGTTAGGGTTTCTGGACTTGAGGATGAGTAAAGAGGCTGGGGGAATGGATGTTATGTTCTTTATATAGGGCTCAACCCCGAGAATTAGGGTTTTCTCCACTCAGCGCCTACTCGCCGAGTCCATCTTACTGACTCGCCGAGTCGGCTACTTAACACGCGACCAAGTCGCGACTCTACTCGCCGAGTCCACCCATGGACTCGCCGAGTCGCACTTTCCCAAATTACTCTTTTAGCCCTTCAACTCTACTCTTGATATTTCGGGATGTTACAGCATTTCCATCGAAACTGCCCCAATGTCAATAACCCTTGGAATGGAAGAGCAGGGAGAGTGCTGACCATGGGTCGAGGAGAAGCGGTTCAGGATCCCGATGTCGTCACTGGTACGTTTCTCCTAAACCACACATATGCATGCATCCTATTTGATACCGGGGCAGAACGAAGCTTTGTGAGTAATGTTGGGTTTTGAGCATTCTAACACTTCCTATGTGTACATGCAACCCTAATAAACCTTGGATCTATGTTTGTCTAAGGTACATGCAAAATATTATTTTCCAAGGTTTATAACCTATCTAGCATGTCATGAGGTACTTTTAAATATAAAATAACTAGATGAACTACATACCTTTTGTTGATTTTTGATTCCTTGGAGTTTGAGAGCCAAGCACCAATAATGTGAATGCCTCAAAAGGAAATCACAAATCACCATAAACTTGGAAAATGTATAAGAGAGTATACTAACACTTAGAAATCGGCCACCACTATTACACACATACTAGGGTGCTATTTCATGCAACATAAGCTTGTTTATATAGTTTGCATGGTTAGGGTGAAACCCTAATAACCCATGTCTTTTCCTTTCCAAGGATCCATGGGTTAAAAAGCTCCATGGATCATCCATGGACTTCCATATAAGCTTAGCTCATTAACAAATGAGTATTAGCCCACACCATATAAATATAATAGCCCATGATTTAATTAGTCTTCCTTTTAATCACTAAATTAATTCATAATTAATTGAAGATTAAAACTAATTAAATAACATGACTTTATATTAATATATTATAACTTATAATATATTAATAAATTGTAAGTATACAATTCTCATAAAATTATCCATAAATAGTTTGGGTAAAGTGCAACCCAAATGGACCATGCCGGGTCGGGTCAAGTATATACCAAATAAGTTATGGACTTAGACACCTTATCCAACAGTCTCCCACTTGGATAAGTCTAATAACTGTATTTGCCTATATTACTTCAGGAACCAACCGGCAATCGTATCTCTCGAAAACTCTGTGGAACTATGAAGCGCCATTTTAGATAAGTGATCATATAATCCTCTCTTCTCATGATATCAGCCGGACAAATACATGGAACAACGTCGTACTTATTGTCCAACAGTTTCTTTCCCGATTTCCGATTTGTTTGACAAAGAACTTAATTGAACACATCAACTTAGTTCTGACCGGGCCCGGTACATAGGTCAAAACAAAATCATCGAGGGGCCCAGATATCGCTTCTATTTCAAGAAGGAACAGATAAACTTCGACTCATATGCTTGTTCTACTACTTGTTGAATTATACACAAAGGCATGTTTTATAACATCAAGTTACTGATGTGTTTTCGTGCAATCAATGCACAACCAACTCATAGGCAACAACTCATATCTCTAGGTGTGAAGACTTATATGATATTACCGTCTCACGATCACTCGAGATAAATTCCATGAAGTGATACAAGTGAGCGTGGGTTAATTCCAATACTCATAACTTATGAGCACTCATGAATGTTGTAGCAACCATTGCTATGTCTAAACACATTTAGCCATCTACAAACTCGATTCATGACAGTCTTAATTCATACCTACTTCCAACATATGAATGACTATGGAGTGTTTAAATAACTTAGTTATTCGGAAAGAATAACCTAGCTATTCTAGAAGTCAAAACATGCAAAATGAAACACAATAATAATCGAATCTAATATGGTCTCAGAACCCTTTTGAATATAAATAAAACCACCTTTTATTTATCACCATATTGATTACAAATTAGTCATTGTATAATGTTTCAAATAATCAACTTAATACTTGAATAAAAACAACAGTCGTCCAATGCTCCTAGCATGTACACTTTGTTTTTCTAAACAATAGTTATGCCATATTCCAAGTATGCACACTATGTTTGTCTATGATCTTTACTTTTGTGAAATAGATCAATTGAACATGATTTCAATGATGCTCATTTCATAATCCCAAATCCTTATTGTAAATGTAAGAATTCCTAATTCCTACCATTTACCAAAAATTTGTTAGATTTTAAACTTTTATGAATTGTTCCTCTTGTAATGATTATGCACATAGTCACAAAACTTGTCAACAGTCATTACAGAGTATTCCAAAGAAGATCAACTCTATGGAAACAAAGTCTCATATTCAAAGTACATTGCTTTGAACATCCTTCTTGCATTAAGTTTTCTAATCTCACGGAGATTGAATGGATAACTTCCACCTATGGAAACATTTCCATATTCCATTTTGACTATCACTTCTGAACAAGAATTGCCTCTTTTCAGAATATGTCAATATGGTCATTTCCAACAATTTATATCCTACTTCCAACTATCCCCGAGCAACCAATCTTTGGCGAACCTCAGATTGTCCTCGACAATTGCTTAATCACTTTAGTCATATCTAATTCTAGACTTTTCCCTTCTCAATGCCCTCAGCATTTGGAAAATTTAGAAAGGATGAATATTATAGCACATGCAATCAATCCTATATCTGAAGCATATGGGACACGATTCATGATGTCTCACATAAAGACATGATACTAGACTAGTCTTTTGCTACAATGTTTTTTATTCGTCATGTTTTCAAAATTTAACTATGAAGAGGGATGCCGTAGTCATATTCGAATTTTGAGAACGCAATATATATAGATTTTCCTTAAGTCGAACCATTCAGACATAAAATTCATATATATGTCCTTGACTACAGATGATTAAAATCTCAATCTAAGCTTCTAGAATTGAATCAAAGTATAATTTCCTCTCCCTTAATTATAGCAAAACGACTTTTTCTACCCCTGAAACTTCACGAATTGAAACTTTTGTTTTTCTATAATTAACATTTCTAGCTTGCAATACTAATCATAATTATCATGCTCCCACTAACATGATGATTATTAGCATAACACTTATGCTCCCACTAGCTTTGACATGTTTTCAGAAATCAGCTGGACTTCTGAAATTTTGATTCATACACCTTTCCTTAGATAGCTCACTTGTGTGTCTAAACAATTTCCAGAACTATGAAAGGGATGCCATAATCATAGTCTCAATTGCTTAGAAATTTGCCATTTCTCACAAGTCCATGTTAGTGTGTCGGTTAACCTCACACGCTCCACTAACGACTTTTGAAAATTCAAATATCACAATTGCTATCTACTTAAAATCTACTTAGTGAAAGCGTTTCCTCACCATCATTATCATGAATCGGAGAGAAACCTTATGACACTTAGATTTTATGGTGTATGAGTTCTTATCCATGTGAATTTGTCAAAATCATAATCACAAGACAAGGTTAGTGACACGTTCAGCCTTACATGGATTGAACTTGTTAAATCTTAATTTCTTGTCACCTGGTAGCACAACGCCCACCAATGCTTCCAAGCTGTTATGCACACAGTTTAGAACTAACATAACTCATATGCATAGTCAACTTAATAGGAACAGACACAGAAACAAGAATTATGTCAACTTAATAGGTTGCAAACCTTAAGTCGTGTGCTAGTGATAAAATACAGGTTTTACTTTTGATTAAATCTTGAAACTCTTTCAGAATTTTTAAGGCTCCCACTATCCCCTTGACATATAAATTTCCCCAGTCAAGAACCATTCCTTGACAAAACAATTATTCAAGGGATAGTGCGGATTCTTGTCAAGATAAACACTTCACATAATTGGTCTTAGTTGGTCTTTGTCTTATGCAAGACATCAAAACTTACCAATTTCAAATGTACAAAGGTAGAAAACATTTTAAGCTACATTTGATAAGTGTTTTAAACCTTACTTCATGTCACTCAAGGTTATAATCTTGGAGTATTACTCTAAGAATTGTTTTGGAATGAAGTATGATTCGTCTTCTTGATTTTAACCAATCCAACAATTCATGACTCCTCTTCGTATCCATAAGAATGTGCTAAGATGTCCTTAGAGAATCAATTGTGATATGGTATCTTAATCATTAAGATGATCATAAAATAAGATACTAAAGTACTCTCCCATCTTTTCAGATTTGAGAAACTTTTATATTTCTGCCTAATTTGATTCTTTCCCATTCGTTCTGTCACACATTGAAAACTTTTCAATGCTCCAGAATTATACTTAAACTTGTAAGTATAACCATATTTACTAAGCTTTAGCAAATCATGATGAATAGTCTTATCAATCTTTGTGGTGGACTTGACCAGTGCACAAGCATGTGTACTCGATTCCTTTAGACCTATCCTTTCTCACATAAGGAATTAGTCTTGATTTTCCAAAGATGAAAATTCTCATCCATCATACAATACAACTTGTATGATTCCAAGTTTCGATCTAATTGAAACTTGGGTGATGAGAACCTTTCCTCATTTGGTAAATTCAGACACTACCACAAATGAAATAATCAAATCCTGTGACAACCCCAAATCTATTCCCGTTACAAATTCCATTTTCACTAACGGAACGTATCACTATACGTTATTTTATGTAATGTTTGGAATCGTCAATATCTGGATGTCTAAAATTTAAGCATGGCTTGATATTGTCATAAGAAATATAACTCGTAAGTGTTAACCCCGTTTAACCTAATAGAGTTGTATTACTTTTTCAACCACTTCACCCGGGTAAAAAGTTTTAACCCAGTTAACTTTAAACATCGGGTAGCCGTGTATCGGGTGCGATACCCGAGACATATGAAATGGGTGTACACAACATTTGAACACTCTTTTACCACACATCTACTTTCACTCTCTACTTTCTCTCTCTAGACTCGAAATCGGCCCCGATTCTGCTAATTTCCGACTTCCAAACGTAAGTACTCATCCTCTATCTTAATCTAGTCATGCTTCATTGAATTTAGGGGCGAAAATCATGGGAATCGAGGACCATAAAGGATTTTACGGCCTAAGAAGCTCCTTAGGCCGTAAACCCCCAAAACCATGCCAAAGATCAAGTTTTTCCTTCTTTTAAGCTAGTATCCTAATTAAGGCATATATCTAGAAGAGTTTGGACACTAAAACACAAGGATTTGACATGTAAAAAGGATTTTATGGCCCAAGCTTGTGCTTAGGCTGTAAACACCTCAAACACCCCCGTAAATCTATGTTTAAAGCCCCAAAAACTCTTCTAAGATGTTTGGTAAATTAGACTTGACTCCAAGGAACACTTAAATGCATCAAACAACTCCATTTGAGGACAAAATGAGGAGTTTACGGCCTAGCTTAAGCTTGGGCCGTAAACACCCAAAAATTGGTGTCAAACAAGTCCCTAAACTACTCAAGTGCATGTAAGGAATTTATCTAAGGCCATTGGAGGGATGTTGTACCATTAAAATTCACATTTGGATACAAAATGAAGAGTTTACGGCCAAGGATGTTCTTGGGCCGTAAACTCCCCAAAAGTTGATGCCAAATTGTCCCAAAACTCATTATAGGGCCTTCTAGGATTTATCTAAGGTGTATGAGACCATGTTGTACCATTAAAACATACATCTTGAAGGTTTTATTGGAGTTTACGGCCCAAGAACAAGTCTTGGCCGTAAACTCCCCAAAAATGTCACAAATTATGATGTTTAGTCTTTCCCTATTAGTCCAAGACACCCACCATTAAATTAAGGAAGTGAAATAAGGCCCTAATCATACATTTTGGAGTGTCACAAGAGTTTACGGCCAAGCCTAGGGGGCTTACGACCGTAAACTCCCAAAGGATGGCCTTTGGGCCATAAACTCCAAGGGAGTGAGCTCATGGACCCTCCCGTAAATCATTCATGGCCTTGTACCACTCCCGGGAACCCTTTCTAGGCCTTAAAACCCCGAAAACGATGCTAGAATGTCCAAATACTATAATGAAAAGCATAAGATGATTAACTTCTTGTAAAATACATATTTCATATGACATTAGGGTCCTAAGAGGTGCTCAAGTGGTTATTTGGTACCAAACGCTCAATCAACACTTTTACCCGATTCACCCGATTTCCGCGATTTCAGGTGAGTTCATACACCTTAATGAACCTTTCAAATGTTTTAAATGTTTTAGGGGGGAGATAAAAGTTGCTTACAAATATTTATGTAAAGTTTTACAGAACAAATTCCGCATTACGAGGATTAATCACATGTGATTCACTACCCTTAATTCAAATCACATGTGATTTGTTCCTATGCCTTATAAACGGGTTTCACCCTTTTCAAACTATTTTTAAACAGTGAATCAGAATTTAAGTGTTCTTTTGGAAAAATATTTTTATTAAATCAATTTACTTATAAAATGTAACCACTCTGATATATTTATATAAGTAAGACTTGGAGGACTTAGGACCGATATGTCGCCTTATTTCCTGTTCTTGTTTGATTGTGGGCTTAGGGTAGTGGTTATCTGTCCGAATGCCGTTGATTTCTTAGTTATATAATCTGTATATCAGTATGGGATATGAATGTTACTGCTTTCACATAATGCTAAAGTCACTAACATGTCAAGAACCATCCCCACTAAGATAACTATAATAGGTATAGTTCCGATTGCTACAGCTGCTACTCGCTAAAGTCATTACTATCTACACTATAATACTCGCTATTACTAGACGATACACTAGTAAGAGAATACACTATGATCAATACTAAAAGATTACTACACTATAACAATAGAGAAAACTCTAAACAAACAATAATACACTAACCCGCTACGAGATACTCTATTCGCTACCCACTACGCCCGGAGTTTTCTAGCAGGGAGACGACTCTACATGTATAGATCTATACGGGGCAGACGCTATTACATCCCGACTATTAATCTCAGTCCGCGCCGTGCAGGCCCAGGGATGCCACTACTTCACTACACTGTGCATGACCGGGATGGTCATGGGATCCCCTAATATTCTCACTATTTATGTACAAGGAATACATTATAACTATATGAAATTACTACACTAAATACTAACTGCATCCCAAAGTAAGTAAGTATCTACCACTAAAAGAAGCTTGCACCTCTATCACTGATTACAGGCTTAACCTATTCTATCAAAATTTTCATTTGGAGATTTTCCCAATATATGTTTACAGTAAACTGTTTCAAAGAAATGAAGAATGCATACTTTTCACAAATTGTCACCTACAATGTATTTTCTGGAAAAATATGGGATTTTCTAAGGTTCTACTATTTAAGAATGTAAATGACACATTTTTCGTACTAATGCTTTGTATACTAAAACTCACACTAAACTCTTATGAACTCACCTGCTTTATGCTGATATTCGTTTTCAAAATAACTTGTATCTTCAGGTCAAAGATAGACAGGTACAGCCGCAACATTTTTGGAGAAGGTGGAGCACACAAGACCCATCTCTTATTTTTGATTTACTTTTGGGTGATTGTTAAACATTACAAAACAGACTTGTAATTAAATTCACTATTTAAATGCAATGGTTGTATGTTTCTTGTTTTTACTATATTGTAATTGTGATGATACTGTTCACTACGTCATCCACCCCGAAACGTATTCCGCCGTTATCGGTTTTGGGGTGTGACAGATTGGTATCAGAGCATTGTTTATAGTGAATCAAGTATATCAACCCATAAAAGATATACGAACTATAAACACTTCGGGACTAAAATACTCTGACCAAGAATATATACTGTTAAGTATCTAAAAGATCTAAGTATATATATATACACACATCACTATAACACACAGGAGTCAGTATTGACCTAGAACAAAGCGAAAGTATTAAGATTGTTGGGCAGCATAATTGGGCTTAGAGACATATAGTCACATTCAGGGTGATGTAGCCTGATCAACTACGTTTTCCTGAGAGTGACTAGCATGTGCCTAAGTTTGATTGTGATGTTTCAACAAGTCTAAAACTTACCAACAATACCACAATAACGCTACCATAAGAATACTATAGGAGTATTCTGTATTTCTAGATTATACGTATGTGTTAACAAAAAGGGTCGTTACTAGTAGGACAATAGTTGCTAAGTGGATACACCACGATTACATGTGATTAGGGCGCTATAGACTCAGAATCTGCAGCCTTTGCTTCATTCCCTGTTCTTGTTTGATTGGGGGTCTAGAGTTAGGGTGGTTTATTCGAAGGACTATTTTGCTTCGGTCCCATGTAATCGGTATGCACTATGCAAGTGTTGGGTCAACTAGTAATGATTCTTCCTATAAGTATCTAGAATAGTACGTCTATAAATCTTCTTTTCCCCCTTTCTCGCGTAGATAGCATGGCTCGCTTCCATCTACCCGGTGATCCGTACTTTCCGAACCAGGGCAATGGAGGATGGCTCGAAGAGGAGTCAGACGACGATTACCCTATTCCTTTGGATGATCATCATGCTGACGGCTTCTCGGACAGCTCGAGCTCCGAAGCAGAAGTCAACAACCAACCTCCTGAAGCCCCGAGCCCTAACCCCCGACCGGCATTTCAGGGCCCCACTCCTATGTGGGCAATATCCTTGCGCCGATGGAGCGAGGAGCAGGGTCAGCCTTTGCCTTATAATGGAGACCGAAGTTTCTACAACATAAACGAAGGAGGATCAGCGGATCGGGTTTGCCCATCATGATCTGAAGGATTGCCAGGAATGTTGAGCAAAGGCAAGCTGCCATTGGTCGAGTTGTAGAAGTGGATGCCAACTCAAACCTCAACACTGTTCGCATCCGCCAACTTGAAGAAGCCGTGGACAGGACACGGAGGACCAACGAGGCTCTGCAGCATCAGCTGGCTGCTTCCCGAGCTGAAGTTAGGGAACTCCGAGCACGCTAAAGGACTCATGATCGACACCTTCAAGAAGTTATGCGTCAACTAGAGGATCTGAGGGTTCGCCCAGCAAGCAATCATCGCCAGTAGAAGACATCTAGTTATGTCACTCTTTTGTTTAAAGGACTAGCCTTTTATCTCTATGTTCCGTAGGTCTCTTGTCTGTAAACATTCCTAGTTTAAAAGTACTCTAGTTGAACCTCTAAACTGCCAACATTTTCTCTATGGTATGATGTAAGACCTACTGCTAGGTCAATTTTCATGAACTTGTGTTGCATCATTAATACCAGTATATTGGCAGATGATTTCTCTATTGCCATAACTCTTACCCTGATCTTGGATTATGTTGATTTAATCCACGAAACACTTTATTCATATTCGCAATAGGCTCTTACTATTGCTATCATTTCTATGATCTTCTAGTGAAGGATGCCTCCACGAAAGCGTCCCAGCAGAGGAAGACCCGCAACCCAAACCTCTCCTCCACCACCTCCCCCTCCGCAGTTCGATCCGGTGTTGTTCCAAACGGCTGTGACTGCGGCTGTAACAGCAGTCATGGCCCAAATGAACTCGGGAGATGCGAGTGGTGGTAACTCCAGGCTCGGTGAAGTCCATCAGAGGGTGCAGGGGTGCACTTATAAGGACTTCATGAATTGTAAACCTGCTTTCTTTGATGGTACCGGAGGAATTCTGGCATTGTCCCAATGGTTCGAAAGAACCGAAGCTGTGTTCGAGATGTGCTCTTGCCCCGGAGAGAGCAAAATCAAGTTTGCTACCGCCACCCTCACTAACAGAGCTTTGTCATGGTGGAATGGCCATGTCAACGCACTCTCCTTGGTCACAGCCAATGCCATGGGCTGGGACGCTCTCAAAGACCTTATGAGAGGAGAGTACTGCCCTAGGGGGGGAAGTTCAGAAGCTTGAGGAAGAACTCTGGAACCTCAAGATGAAGGGGACTGACATAACAACTTATACGGCCAGGTTTTGCGACTTGGCGGCTATGTGTCCCAGCATGATCCCCTCTGAAAGCAAGAAAATTGAACGATAAATCTGGGTTTTAGTGCCCCCGTATCGAGGAAATTTTCTGGCCTCACGCCCTACCACTTTCGACAGCGCCAAGGAATTGGCCCAGAGTCTGATCAACCACGAAATCTCCTCCACTCCAGCAACAACAACCACTGCACCATCCGGATCTACTGATAGAAAAAGGAAACGATGGGATAAGAAGAAAGGCAAGAAAACTTAAACCGCCTTCAAGGATCAGCAAATTGTGGCGGTCCATGCTGCCACCACCCCAGCCACACCAGCTGCTCCAACTCCACCGAAGGCTTACAGTGGAAACTTGCCTAAATGTCCTAAGTGCCCTTTTCACCACAACGGTCCTTGCCGTGAATTGCAGTGTTCCAACTGCGGACGAAAGGGCCATACTGTCCGATTTTGCAAGGCCCCTCCCAAACCTATCACACAGGTTCCTGGTACGGGAGTGACCCCGACTTGTTATGGCTGCGGTGAAGCGGGCCATTTTAAGAAGAACTGTCCGAAGGCTGCAAATGCTGGGGGAACTGGAAGGTTACTTGCTATCGGTCACAATGAAGCGGTAGCCGATCCCACGGTGGTCACGGGTACGTTTCTTCTCAATAACTCTTATGCCTGTGTCTTATTCGATAGTGGTGCAGAACGAAGCTTCATAAATCAAAACTTTAAACACTTACTCAAACAAACTCCTCAACCACTAAAAGAAACATTCGTCGTAGAAATGGCTAATTGGAAGACAGAAAGCTCTAATGAAATCTATATAGGTTGTACCCTCACGTTAGATGATCACCCCTTTTTAATCGATCTTATACCAGTCTCAATCAAAAATTTCGATGTCATTGTTGGTATGGATTGGCTAAGCCTTCACTACGCCGACATCCTATGCTCCGAGAAAGCCATTCGCCTGAACTTTCCGAATCAAGAGACCCTATTGATATACGGAGATAAGCCAAGTACAAACCTTCGTATCATCTCTAGTATTCAGGCTCAGAAATACTTGCGCAAGGAATATCACGCCTTTCTTGCTCACGTCATTGACACTAACCAAGAATCGAAAGATCCAAAAGACATTCCTGTAGTATGCTATTTTCCTGATGTCTTTCCAGAGGATCTTCCAGGCCTACCTCCCAAACGACAGATTGAATTCAGAATCGACCTAATCCCAGGAGCTACCCCCGTAGCTAAGTCGCCCTACTGTCTAGCACCCGCCGAAATGCAAGAACTATCAGGTCAACTCAACGAACTTCTCAGCAAGGGCTTTATAAGACCGAGCTTCTCACCTTGAGGAGCTCCGGTCTTGTTCGTGAAGAAAAAGGATGGGTCGTTTCGGATGTGCATCGATTATAGGGAACTCAATAAACTCACGATCAAAAATCGCTATCCTCTCCCTCGTATCGACGACCTATTTGACCAACTCCAAGGAGCAAGTTACTTCTCCAAGATTGATCTTAGATCGGGGTACCATCAGTTACGGGTGCTTGAGGAAGATGTTCCGAAGACAGCCTTCCGAACCCGCTACGGGCATTTTGAGTTCGTAGTGATGCCCTTTGGACTGACTAACGCCCCCGCAGTATTCATGGACTTGATGAATAGGGTATGCTGTCCATATTTAGATTAGTTCGTCATCGTCTTTATTGACGACATACTCGTCTACTCTCGGAGCGAGGAAGAGCACAGAAATCATTTACGATTAGTCCTGGAAACCCTGCGATCCGAGAAGTTGTATGCGAAGTTCTCTAAGTGCGAGTTTTGGATCCGGAGGGTTGAATTCTTAGGGCACGTGGTCAGTGAAGACGGAATCCACGTGGACCCCTCCAAAATCAAAGCTATTGAGAACTGGTCAACGCCAAAGACGCCTACGGAAATCCGTCAATTCCTAGGCCTCGCTGGCTACTACCGTCGGTTCATCCAAAATTTCTCTCGGATTGCGAAACCTCTCACCACGTTAACATAGAAGGGTGTATCATTCGACTGGGAAGAGAAACAGGAGAAGGCATTTCAGACCCTGAAGCGAGCCCTATGCACCGCACCAGTATTATCCCTTCCCGAGGGGACAAAAGATTTCGTCGTATACTGTGATGCATCCAATCAGGGGCTCGGTTGTGTCTTGATGCAACGAGGCAAGGTTATCGCCTATGCCTCGAGACAGCTAAAGAACCATGAAGTGAACTACACTACTCACGACCTCGAGTTAGGAGCGGTCGTTTTCGCATTAAAAATTTGGAGACACTACTTGTATGGGACGAAGAGCGTGGTGTACACTGATCAAAAGAGCCTCCAACATATACTAAACCAAAAAGAACTCAACATGAGACAGCGTCGATGGGTCGAATTACTTAACGATTACGACTGTGAAATTAGATATCATCCGGGGAAAGCCAACGTAGTAGCGGACGCCCTGAGCAGAAAAGAGTATTCCGGACGAAGGACCAAGTCGTTGACAATGACTATACGTTCACATCTATCCATGCAGATCAAAGAGGCTCAGCTGGAAGCTTTAAAGCATGGAAACGTGACGGGAGAATCCCTGCGCGGAATGGATAAAAATCTGGAGGTTAAGAGTGACGGAGCCTATTACTTTATGGACTGAATCTGGACTCCACGCCATGGAGGTTTCAGAGATTTGGTTATGAGGGAAGCACACAACACTCGTTACTCCGTCCACCCGGGTTCAGATAAGATGTACTTGGATCTCAAAAAGCTATACTGGTGGCCGAACATGAAAGCGGAGATCGCTACCATTGTAAGTAAGTGCCTTACTTGCGCGAAGGTCAAAGTAGAATGTCAAAAGCCATCAGGACTCCTCCAACAACCGGAAATACCAGAATGGAAGTGGGAGCGAATCACAACGGACTTTATCACCAAGCTGCCCAAGACAGCAGGTGGATTAGATACCATTTGGGTCATCGTTGACAGGTTGACCAAGTCTGCCCACTTTCTACCCATCAAGGAGACGGACAAGATGGAAAAGCTTACTAGGACTTATATAAGAGAAATAGTGCGATTGCATGGCGTCCCTATATCTATTATATCAGACAGAGATAGTAGATTCACCTCCAGATTTTGGCAATCATTACAAAAGGCACTAGGGACGAGGCTGGACATGAGTACAGCCTACCATCCGCAAACTGACGGACAAAGTGAGAGGACGATCCAAACCTTAGAAGACATGCTGTGAGCTTGTGTGATCGACTTCGGGAAATCGTGGGATACACACTTGCCTCTTGTGGAGTTTTCCTACAACAATAGTTATCATACGAGCATCAAGGCAGCTCCATTCGAAGCCCTCTACGGCCGGAAGTGCATATCCCCTTTGTGTTGGGCCGAGGTGGGAGACACTCAGTTAGCTAAAGGACGAGTTCCTGACAGCGCCCTCACTGGTCCAGAGATCATTCGAGAGACGATCGAGAAGATTGTGCAGATACGTGAACGACTAAAAGCCGCTAGGGATTGACAGAAAAGCTACGCCGACAAACGAAGGAAATCCTTGGAATTCCAGGTCGGAGACCGGGTCCTTCTGAAGGTCTCGCCCTGGAAAGGCACGATACGCTTCGGGAAGCGTGGAAAGTTAAACCCAAGGTACATAGGGCCTTTCGAGATTCTTGCCAGAATCGGCCCTGTAGCTTACAAACTAAACTTACCCCGTGAGCTAAGTAACATACATCCTACCTTTCACGTCTCAAACTTGAAGAAATGTCTGTCTGACGAGACTCTCGTGATCCCCCTCGACGAGATCGAGATCAATGAGAGCCTCAACTTCGTGGATGAACCTGCGGAGGTTTTGGATCGTGAAGTAAAACGGACGAAACAAAGCCGCATCCCAATTGTGAAGGTTCGGTGGAACGCCAAGCGAGGACCGGAATTCACCTGGGAGCGTGAGGATCAAATGAAACTCAAATATCCTCATCTCTTTACTTAGTAATATTGTAGAACGTATCTGTTTGTATTCTAAATTTCGGGACGAAATTCCCCTAACGGGGGGATGATGTGACAACCCCAAATCTGTTCCCGTTACAAATTCCATTTTCACTAACGGAACGTATCACTATACGTTATTTTATGTAATGTTTGGAATCGTCAATATCCGGATGTCTAAAATTTAAGCATGGCTTGATATTGTCATAAGAAATATAACTCGTAAGTGTTAACCCCGTTTAACCTAATAGAGTTGTATTACTTTTTCAACCACTTCACCCGGGTAAAAAGTTTTAACCCAGTTAACTTTAAACATCGGGTAGCCATGTATCGGGTGCGATACCCGAGACATATGAAATGGGTGTACACAACATTTGAACACTCTTTTACCACACATCTACTTTCTCTCTCTACTTTCTCTCTCTAGACTCGAAATCGGCCCCGATTCCGCTAATTTCCGACTTCCAAACGTAAGTACTCATCCTCTATCTTAATCTAGTCATGCTTCATTGAATTTAGGGGCCAAAATCATGGGAATCAAGGACCATAAAGGAGTTTACGGCCTAAGAAGCTCCTTAGGCCGTAAACCCCCAAAACCATGCCAAAGATCAAGTTTTTCCTTCTTTTAAGCTAGTATACTAATTAAGGCATATATCTAGAAGAGTTTGGACACTAAAACACAAGGATTTGACATGTAAAAAGGAGTTTACGGCCCAAGCTTGTACTTAGGCCATAAACACCTCAAACACCCCCATAAATCTATGTTTAAAGCCCCAAAAACTCTTCTAAGATGTTTGGTAAATTAGACTTGACTCCAAGGAACACTTAAATGCATCAAACAACTCCATTTGAGGACAAAATGAGGAGTTTACGGCCTAGCTTAAGCTTGGGCCGTAAACACCCAAAAATTGGTGTCAAACAAGTCCCTAAACTACTCAAGTGCATGTAAGGAATTTATCTAAGGCCATTGGAGGGATGTTGTACCATTAAACTTCACATTTGGATACAAAATGAAGAGTTTACGGCCAAGGATGTTCTTGGGCCATAAACTCCCCAAAAGTTGATGCCAAATTGTCCCAAAACTCATTATAGGGCCTTCTAGGATTTATCTAAGGTGTATGAGACCATGTTGTACCATTAAAACATACATCTTGAAGGATTTATTGGAGTTTACGGCCCAAGAACAAGTCTTGGCCGTAAACTCCCCAAAAATGTCACAAATTATGATGTTTAATCTTTCCCTATTAGTCCAAGACACCCACCATTAAATTAAGGAAGTGAAATAAGGCCCTAATCATACATTTTGGAGTGTCACAAGAGTTTACGGCCAAGCCTAGGGGGCTTACGACCGTAAACTCCCAAAGGATGGCCTTTGGGCCATAAACTCCAAGGGAGTGAGCTCATGGACCCTCCCGTAAATCAATCATGGCCTTGTACCACTCCCGGGAACCCTTTCTAGGTCTTAAAACCCCGAAAACGATGCTAGAATGTCCAAATACTATAATGAAAAGCATAAGATGATTTACTTCTTGTAAAATACATATTTCATATGACATTAGGGTCCTAAGAGGTGCTCAAGTGGTTACTTGGTACCAAACGCTCAATCGACACTTTTACCCGATTCACCTGATTTCTGCGATTTCAGGTGAGTTCATACCCCTTAATGAACCTTTCAAATGTTTTAAATGTTTTAGGGGGGAGATACAAGTTGCTTACAAATATTTATGTAAAGTTTTACAGAACAAATTCCGCATTACGAGGATTAATCACATGTGATTCACTACCCTTAGTTCAAATCACATGTGATTTGTTCCTATGCCTTATAAACGGGTTTAACCCTTTTCAAACTATTTTTAAACAGTGAATCAGAATTTAAATGTTCTTTTGGAAAAATATTTTTATTAAATCAATTTACTTATAAAATGTAACCACTCTGATATATTTATATAAGTAAGACTTGGAGGACTTAGGGCCGATATCTCGCCTTATTTCCTGTTCTTGTTTGATTGTGGGCTTAGGGTAGTGGTTATCTGTCCGAATGTCGTTGATTTCTTAGTTATATAATCTGTATATCAGTATGGGATACGAATGTTACTGCTTTCACATAATGCTAAAGTCACTAACATGTCAAGAACCATCCCCACTAAGATAACTATAATAGGTATAGTTACGATTGCTACAGCTGCTACTCGCTAAAGTCATTACTATCTACACTATAATACTCGCTATTACTAGACGATACACTAGTAAGAGAATACACTATGATCAATACTAAAAGATTACTACACTATAACAAATAGAGAAAACTCTAAACAAACAATAATACACTAACCCGCTACGAGATACTCTATTCGCTACCCACTACGCCCGGAGTTTTCCAGCAGGGAGACGACTCTACATGTATAGATCTATACGGGGCAGACGCTATTACATCCCGTCTGTTAATCTCAGTCCACGCCGTGCAGGCCCAGGGATGCCACTACTTCACTACACTGTGCATGACCGGGATGGTCATGGGATCCCCTAATATTCTCACTATTTATGTACAAGGAATACACTATAACTACACAAAATTACTACACTAAATACTAACTGCATCCCGAAGTAAGTAAGTATCTACCACTAAAAGAAGCTTGCACCTCTATCACTGATTACAGGCTTAACCTATTCTATCAAAATTTTCATTTGGAGATTTTCCCAATATATGTTTACAGTAAACTGTTTCAAAGAAATGAAGAATGCATACTTTTCACAGATTGTCACCTACAATGTATTTTCTGGAAAAATATGGGATTTTCTAAGGTTCTACTATTTAAGAATGTAAATGACACATTTTCGTACTAATGCTTTGTATACTAAAACTCACACTAAACTCTTATGAACTCACCAACTTTATGCTGATATTCGTTTTCAAAATAACTTGTATCTTCAGGTCAAAGATAGACAGGTATAGCCGCATCATTTTTGGAGAAGGTGGAGCACGCAAGACCCATCTCTTATTTTTGATTTACTTTTGGGTGATTGTTAAACATTACAAAACACACTTGTAATTAAATTCACTATGTAAATGCAATGGTTGTATGTTTCTTGTTTTTACTATATTGCAATTGTCATGATACTGTTCACTACGTCATCCACCCCGAAACGTATTCCGCCGTTATCGGTTTTGGGGTGTGACAAATCCACTTTCCAATATTGCTATTACTAGAAACATATAAGCAACAATTTTTCACAAATGCCATTGTAAGGATATTTTTAAAATAAATAAAATTAAAACCTTTTTTATTTAAAATTTGCGGAAAAATTTATCCTTACAATGCATATGAAAACCTTGTTGTTATCTATTCCTAATTAATATATCATAACTCTTAAGCAACAGCTCAAAATTCTAATCATCGAACCATGCGATCGAAACCCATCTTCGCAATCTGAATCAGCATATACTTCCTTTAAGCTTCCTATCTTTTCTTTGATTCTTAAAAACAACAACATGTGAGCCATTCACATTATGTAATAAGAATCTCCAAATAGGAACTTAATAGAGTTAGACAGTGGACTTTAACCAAAGTAGAGTCAAACTTCTTGACTTGATCAACCTTATGATCTTTCAGGTAAATATGGCAGCTTCGCAATCAGTGTCCCTTCCTTTGGCAATTAAAACATATGGACCCTTTGGTAATGGCACATGAGACTATCTCAGACTTAGCCTTTCTCTTTACCATTTGGTCAACCGAGTTGACTATGGCCGATCCCTTTCGATTGTGAAGAGAAATCCTTTTCTAGATATCCAAGGCTACCATTGTCAATGTTCATTTAAAGTTTGGGAAGTGAATCTTCTAACAAAATTTGCTTTACTAGTGTTCCAAATCATTGTTGATTCCGCAGCACCAAGCAAATAGATAAGATCATTAAGGGTCATGTCATAGTCTGTCTCATAGTAGTCCCAAAGGGACTCACTATGTTACCAAGATAGTGATTGGACATCCAGCTTTCACAAGACTTTGACACCCAACTCTCCCGGCTTGTCAATATGTGACTTCATCACCTAGATGTGATCACACATAGATCTTGCTTGCCATTAGGGCTTGAGTGACCTTAAACTTGTGGGTTTGGAAGTACAATTGGAGGAGGTGGAGGAAGAGAAGGATGATGTTGAGGGACATCATCTTCAAGAGGAAAGCTTGTTCCAAGAGATTTCAGAAGATCATAGTTGTCTGAACTAGACATTTATAATGGGAGATAATCAAGTTAGTTGATTCAAAGTCCTTAATATAACACCCAATATGAAATAGTAAGGCTAGGACCCAACACAATATTTTATAACTTGGAAGAGGGATGTCGTAATCCAGGCTATAAAATATTTGAAGGTAGGTGAATGACGATTCACCAATTTCCACCACGAAAACGAAATAATTTTATTAGATTTTTCCTGGGTTTGAAATTCCTAGATCTTTTAAGATTCATTGAACTTTTCAATGGCATGTTTCAATCTCAAGTGTGCCCTTCAAGTTTTGTGACTGGGATGCCGAGGATCACAAAACAAGGTGTGAATAACCATAGTAACTCACTTGGTACCCTTAATATTATCACCTAATCAATGTGTCGGTTAACCACACACGCTCCATTGATCTATGAAAAACATTAAGTCAACCTTCGTGATCCTTACTAGTCCAAGTTGGTGTGCCGGTTAACCACACACGCTTCACCAACGACTTGGTAAGGTACAAAATGTGAATTCCATGGACTGGCGCCATGTTCACATTTTTTCCTAAAGTAACTAAGATTAGGAATTAAAATATTTAGTTACTTTATAATAATCATTATACTTTTAATGAAGATTTAAATTCATTATTCTACCCATTCGGCTAACGATCCTCCACCGATCAAGGAAACGGTGGGTGAGATTGGGCACCCATTAAGCTGCCATTTTATAGGCAACAACCTTATACCCCCTTATAGACCGGCTTCGTGAATGAGGCCTACTAACGGTAAAACGACTTGTTCTTATATATATATATATATATATATATATATATATATATATATATATATATATATATAAGTATTAGCCATTAATCTTATAATAGTAAAAGGGTAGAATTTTAACTTTTAAAACTTCTAGGGTATGGAATTAAAGTTTGTGTGAGACTTTACAAATTCCAAAACTTGAGGGCAAGTTTTGAACAATTCAAAAACTTTTGGATATTCATAACTTATGATTTAAAGGTTCATAAAAATGAAGACTCTTCAATTTTATGTAACTTATGTGTTTAAATGTGTGTTTCAAAGAAGTGACCTTTGGATATCCATAACTTGAGGAAAAATTATGGTCTCCATTAAAACACATAAATGATCAAGAATTAATCCTAAAGAATTCAGCAAATAATTCCTATCATCTTCTAAATTCATAAGAACATGAACATGATCATCAAAGTTTCAAGGATTATATGAACACATACAAAGCATGAAATT
Organism: Lactuca serriola; assembly: GCF_051521515.1. Classification (NCBI taxonomy): domain Eukaryota; kingdom Viridiplantae; phylum Streptophyta; class Magnoliopsida; order Asterales; family Asteraceae; genus Lactuca; species Lactuca serriola. The sequence continues at coordinate 156,476,046 of NC_136412.1, read as the reverse complement.
TTGATATAAGCTATTGTAGATTAGAACAACCATTACACCAACTAAAACAAGTTTTCAAGTACCAAAACAGTTTAGTGTAATGTTTCTAGTCCATTTCCAGCAGAAAAAGTCGAAAATCTGCATTCTGAGGCTCCTACTCGTCGAGTGCACGAACCTACTCGGCGAGTAGGATGAGTTTACACATGAACTCAGCGAGTCCTCCCATGGACTTGTCGAGTTCAGCAGGCAGACAGCAAAAAATCGACTTTTTCCACTATTTTGTATCAAGTATCAAACAAACAAGCCTAGGCTCTGATACCACTGTTGGGTTTTGAGCATTCTAACACTTCCTAAGTGTACATGCAACCCTAATAAACCTTGGATCTATGTTTGTCTAAGGTACATGCAAAATATTATTTTCCAAGGTTTATAACCTATCTAGCATGGCATGGGGTACCTTTACACATAAAAGAACTAGATGAACTACATACCTTTTGTTGATTGTTAATTCCTTGGAGTTTGAGAGCCAAGCACCAATAATGTGAATGCCTCAAATGGAAATCACAAATAACCACAAACTTGGAAAATGTATGAGAGAGTATACTAACACTTAGAAATCGGCCACCACTATTACACACACACTAGGGTGCTATTTCATGCAACATAAGCTTGTTTATATAGTGTGCATGGTTATGGTGAAACCCTAATAACCCATGTCTTTTCCTTTCCAAGGATCCATGGGTTAAAAGCTCCATGGATCATCCATGGACTTCCATATAAGCTTAGCCCATTAACAAATGAGTATTAGCCCACACCATATAAATATAATAGCCCATGATTTAATTAGTCTTCCTTTTAATCACTAAATTAATTCATAATTAATTCAGTATTAAAACTAATTAAATAAAATGACTTTATATTAATATATTATAACTTATAATATATTAATAAATCGTAAGTATACAATTCTCATAAAATTATCCATAAATAGTTTGGGTGAAGTGCAACCCAAATGGACCATGCCGGGTCGGGTCAAGTATATACCAAATAAGTTATGGACTTAGACAACTTATCCAACAAGTAATAAATTCAAACACTTGTTAAAATAACAACCCCATAAGCTTAATGAAACCTTTACGGTGGAAATGGCTAATGGGAAAACGGAATCCACTGGGGAAATCTACATAGGATGTACCCTGACCTTAAACCATCACGTCTTTCAAATAAACTTGATGCCTGTAACTATTAGGAGTTTCGATGTGATTATCAGCATGGATTGGTTAAGCCCCCACCATGCTAAAATTATGTGTCACGAGAAGGCCGTTCGCCTTCACATCCCAAATCACGAAACCCTAATTATGTACGGAGACAAACCCAACACGAACCTTCATCTTATCTCATGCATTAAGGCACATAAGTATCTACGAAAGAAAGACTTGAAGTTTCTGGCTTATATAGTGGATAAGTCCAAGGAAGAGGTCAATATTCAAGACATCCCAGTGGCTTGTGATTTCCCGAATGTCTTTCCTGAAGATCTTTTGGGGATACCCCCAGAAAGAAAATTCGAGTTCCGAATTGAACTTGTGCCAGGAGCTACACCCATCGCCAAATCTCCCTATAGGTTGGCTCCTGTGGAGATGCAAGAATTGTCCAGCCAACTCAGCGAACTTTTGGACAAAGGATTCATCCAACCCAGTTTCTCACCATGGCGAGCTTCGGTTCTCTTTGTTAAGAAGAAGGACGGTTCCTTTAGGATGTGTATTGACTATAGGGAACTAAATAAGCTCACTATCAAAAATCACTATCCACTTCCACGAGTCGACGATCTATTTGACCAGCTCCAAGGAGCAAGTTACATCTCTAAGATAGATCTGCGATCCGGATACCACCAACTCAAAGTCCGGGAAGAGGATATCCTCAAATTTGTTGTAATGCCCTTCGGTCTAACAAATGCCCTTGTCACATTCATGGACCTAATGAATCGAATCTGCCGAGCATTCCTTGATAATTTTGTCATTGTTTTCATTGACGATATCCTAGTCTATTCTCGAAGCGAAGAGGAGCATGGCCGACATCTACGGCAAATCTTGGAAACCCTACGAACTGAAAAGTTATACACAAAACTCTCTAAGTGTGAGTTTTGGCTCCTTAGTGTGAACTTTTGGGTCATGTTGTTAGTCAACAAGGGATACATGTGGATCCTTCGAAGGTCAAAGCCATTGAAGGATGGGCAATCCCAACGACGCCCACAAAAATTCGTCAATTTTTAGGTCTCGCAGGCTATTACAAGAGGTTCATTCAGAACTTCTCCAAAACAGCCAAGCCACTTACCATGTTTACGCAACAGGGTGTACCCTTTGAATGGACAGATAAGCAAGAAGCTGCATTTCGAACTCTGAAGCAAGCACTCTACAGTGCACCAGTACTATCACTACCAGAGGGAACAAAGGACTTCATCGTTTACTGTGATGCATCGAATCAGGGTTTAGGTTGTGTTCTCATGCAGCGTGGGAAGGTGATAGCTTATGCATCCCGACAACGAAAGACACATGAGGTGAATTATACCACCCATGATCTCGAATTGGGAGTTGTGGTCTTCGCCTTGAAGATTTGGAGGCACTACCTTTATGGTACAAAGTGCACCATTTTCACGGACCACAAGAGTCTCCAACACATTTTAAATCAAAATGAGTTAAACATGAGGCAACGAAGATGGATTGAACTGCTAAATGATTATGAGTGTGAAATCAAGTACCACCCATGTAAGGCTAACATGGTGGCCGATGCCTTGAGTCGGAAAGAATACTCAAATCGTCGGGTAAAAACTCTTTCAATAACCATTCAATCCCATCTGTCCATGCAAATCAAAGCAGCCCAATTCGATGCTATGAAGATAGAAACCAAAACAAGCGAAGCGTTACGTGGAATGGAAAAGAATTTCAATGTGAAGGAGGATGGAGCATATTATTTCATGAACCGAATTTGGATTCCTAAACTTGGGGGATTTAGAGAAGTAGTCATGAAAGAAGCCCACAAGACACGATACTCCATCCATCCAAGTTCAGATAAAATGTACTTGGATATCAAGCAGCATTATTGGTGGCCTAACATGAAGGCAGAAATTGCCACTTACGTTAGCAAGTGCATCACTTGTGCTAAAGTAAAGGTAGAATATCAGAAGCCCTCAGGATTATTACAACAACCAGTAATTCCCAAGTGGAAATGGGAAAGGATTACTATGGACTTTGTGACCAAACTACCCAAGACAACTGATGGTTTGGATACCATATGGGTAATAGTTGACAGGTTGACAAAATCCGCTCATTTCCTGCCAATAAAAGAGCCATACAAGATGGAACGATTGACAAGAACCTATACCAAGGAAACCGTGAGACTCCATGGAGTGCCAATATCTATCATCTCAGATAGAGATAGTTGTTGGATTAATGTCTAAGTCCATAACTATAATTGGTAAGACTTGACCCGACCCGGCATGGTCCATTTGGGTTGCATGGCATCATGCATTTGGATAGACTATAATGAGAGAAATAACAATTAAGGTTTGTTAATATATTATATGTTATAATATATTAATAATATTATTTAATTAGTATTGATCAACAATTAATCTACAATTAATTAAGTGATCAAACGAAGACTAATTAAATATATGGGTTGATTGTGTAAATCATCCATACTTATATAGTGGGCTAATGCTCCATGGATTATCTAGTTGGGCTAAAATCCATATGATGCTTCATGGATGCTCCATGGTGTTTTCTACCCATGGATCCAAGGAAAATGGAAAGTCATGACAATTAGGGTTTACACTAATTGTAACACTATATAAAGATCATACCCTTGGAAAAATCGGCCACTATGTGTGAATAGAAAGGGCTAGCCGATTTTAGAAGTGTTCAAGTTTCTCTCAAGTTATTCCATGTGTATTTGGTGTTGTGTGAACCATTTGAGGTGTCACACTTGGGGCACTATGAACTCAAGCTTCATGAGGACATTCTACATTAAAGAGATATGCATTCTATCTTGTTATATCCATTGTTTTGTATGCTAGATTAGGATAATAACTTGGATGTTTATATTTGCATGTATAATAGAGAAAACATAGATGCAAGGTATTTACGGTTGCATGTACACTTAGGAGTGTTAGAATGCTCAAAACTCAACAGTGGTATCAGAGTCTAGGCTTGTTTTCTTGTTATACTTGCAAAAGTTGCTGAAAAAATCGAGTTTTGATGCTGTCTGCCCAACAGACTCGTCGAGTCCAAGGAAAAATGCATCCAACTCGCCGAGTTGGTTCGTGCACTCGACGAGTTGGACCCCCAGACAGCATATATATTCGACTTTTTTGGCTGGAATTGGACTAGGAACATTACCCTAAGTTATTTTTGGACTTTTAAACTTGTTTTTGATGTGGTAATGTTCATGCTAATCCAATTTCTAAGATAATTGTCATAATTTCAAGATTTGTATTAGTTGGTATGTTCATGCTAATTTCTTGAAGATTTATGATTTGAATTATCTTGTTCTTAGATTAGTAGAAAAGTTGTGTGAAATAGTTGATTTCAATCCATTTTAATCTAAAATTTGATTCCAAAGTGTGTTTTTGTAACTTGTCCTCATGTTATATGAAAAGTCACATTTAAGAATCATAAAACTCATAAAAGTTGGCAAAGGTTACAAAATGAAGATTCTAGTTCTAATTAAATGGTTTTATGAGTCCATAACTTGTCCTCAAGTTATGGAGGTTCAAGAGTCTCTTCATTAAATAATAAATAAAATATGTAACTTTAATTAATTCCATAAGTTACAAAATAAAGAAAAGTTACATTCTTTAATAGTTTAAAGTCTTCCATAACTTGTCCTCAAGTTATGGAACTTGAAGAGTCTTTTAATTAAAACTACTTTAAACTCATAAGTTATGGAGTTAATTAGTTTTGAATAGTTTCAAAAATTGCCCTCAAGTTTTGGAGTTTGAAAAGTTTTCACTTATGAATACTTTAATTCCAAGTTAGCCCTTAGAATTTTAAAAGTTAAAATTCAACCCTTATACTTTATAATATTATAAGTTAATAATATTTATATATATGTATAAGAATAAATTCAGTCTTACCGTTAGTAGGCCTCATTCACGAAGCTGGTCTATAAGGGGGTATAAGGTTACTGCCTATAAAATGGCAGTTTAATGGGTGTCCACTCTCACCCACTGCTTCCTTGACTGGTGGAGGGTCGTTAGCCGAACGGGTAGGACAAAGACTATAAATTCTCCCTTCATTAAAAGTATTAATGATAAATACTAAGTAACTAAACACTTAGAATTCCCAATCTTAGTTACTTAGGAAAATGTGAATAAGGTGCTAACCCATGAAATTACACTTTGCACTTTGCTTAAGTCGGTTGGTGGAGTGTGTGTGGTTTACCGGCACACTGGCATGATTTAACAAGGTAGGAAAAGGGTTTCTTAAAGTTTATCATAGGCCGGTGGAGCGTGTGTGGTTTACCGGCACATCGGTTGGGTGATAAACATTTAAGAGTAGCAAGTAATTTGCATGGTTACTTCACACCTTGTTTTGTGATCCTCGGCATCCCATTCACAAAACCTGAAGGCCACACTCGAGATTGTAACATGCCATTGAAAAGTTCAATGAATCTCAAAAGATCTAGGAGTTTCAAATCCAATTAAAACTTAATTATATTTTTTTATCTTGATGGAAATTGGTGAATCATCATTCACCTACCTTCAACTATTTTATAACTTCGATTACGGCATCCCTCTTCCAGTTATAAATAGGTTGTTGGGTCCTAGCCTTAATATTTTAATATTGGGTGTTATATTAAGGACTTAAATCAACTAAACATGAATATCTCCCAAAAGATGTCAAGTTCAGACATCTAAGATCTTCCCAAATCTCTTGGAACCTTACTTCTTTCACCTCCTCCAATTATTCTCCCTAACCCACAAGTTCTAAGTCACTCAAGCCCTATTGGCAATGCAAGGTCTAGGTGTGATCACATCTTGGAGATGAAGTCACATAATGACAAGCCGGGAGAGTTGGGTGTCAAAGTCTTGAGAAAGCTGGTGGTTAAATCACTTTCTAAGTCACATAGTGAGTTCCTTTGGGACTCTTATGAAACAAACTATGACAAGACCCTTAATGATCTTATCTATTTGCTTGGTACTGCTGAATTAACAATGATTTGGAAGGCTAGTATGGAAGGCTAGTAAAGCAAATGTGATTAGGAGATCAACTTTCCAAAACTTTATGGACAGGGACAATAGTGACACAAGAAATCCAGAAAAGCATTCTCTTCCCAATGGAAAGGGATTCGCCATAGTCAACTTGGTTGACCAAATGGTAAAGAGAAATGCTAAGTCTGTGATAGTCCCATGTACTATTACCTAAGGCTCCATGTGTTTCTATTGCCAACGGAAGGGGATTTGGTTACGAAGCTGCCAAACTTACCTAAGGATGGTAAAGTCAATGGGTTTGACTTTATTCAGGTGAAGTCCATTGTCTAACTCTTTTAAGTTTCTACTCTGAGATTCTTATGACATGATGTGACTGAGTCATATAGTGATGTTTTAAGAATCAAATAAAAAGTGGAGAAGGAAGTATATGCTGATTCTGATCGCGAAGATGGATTTCGATCGCATGGTTAATGATCAGAATTTTGAGTAGGTGCTTAAGAGTTATGATAAATTGCTTATGAATATATAACAACACGTTTTCATATACATTTGCATTGTAAGGATTAGTTTCTCCGCAAAGTTTTTAAAATAAAAGGAAAATTTCTGATTTTATTTATTTTAAAATATCCTTACAATGGCATCGGTGAAAAATGTTTTTTGCTTATAAGATTCCATTAATAGCAAGACTGGAAATATGAAATTGATTCTTTCATTTGTGGTAGTGTCTAAATTTACCAAATAAAGAAAATTTCTCATCACCCAAGTTTCAATTGGACCGAAACTTGGAATCATGTAAGTTGTATAGTATGATGGATGAGAACTTTCAAGCATTGGAAAATTAAGACTAATTACTTGCTCACATGGATGTATGAGTCAAGTAAAGGACTAAGGGATCGAGTACACATTCTTGTGCACTGATCAAGCCCAGCACAAATAATCAATAAGACTATTCGTCATGATTTACTAAAGTTTAGTAAATATGGTTATACTTATAAGTCTAAGTATAATTCTAAAGCATTGGAAAATTTTCGATGTATGGCAGAACGAATAAGAATAATCAAATTAGGCAGAAGGATAAAAGTTTCTCAAATCTGAAAAGATGGGAGAGTACTTTAGTATCATGTTATATGATCATCTTAATGATTAAGAGACCTTATCACAATTCATCCTCTAAGTGCATTCTGATAGCTAAGAAGAGGAGTTATGAATTGTTGAAGTGGTTAAATCAAGAAGATGAGTCATACTTCGTTCCAAAACAATCCTTAGAGTTATACTCTAAGACTATAACTTGAGTGACATATCTTAAAGAAAGGTTTAAAAACACGTGTCAGATGTAAGTGTAAAAGTGTCCTACTCTTTTACATTTGAATTTGGTAAGTTGTCATGTTTTGGATAAAACAATGACTAACTTAGGCCAATTCTGTGAAGTGTTTGTCTTGATAAAGAATCCTCACTATCCCTTGAATATTTGACAAGAGAGTCTTACATGTCAAGAGGACAGTGGGAGTCTTAAAAGGTCTTGAAAGTCTCAAGAACTAATCAAGAATAAAACCTGAGGTTCTTCACTAGCACACGACTTGAGGTTTATAACCTATTGTGTTGACATATTCTGTGCCCATTCCAGTTAAAGTTGGCTCTGCATATGAGTTCTTAGAGTTCTCAATTGCTTGCATAACAACTTGGAGGCAATGGCAGGCCCTGTACTGCCAAGTGGCAAGAAGTTAAAATTTCACAAGTTCAATCCGTATGAGTTTGGATTTGTCACTAACCTTGTCTTGTGATTATGGTTTTGACAAATTCATATGGGTAGGAACTCATACACCATAAAAATCTAAGTGTCATAAGGTTTCTCTCCGATTCATGAAAATGATGGTGAGGTAACACTTCCACTAACTAGATTTGTAAGTAGATAGTAATCTTTGCATTCTCAAAGTTGTTAGTAGGCACACTAACATGGACTTATGAGAAATAGCAAAGGTCTAAACAATTAAGACTATGATTATGGAATCCTTTTTCATAGTTCTGAAATTGTTTAGACACTCCTGTGAGCTATCTAAGATAAGGTGTATGATTTTGATAAAGTTTTATCAAAGCAATCTAGTATCAGAAATCTGAACCTTGGCCAGAAAGTCAATACTTGATTTCTGAGTACATGTCAAAGCTATTGGGAGCATATGTGTTATGCTAATAATCATCATGTCAGTGGGAGCATGATAATTATGATAAGTATTGCAAGTTAGCAATGTTAATTATAGAAAACAAAAGTTTCAATTCGTGAGGTTGCAGGGGTTGAAAAAGTTGTTTTGCTATAATTAAGGGAGAGGAAATTATACTTCATTTCAATTATAAAAAGCTTAGATTGAGTTTATAATCATTCTAAAGAGCTTATATTGAGATTTTAATCACCTTTAGTCAAGAATATATATGAATTTCACGTTTGATTGGTTCAACTTAAGAAAATTCTATATATTGTGTTCTGAAGATTCGATTATAATTACGACATCCCTTTTCATAGTAAAATTTTGAGAATATGGCAAACAAAAAATTATTATGGCAAAAGATTGGTCTAGAACCATGTCTTTATGTGGAACATCATGAATCGTATCCCATTTACTTTGGGTACAAGATCGATTACATGTGCTATAATAGTTATTCTTTATGAATTTTCTAAATGCCTTGGGGCATTAAGGAGGAAAATGTCTAGAATTAGATATGACTAAAGTGATTAAGCAATTGTCGAGGAAAATTAAAGGTTTACCAAAGATTGGTTGCTCAAGGACAGTTGGAAGTATAGTGTGAATTTTGGAAGGGCCATATTGACATAGTCTGAAAAGAGGCAACTCTTGTTCAGAAGTAGTAGTCAAAATGGGAATATAGAGTTGTCTCTATAGATATAAGAAATATGTGTAAGATTAGAAAGAACTTAGTGCAAGAAGCATGTTCAAAGCAATGCATACTTTTAGCATAAGGCTTTGTGACCATGGAGTAGGTCTTCATTGGAATACTCTGAAATGTTTGTTGACAAGTCTTTGTGACTTTGTACACATTCATTGCAAGACGGTAGTGCATTTAAGTTTAAAGCTTAACAAAGATTTCGATTTGGGAGTGTGAAATTACAATCATTAAAAGTTTTGTCAATTGGTTTATTTCACAAAGTAAGGATCATAGATAAACATAGAGTGCATACTTGGTGTATGGCAAAGCTATTGTTTAGAAAAACATAGTGTACATGCTTGGAGCATGGGACAACTAGTTTTTTTAATTCAAGTATAAAGTCGATAAAACCGAAACAATGAATAATGAGTAATCATATGGTGATAAATAAAAGGTGTTTTATTTATATTCATAGGGTTTGATACCATATTAGATTCATTTATTCTTGTGTTTCACTTTGCATGTTTTGACTTCCATAATAACTAGGTTATTCTTCCGGAATGACTAAGTTATTTAAACCATCCACAGTCGGCCATATGTTGGAAGTAGATATGAATCGAGACTGTCATGGGTTGGCTTGTAGAGGTCCAAGTTGGTGGACAAAGTTGTGCTACAACACTCATGAGTGCTCATAGGTTCTGAGTATTGGATTCAACCCGCGCTCATTTGAATCACTTCATGGATTTTATCACAACTGATCATGAGATGATAATATCTTATATTCTTCAAACCTAGTAATATGAGTTGTTACTATGAGTTGGTTAAACATTGATTGCGCGAAAACGCATTGGTAACTGAATGTTATAAAACGTGTGTTTGTGTATGATTCAACAAGTAGTAGAACAAGACATATGAGTTGAAGTTTATCCATTCCTTTTACCTTCGAGATAAAAGCGATATCTATGGGCCCCTTGATGATTTAATGATGATACATGTGAGTGCTTGGCCAAGCCAAGACAGATTTGATCTGTTCAATCAGTCAGTCATCATAAATCGGAAATCGGGAAACAACAAATGGAAAGAGAGAATGATTGATAATCCATGTCTCAGTCCATATGATATCTAGAATGGAGGAATATATGATCCCTTATCTAATGGACAAGTCATTGACAAAGGTCAGAGATCATCGGCAAGGTCAGAGTTCGACGGAAGCTTTTGAGAGCTACGATTGCCAGTTGGTACTTGAATTCATACACAATAATAGTTTTAGACTTATCCAAGTGGGAGACTATTGGATTAATGTCTAAGTCCTTAACTATAATTGGTAAGACTTGACCCGACCCGGCATGGTCCATTTGGGTTGCATGGCATCATGCATTTGGATAGACTATAATGAGAGAAATAACACTTAACGTTTGTTAATATATTATATGTTATAATATATTAATAAGATTATTTAATTAGTATTGATCAAGAATTAATCTAGAATTAATTAAGTGATCAAAAGAAGACTAATTAAATATATGGGTTGATTGTGTAAATCATCCATACTTATATAGTGGGCTAATGTTCCATGGATTATCTAGTTGGGCTAAAATCCATATGATGCTTCATGGATGCTCCATGGTGTTTTGTACCCATGGATCCAAGGAAAATGGAAAGTCATGACAATTAGGGTTTACACTAATTGTAACACTATATAAAGATCATACTCTTGGAAAAATCGGCCACTATGTGTGAATAGAAAAGGCTAGCCGATTTTAGAAGTGTTCAAGTTTCTCTCAAGTTATTCCAAGTGTATTTGGTGTTGTGTGAACCATTTGAGGTGTCACACTTGGGGCACCAGGCACTCAAGCTTCATGAGGACATTCTACATCAAAGAGGTATGTATTCTACCTTATTATATTCATTGTTTTGTATGCTAGATTAGGATAATACCTTGGATGTTCATATTTGCATGTATAATAGAGAAAACATAGATCCAAGGTATTTAGGGTTGCGTGTACACTTAGGAGTGTTAGAATGCTCAAAACCCAACAATAGTAGGTTTACTTCACGCTTTTGGCAATCTCTTTAGAAAGTTATGGGAACACAACTTGACATAAGCACTGCCTACCACCCACAAACGGATGGTCAAAACGAGCGAACCATTCAAACGCTTGTAGATATGCTTTACGCCTAGGTAATTCACTTTGGAAGGTCATGGGATATCTACTTTCCTTTAATCGAGTTCCCGTACAACAACAGTTATCTCTCAAGCATCAAACTTGCTCCATTCGAGGCATTGTACGGGCGTAAATGTAGATCACCGTTGTGTTGGGCTGAGATAGGTGACACTCAGCTACAAAGAGGACAGACACCAAGCAATGCATTAACTGGACCAGAAATCATACGCGAAACGATAGAGAAGATAGTTCAAATCAGGGATCGACTTCAAGCATCACGAGACCGACAGAAGAGTTACGCTAATAAACGACGAAAGCCCTTGGAATTTCGAGTCGGGGATTGGGTGTTGTTAAAAGTCTCTCCCTGGAAAGGAGTGATTCGTTTTGGGAAACGGGGAAAACTAAATCCACGATACATTGTACCCTTTGAAATTCTTGCCTGAATCGGTCCAGTGGCTTACAGACTGCAGCTACCCGCTGAGCTCAGCAGTGTACACCTGGTGTTCCATGTTTCCAATTTGAAGAAGTGATTATCCGACGAAACCCTCTTCATTCCTTTAGAAGAAATCAAAGTCAACGAGAATCTACTATTTGTCGAAGAACCAGTTGAAATCATGGAGAGGGAAGTGAAGCATACTAAGCAAAGTCGCATTCCGATTGTGAAAGTTTGGTGGAACGCGAAACGTGGACCAGAATTCACACGGGATCGCGAAGACCAGATGAAGCAGAAGTACCCTCACCTATTCTCGCATTCTCAAATCTAGCTTTAAAAAGAATTTCGGGACAAAATTCCCTCTAATGGGGGGATGATGTCACAACTAGGAATTCTGATGCTTTGTAAAACCCTTAACAAAGATAACAATGTAGCTAAAACTTGAAAAAATGTATGGTGCTTATTCAATGACAACAAAAAATCCATCAAATACTCTATACAAACATTCAAATAGTCAACAAAAGGTTGGAACCCCTAAAAATCTCGGTTCAAGTCCATTTTGGACAAGGATTTTCTTATTGGGCCTAATGGGCCAATAAACTTCCAATTTGACTATTTTGGGCTTAGAACTCTTATATGGGCTCTAATTGGACCCACTCTCATGAGACTTAACCTTTTTGGGCCTTATAAGCCTAAATGGACTAGTTTATCTTTAATGGGCCTTATTGGGCCATAACAAATCTAATTAGCCCTAATGGGCCATAAATCCATTCTTTTATACCAAAATGGGCCGTGAGTTTCCCAAAAGGCCTAATGGGCTGAAAAATAATTATTGGGCATCATAAATTCAAACCAAGGAAAGGATTTGGACCAAGCTACTTCATCCTTTCTCCTAGCCCAAGTTCTCGGCCCAACAAAAAAAAGAGAGAGATTTAGAGAGTTGACTTGTGTGGTGCCACCTCATTTTTATTTGGTGGATAACTAGGCTCATTACACTCCAAACATCCAAGCCCTCTCATGTTCCCATGCAACCTCATCTCTCTTTCTCTTCCCTCTCACTCTCGGCTGAAAGTAGACACACACACACACATAATTCATCTCCAACTCTTTCCAAATTCTCTTAAGAACACTTTCCTATCCTCCATTAAAATTTCGAGATCTAGGGCATTTCAAGGAGGTTCTTCCATAATAATTCATCATCCTTGGTAAGTTGTGCTTAGATATATGGATTAGTTTCTTGAATCTTCTATAAATCTCCTTCTAACTCATAAAAGTTCATGATTGATGAGTTCAATAACTCTTAGATCGTTTAGATCTTTCACAAGTACGTCAAAAGAATTCTAACAATTTAAGAATAAATTAAGAATGAACACAGAACATAATCAAATATTAGTTGATGATTCAAAACTGAGTCACGCCTCAACAGAGCTCGATGAAGAACTTCCGCTGTAGAGACAAGCTAGGGTTTACAAAACAGTGAATACGAAAACAATGAAAGTGTTAACTTCTAAGCCTGCATGCATGCAGCTAACATACTAAAACCTAATGTAAAATAATGCACGGCTGGACAGGCCCAATACCGACAACTTAATTAGGCTATGGACCGAGCCCATGGCGAGAGATTATTTATTCTAAGCAGGTCTCACCGTCTTTATAACTTTGAATAGTTTAGGAATAATGGCGAGAAGAGTCTGTCGGAATAGAATGTACCACCTCAGCATGTCGATGAACAACTTTTTATCAGCAGCAGTGTTTTGGTCGCACCTTTGTATAATCTCCAATATATGCTCGAGATAGGACGTTGAGAAAAGGTGTTTGTCAACAAGAGCGAACATGCACTTTTGACCTTCGCCCCTAAGAAACATTACTGTGTGATACTTGGAATCAATCTTCCCCTTGATCATGGAATTAACATTGCCAGCTCTGCCCATCGGTTTGATCGTTGGTCGCTTGTGTATGGCAGATGCAATTTCCTGGTCCATCTTCGCTACCTCATGTACGTAGCAAACAAGCATACGCTTGACATGTTCAATAATTGGCAGATACTCCCGAGGATTTGACAAAAGGATATTATTGAGGAGTATCCAGTCATGGGGGTTGAGGTTCGGTAGATCAGCAAGGGAAAAGAGATGAACAGTGCCTTCGGTTCCTCTAGTTACTCTGAACTTGACATTGATGAATTTCCCTGCTGAATAGGGCTTCATCACCTTGACAGTGGTTATCTTCTTTGAACTCCATGTCTGGTATTGATGTTGAGCAAACTCCAAGTAAAACTCTAACAAATCCCTATCTACCTTTGGGTCTGGAGATGGAATGGCAGCAGTGGAGTTGAAACAATGGAAGACGAATGTCTTTCTAATGATTGGCATATCGAACTGCGCATCCCTGGAGTTGTCAAGGATGAATGGCATTATTGGTTCGAGCCATAGAGCAGCTGGCTCTTCAATCGCACACCTCTGAAGCGATTCTTTAGTCCATTCAGGGAACATGGCCTTTTTCTTTTCAAGGAGCTCCGCCTCCTTTCGCTTTTGTTCTAGCTCAGCCCTCTCCTTCATGGACATTTCTCCAGTTCGTTTTTCTGAAGAATCAACCTTTGGAACAGGCATCTTGGGAATTTCAACGTACACATCATCTTCTTCGTTGTCGGTATCATCTTCACCGATTTTCTTCTTTTTCTTTTCCTTATTACTGACCAAAGCTTCATTACCCTTCGGTTCAGCATCTGGCTTGGAGGTAGAAGGAGGAGGTTGATTTGTTTCTTGCTTTTCTTGCTTCAATTCTTTCTCTCCCCCTTGTTGCGGTTGGACACCAGTCAACGGAACACCCTCGATACGACTGAGGACGTCTAGTGCCGGTCGGAGCTTGTCTGCCAAATGCCTTGGGGTGGTGATAGTGACAAGGGGATCATGACCTTCAATAAGATGAAGAATGATGGAGTGAACGTCTGCAACAGAACTCCTTATTACCTCCCTCTCTGACTTGAAGTCATCAATCTCAGCATGAGTAGTTCGTAGCTTTTGAGTTTGTAATTTAAGCTGATTTGTGCATCTGGCAAGTTCATCCATAACACCATTTTCCATAGCTAAGTCCGCTTGAAATTGAGATAAACATTCGTTGACATTAGCATGGAACGCTTCATTCGCCTGTTGAATAGCAAGGCGTGCTGCTTCAACCTTCGAGCATTTAGACTGAAGAGTCTGATGAAGAATTTCTACAGAAGAAGTAACTGTAGCAGCATTCTTGGCAGCAGCAGTCTGCAAAGAGTCTAAAAAGATGTGAGCTTGGGAAACTAGTTTATCGACTTTTGCGATCGCTTCCTTGCACTCCTTTGTAGAGGCATCAACAACACAAGAGGCCTGTTGACACTAAGAAGTGGAGGCTTCAATAGCCTTAGCTGCAGCGGTTAAGGAGGCTGAATGTTCTGCAATAACTTATGAGAACAGGGCCTTTAATGCAGCATCTGAATAAGTCCTGGAGGAAGAGGAGGAAAGCAGTTGATCTAGCTTGTCGTTTACCGCTTTGAGATGACGTTTGGTGATAGGCTCATTGTCATCATCCTCACTCTAGACTCGATAAGGACTAAAGTATGTAGAGTCGAACTCCAAGTCCTAACCGCCGAAAATTGGTGTTGTTTCTGTAGAAGGTGTGGGAGATAAGGGTTTAGAAGAAGGTGGAGGTTCGTTTGTTATAGGAGCTTCGGTTGTTAGAGGAGGTTCGGTTGTAAAAGTAGGTTTGGTTACTAGTGGTTTGGGAATAGTGATGGTAAGTTTTCTAGTGGTGGTAGAGGTTGTATCTGTGAAGATGGGAGTGGGATTAGGTATTGAAGTGAAGGGTTGACAGGTGGTTGTTTGAGAGATAAGAGGGATAAAAGCAGGAATTGTAACAGGTGGAGGTGAAGGATGAAAAGAACGAACCATAATTTCTGGAGTAGGGGAGCGAGGTGGAGTATCCCCTCGGCCTGAAGCCTCTTCATCAGAACTTTCGTTCTCAGACTCTGAAGATGGAGCGTTCTTCTGCCTAGGAGGAAGATATTCTGAATCCGAACTGCTTGAGGATTGAAGAATAAGTTTCCTAGTAGGCTTCTTCTGCTTTTTAGGTTGAGGTTGAGAAGGAGTAGCTTTATCAGTTTTCCTCTTCTTGGGGGCCTGCCCCTTGGATGGTTTTGTTACAGAACCCTCCTTCTGTGATTCAGGTTTCTTGCCCCTTTTAGCTGGTTTATCGGCTTCTTCAATTGAGCGAAGCATCGCCGGCATAAGTTCACGTGGACCAACAGCTTTACGTTTCTTGTATTGCTGAAGTATGTTACTGGTTGCAGAGATACAACCAAGCATGGTTTCAGGAATGGAGCCGATGTACGCAAACTTTGTGGGGTCAGTGACGATGATCTTCGTCGTATGAAAGGTGGCGATGGGGGAAAGCAAGGAATCCACCATAATAGGGACACGATTGCGATCCATGGCCCACTTGGTGATAATGGTCCAGAAACGCCCACATGAAATTTCTAAGTGCTTTGACAAAGAGAGTAGACTTTGAACCAGCTGTTGCTAAATTATAGACCCATAATCAAGGTTGAGCCCGCTGTACAACCCATACAGCACTGTCATAAAGGCTTTGCTAGCACCGTCAGAACCAGCACTTCGCTCAGATAAACCCTTGAATAAAAGAGTGAATAGGCCATTCCATTGAGGAGGAAGGCAAGACTTCTTGAACTTCGTGACGATAGTTAGGGTTTCAGTATACCCCATCTCATAAAACATAGTAAGCAGTTGACCAGTAGTAATGGAGTCAGGGTTTACCAGAGACGGATCTTGTGGGAGACCGATTAGGGCACATAATCGACTCTTGGAGATGGAGACTTTCTCATTGTGAAGCTCAAAGTGGACACGTTCATTGGCCTTGTCGTGTAACGCCGTAGAGTAGACATGGGATAAGAATGACATTGGCACAATTTCAACCTTTGTCAGTGCACCGATAAGTGGAGAGTATTTGAGACACTCAACCACATACAACATGTACGGCTCATAAACTAAGGGAGTGAGATCTATGATTAGGTTTTGTTGGGGTTTTATTATGAGTAGGGGTTGACGAACTGAGGTATCATGAACAGATGAAGAATCGGCCATTGTAGGAGCTTGAGATTGATGATGAACAGTTGCAGAAAATAGGCGGGTTTCTTGGAGAGCTTTTTGGAAGTGATAAAGGTTGAGAGAGCCCCGTTCCAATTCCTTTTATACGTACAAGGAAGAGAGAGAAGAATCCGGCTGAAATCTTGGATTATCTCTAAAATCGCGCCTGAATTGATGTGTGAATAGTGGGCATGCCGAAGATGACACAGGAGAGAGAAAACGTTTCCCCTTTTCACGCCTTTTCATAAAATCACCTTTTTCAAATCGCCAAACCGTTTGAATTTCTGCTGAGTCAGCTACCTTTTCATCCCTATCGTTTCACCTGACGAAGCTTGAGTTTTTGTGCCTTGTTAATCTGTGTAAAACTTAGAGTTTTGGAAAATTAAAAATTTTCGTGCAAAGGGTGTAAAAGATAAAGAAATAAAACAAATATTTTGGGATTATCTGTGATGTCGTTTTTAGACATAAACCAATTTATTCTGGGCAAAAATCACTTCCTTCAACGTCAAGAGAGACATTGAAG
Organism: Lactuca serriola; assembly: GCF_051521515.1. Lineage (NCBI taxonomy): Eukaryota > Viridiplantae > Streptophyta > Magnoliopsida > Asterales > Asteraceae > Lactuca > Lactuca serriola. Next base: position 156,458,738 of record NC_136412.1, on the reverse strand, counting down.
TGCTTGCTTGGTTTCCCATGAAATAACGATCAAAAACTTGTTGAGAAGTTTTGAAAGGCATCTTTTAAAGGTTAAAGAGGGTGGCTTTCGCTTCAATTCATAATTTCAATACTTAACATAAGATCAAAAAGAGAATGAAGTACTTGTGAGATCATTGTGATCTGTTGAACAAGTAGGTGAGAAATAATTTTATAGTGACGAGAGAATTTAAGAAGTCTCAAAAAAATAAACTGGATCTTTTAGGGTTAGAGAAACCTTGATGAAAGGCAATCTCATAAAGATCACGCAAAAAGAAAAAGAGATTCCATTGGGTAACAAGTAAGATCTTGAATTTTTGAATTCACCGTCAATACAGTAGTGGTGTTGAATTTGGGGTTTCACTTAGTGCATAGTAGCATGAAACTAAGATCATGAACACATATTTTGTATAACCATAAACCTCAGTGGTCAAAACTGAGAGTCTTAGGGGTTATGGTGATGAAATGAAATATAATGGAGAAAGATGATAGAGATGGTATAAGAAGCGAATGTACCTCTGCTTATTAAAGAAAAGATGGTCTAAGCAGACAACTCTAAACTCAGTGTGAGTAGAGTAAGGTAGCTCATGATTAGAGTGAACTTGATAGCCTGGATTTGGGAAAACATGATTGGTGTAGATGCGTCAGTTGAGGCTTGAGTGTACATACAACAACATGCTTCTAGGGACACCTAACTAAAAAACAATTACCTGTCGGAGATGTGTCATCGAGAATCACACTTAGATAAGAAAAAAAAACATTAGAAATATGGAAAATAGTGAAAACTCAGAAAATATTTTTGGATTTTTGTGAAAATTGGCCAGTTGAACGAAGAAAAAAAATTATTTTTGGGATTTTAGAAATGGAAAGGAAGTAATTAAAAAAAATTTAAAAGAATACATTTGAAACGCCTAAAAAAATAAGGAAGTTTAGAAGGACAGAACCCGAAATAGACCGAACGCTCGGTTCATTTCAGTTCATATAGGTTCGCTCTATTTTGCTTGTTACCTTTATGGGAGCGAAGGCGATTTCGGTACTGACTCGGCTTGCATCATTCCTAGGCCTTGTAAGATCTTATTAAAGCTTGCTTCAGGTAAAGCCTTTGTGAATATGTCTTCCAGTTGATCAGTCGTTCTGACGAAGTGAATTTCGACATTTCCATCTTCGACGTGATCCTTGATGAAATGATATCTCAGTGCGATATGCTTATTCTTCGAGTGTTGCACTGGATTGTGAAAAATTCTGATTGCGCTTTCAGAGTCACGGTATAATGGAATTTTCTTCATGTTTAAGCCATAATCCCGGAGTTGACTCTGTATCCATACGACTTGAGATGTACAAGATGCTGCAGCAATGTATTCGGTTTCTGCAGTGGATAACGACATGCAAGTTTGTTTCTTTGATTGCCAACTGACTAATTTTCCATATAGAAATTGACATCCTCCTATGGTGCTTTTACGATCTAATCCACAACCACCTAGATCAGCATCTGAAAAGGCTTGCACGAAAAATCCGGAATTGGCTGGATACCATAGACCGAGAGAGGAGGTTCGCTTCCGATAGCGAAAGATGTTCTTCGCTGCCTGAAGATGAGGTTCTCGAGGGTTGGCTTGAAATCTAGCACAATAACATACTGAGAACATGATATCAGGTCTACTTGCAGTAAGATACATTAAAGACCCGATCATCTGTCGATAAAGCGTTGTAGCAGCTGCTGGTTTCTCCAATGATGGTGTGAGTTTCGTTCCAAAAGTCATCAGTACTTTTACCTTGGAGTCTCGCATCATTCCAAACTTGGTGAGCAAAGTCTTGGTATATACATCCTGATTAATAAAAATGCCTTCGGGTCCCTGTCTAGTGTTCAATCCAAGAAAGAAATTAATAGGACCCATTGAGCTCATCTCAAACTTAGTTTCCATCAACTTTTGGAATTCGGCTGTTAAGCTAGGATTCGTGGAGCCAAAGATGATGTCATCAACGTAAATTTGGACTATCATAAGGTGGTTACCTTCTCGCTTACGAAAGAAGGTTGGGTCAACCGAACCTTGTTTGAATTTAGACATCTTTAAGAAACGAGTAAGAGTTTCATACCATGCTCTGGGTGCTTGTTTTAGGCCATAGACAGCTTTGTCGAGGATATAGCAGTGATCAAGATACTTTTCATTTACAAACCCCAACGGTTGCTCAACATACACGGTTTCTTCAAGTTCACCGTTGAGGAAGGCACATTTGACGTCCATTTGATAGACTTCAAAGTTCTTGTGAGCAGCGTACGCTAGAAAGATCCGAACAGATTCCAATCTAGCCACTGGAGTGAAGGTTTCTTCATAATCGATTCCCTCTTCCTGACAATATCCTTTGACCACCAGCCTTGCTTTATTACGAATGACATTTCCTTCTTTGTCCATCTTTTTTCGGAATACCCATTTGAGACCTACAACTGAAGCATCCTTTGGTGTTGGAATAAGACGCCATACCTTGTTTCTTTCAAACTCATTTAACTCATCCTGCATGGCTTGAACCTAGTCTGAATGATCAAGAGCCAAATTAACAGTCTTTGGCTCGATTTTGGACACGAAAGAATTGAACATGCATAACTCAACTTTTGATAATAGAGCAGCTTCTTTCGCTTTGATTTGAGATCGTGTCAACACCTTTTCAGAGGATTCCCCAATAATTTGAGTCTGAGGATGATCTTTGGTCCATTTCACAAGTGGAGGAAATTTTGGATCATAGATGGGATCTAATTCAGCATTAATTTCTTCTTCGAGTTCAGACAAATTGTCATCTTCACTAACTGTTTTCTCCCCCTCGAAGAATGATTCCTGTTCAGGACCAGCATTTGTACCTCATTCATTTGTTGGAGTTTTAGTGGAGGTGGATGTATTTGTTGATGAGTCCTCCCCCTGGAAAGAAAAACCTTGATCATGGTGAGGGGAAGAACCCTCCCCCTCGACAGTAGGATGGTCATCAGAAGGTTGGCTTCCAACTGTATCTTCGGTTCCTTTGGATTGTTCATCAGCCATTTTCTTAGCAGCATCATCTATAACTTGTTTCATATTGTCAACTTTGTTGTCTGTAGCAGTTGACTCTGATACGATCGCTTTATATGGTTCATCAAACAAGAGCATGAATTAGTCAAAAAGATTTGAGATAGAGACAGTAACCTGACCGTTCTTTGGAAATATGTCCTGTGATGCATCTTCGGTTGCCCTTAACTTCTTAACGTAACTATCATCAAAAGTGACATAGTATGTTTCTTCAATTTTCTTAGAGCGTTTATTGAGAACTCTATATGCCATGGAGTTCAGGGAGTAGCCTAAGAAAATTCCTTCATCCGCCTTAGCGTCGAACTTGTTGCAATTCTCTATGGAGTTGAAAATGAAGCACCTAGAACCGAACACATGAAAGAATTTCACATTTGGTTTTTGGTTGTTCAGAATCTCGTAAGGACTAATGGAGAACCGTTTGTTTAAGAAAGATCGATTCTGAGTATAGCATGCAGCCGCAATTGCATCAGCCCAGAAGTATAATGGCAGGGATACGAAGCATAACATGGTGCGAGCAGCTTCACACAAGGATCGATTTCTCCTTTCAACAATGTCGTTTTGTTGTGGAGTATAGGGGGCTGAGAAATTGTGAGTTGTCCCCTTTTCAGCAAGAAAACTTTCAAAATCTTTGTTTTTGAATTCCATACCATTATCGCTCCTTATATTACGAACAATCTGTCGCACCCCAAAACCAAGAATGGCGGAAACGTTCTGGGGCGGAGGACGTCATGTATAGTATCACAACACAGTAAATGTAAATAAGCAAACAACACCATCCATTGCATTAAATATATAATTTTAATACAAGCGTGTTCTGTACAGTTTTAGACACCAAAAATATAATGTAAATAAAAATAATAAGATGAGTCTTGAATGCGCTCCATCTTCTCAAAAGCTGGCCTCGGTACCTGTCTACTGATGACCTGAGAATACAAGTTATTTTGAAAGAGTTTATCAGCATTAAGCTGGTGAGTTCATAAGTATTGTAGTGTCGGTGTTTGTTATCAAAACGTTTGAACGTGTCTCAAGTGTAAGTTTGTAAAATGTAAGTGAATGTTTGTAAGTGTTTGTAAAAGTTTAAATCTCTCAGAAAAACCTATATTTTCTATTAATGTAACCTTCTACCAAGGCTTAACTGTTTTGTATGCTCGTTTGTTGTAAAACTGTGTAATTTCCCAAGTGTAACTATCATTTAACAAAAAATAGTTTGTACATTAATGTTTAAGTGAAATAATCACTAAAAATATGTAATGGGTAAATCATTGTAGTACTGTAGTGTTGTATTATAGGAACTACTGCTGTACTAACTACCTTAAACCGGATTTATATTAAGGTATTATGTGATAAATTGCACCATATTATAGAATGGTAAGAACGACAACGTATAGTCGAAAATTCAGGTATAACGTTTGGCACCCGCAGACCTGCCGGTCCTGCTGTAGCTAGCAGCAAGGTGTAGGATAGTCAATCCAGTATTGTCACAACTAGCATTTTTAGCTAGGAAATTCTATTCTCATATAAACATCATCCATTGTAAGAGCATGTACTCTAAGTGAATACCATACTCTATCCTCATTCAAAATACACCTCATATGTTCAACTAAGGATTGGAAACCTTAGTAATCCCGGTCCAAGTTCCTTATGAACTAAAATTCTCCTATTGGGCCTAGAAGCCCTACGTGGGCTCTATATAGACCACATTCATAAAACTTTAGCAATTTGGGCCATGTGGGCCTAAAATAATCCATCTTACCTCTAATGAGCCTTGTTGGGCCATAAAAGATTTCGTTTGTCCCAATGGGCCGAAAATTTACTTTTGGGCTTCATAAATTCGAGTATGGGCCCCAAGATGATTCCTTTCTTTTCTCCTTAGCCCAAATCAGCCCATGTTTAATAAAAAAAAAAAAAAAAAAAGAGAAAAAGAATGGATAAATGAAGACTAGACATGCATGTGACAACTCATGTTTAACCACCATGTATCTATGGTAGCATCTCATGTTTCAAGGCAAACTATTACCTCACAAATAACAAGGTTATGATCTCTCTCCTCTCTCTCCATATTCTCGGCCAACCCTCTCACCACCTTCATTTTTCATTCAAAAACTCTCTTAAACACTCTCAAATACCTCTTCCATCCTCCATCAAAAATCTCGAGTGGGTGTGTGCTTTCAAGAGGATTCTCCACCAAAAATCACCATCCTAGGTAAGTTTTTACTTATATCCATGGTTTAGCTTCTTGATTTCTTCAAAATCTCCTCTTAACCCTTTCCATTTCGTGAATCATACATCCTAGAGCCATCTAAGTTGTAAAGCTCCTCAAGAAGCTTGCTAGGGCCGAAATCTTCTCTCAAATCTTCATCAAAAACCAAATCCAAATCTCAAGGTGAGCTTCATACCCCCTATTTTCTGTTTTTATGAGTTTTGTGGGGGGGGGGGGGGGGGAATACAAGTGAAAGTGTAGATCTATATGTGTTTTGTATGCCTTGTATGATTTTCATGCTTACATGTATGCTTTTGTGCGCTATAATGTTGGATCTAGCCATAAAACCCCTCAAAACCGAGATATATCTTATGTTAAATGATTTTAACATCAAATGTATTTCTACATACAAAGTGTTTCAAGAAAAATAGCTAAGTGGTTTAGTAACAATTTTCTTTAGGCTAAAAACACAAATTTTGGGCCTAAAATGTGAAAAATACAAAATTAAGGGCCCAAATTGACATATCACGAATTCTGATGGATGAAGTGTGTCAAAACAGTTTCAATAAATCAATTTCTGGAAATATACTCATTTAGAGGATTAAAAACATAAATTTCAAGCTTAATGGGCTAAAAATGACAATTTCGGCCCAATGAGGCCGATTATGCGAATTTTTCTGTTTTGGAGGGCCAAAACTGTGATTTTCTGTAAAACAGTGGACCATAAGTGATCCAAGTCCTTTTCAAAGGTTTAAAATGCTTTTTAAATTTAAAAAGGACCAAAGTTGCAAAAATTTTACAATTTGGGCCAAAATTGTCAAAATTGCGAAAAGAAGGGTTATAACCGAGAAAACTGAAATTTCAGGGACTTAAGCTGTTTTCTATGAAAAATATGCTAGAAAATATTTATTTCAATAATTTTGGTGTTAAAATGTCAAGAAAATTGATTTAAGGACCAAACCGGAAAGTATTTAAATAAAGGATTGAAAAAGTAAATTTTACAAACAAGGAGGGGCTGAAAACAGAAAATTTTCAAGACTAATTCAATACATGCAATTTGACCAAATAATGGTACCACGACTATCGACAAAATACAATACATTACAATACCAAAAGTCGTTGTTAAACGAATTGGTTCGGTCTCGAACCAATAAAAATCCGAAACTACTAACACGACGACACTATGATACTTCAACACTACGATTCATACAAATAACGATTGGGAATTCATTATACATGTGAATGTGCACAGACGTCTACGCACCATCTTTGGGCCCCACAAGTGTAAAATCTTGTTCGTTGAGCCTAGCTAGCCCAACGACCTGATCTTAAGGCCCGAAGACTTCTATCTTACGAAGTGTTGGGTTTTACCGATCCGACACGACGTAACCGGACTTTCAATGGCTTGTAGACTACTGGTCCCCAAGGTTCCTTTAGTGTCGCTAGTAGAGTCTACCTTTTATGCGAGGCGGGTCTGGGACCCCTCGTACCTTTTTATCCCCAACCGGCTAATGGAGTCATCGAGGCCTTCGTGTCCTCTTTCTCTTCGGATGTGGGACTACACGTAGTCAGGGCGGTTGGATAACGTGATTAGTACGGACGATGCCTACGGGATCGTTAGTATTGCTATAGACTAGTCGTTTGTGTAACACGTGTTTGTAGCAGATAATCATGCTAAAAAATAATCCAATGTCGTCTGGTAATGATAACTTCATGCATTGCAATGGTTTCAATGTAAATTCATGGAATTCAAAGAATTAGGAAAACATCGGGTTTTCCTAGGGTTTTCAATACATACAGATTCGAAATACATACAATTTCAATAAACAATTTTTACAAGTATAGAAAACAAACAAGCATACCTATGGATCTTCACACCTTTTTTACTATACTATTTTCAGAAAATATCGGATTTTCTGGTGGTTTTCAAACAATACAAAACATTGGATTTCAAACACTACTTATGAACCCACCAACATTTCATATGTTGATGTTTTTCAAAATACTTGTATTCTCAGGGAACCAGTGAATCAAAGGAAATCATACTCAGTGATGGCTTGCAGTTTATTTATGTACGAATCGAACAATTTAATTTGGGAATGTAATGTTTAAACAATGTACTTCATGTAAACTCTACTGGTTGTACTATATTAATGCATGGTGACGAATGTTGTTACGTTTCATATATATTCAATGTTATGGTATTCAATTGAGTCACGACAGCCCCCGAACGTTTCCGCCGCCTGGTTTGGGGGTGTGACAGGTTGGTATCAGAGCTTTGTTTATAGTGAACTAGCATGTCGAGCCACACATTGATATGCAACTATAAACCAAAAAGAGGGACTAACATAACTCTGAACAAAACAAGTAAATAAAACACCCTTGCTTGCATTAGGAATAGGAACATAACGCCGAACCAAACAAGATAATGCTAGTATCTCGGTTAATCCAGGACTGTTCTTAGTTGTATCAAGGAGCGGATGTAGCCTGATCAACTACATTCCCTCCAAGGTACAACCATCACATGCCGTGAAGAAATCGTGATAGCTAGGAACCTAAAATCATACCCCTAAATCTCCAAGAAAGGAACCTCAACAAAATCTATGCAATAGTCGTAGAGTTATAGGAGTGATTGGTATGCTATTTGTTTCTAGTATTCATAGCCCTTCGTGCAATCCGCTACAGATGAGTATCATTAGCCAGGAAATCCTACCTCCCTAGTCAAGGAATAGTCGGGTGGCACGACCCAGAGAAAGAACCACAGGAGGAACACGAAGTAGAACTCGTAGGCGAATCTGCCGAGTCAGTAAGTGGACCTCGAAGAGGAAGAGCCAGAGGGCAATGACGATGACGACACGAATGTAGAATCCAATGGCATCAATCCTCCATGTAAAGCCAGGGCACCCGATATTTGGAGATAAAGTCACTAGTAGGGAATACGACCACACTATAGTAAGAGCTGAGGTCTCTTTAATTTTAGCCACAGAGGACCAGCTGACCAGGCCCTCCCAGTCTTGGTCTGACACACTCGAGGTATCGATAACCAAGCTCAAGACACCCCAATTCGAACGAAACAAATGTGGGTTGCTATTAAGAGGGATGAGAGGCAAAAACGGGAAGTGAATGGAGACTCTCGAGTGAGACGGTTAGTTTGGGAGGTACGCCTACGAGATACCGAGCAACAAGTAGCTCGTCTCCGAGGTGCATCCACTTCATCAGCATCACCACCAGACACTTCCCGCCACGACTAGGATCAGCCTTTTCTAGTTTCCCCTACTATCCGACATGACTCTCTTTCGTGTACTAAGATGGTACTTACCCCTGAAACAATTATGTGTTATATTTATTTCATATTGCTACAAAGACTCAATTATATGCACAAGCGAACCCTCGAGACCACTAGATACTTAAGGATCTCGAAACTAAAACAACCCATATAATTTAAGGATAGATGTAACAATCGTGCCAAACCTGTGATCACCTACTACCGCAAATACATCATAGGGATGTAGATGGAGACAGTAAGAATTATACAACAAGATGAAAAATTTATAGAGTACAACCAGGAATGACGATCATTACTTACGATCTGGGTTATCAACGTGCATCAGGAAAATGCCATCCCGCAAGAATAGCAAGTGCACCCGCGAGACGCCACTCCTGCAGATGGACTCTGCTACATTTCAAGCTGCTGTAATGGCAGCAGTAACCGCTGCTATGGCACAGATCAATGCAAACAACCCTAATGGAGGCAGGAATAGCATTGACAACTCCAGCCCAAGGAACAAACATGGAAACCAACAAGTGACAACCTGTCAAGGAACTCCAAACCCCAAGCTTAAGAGCAGGAAGCTGAGGTCTGGAGGTAAGAGAAAGGGACAACACACTCAAGGGTTCTCAAGGGAGCAACGTGTTGTTGCTGTTCATGCGACCACGACCCCTATTACACCAGCAACCAGGAGACCATATGCTGGAAACCTTCCAAAATGCAACCAGTGCAAATTCCATCATAATGGAGCCTGCAGGGAGATGTATTGTAACAAATGCAACCGAAAGAATCACATCGCTAAATTCTGTAGGACTTATCCATGCCAGAATCGTCAGCCAAATGAAAACGACAACAATCGCAACAACCCTAACAACAACACCAATGATGAGACCAGTCGCACCTGCTATAGGTGTGGAGGAACTGGTCACATTAGGCGCAATTGCCCTAGGGATAACAATCGAGGAGCAGAAGGATCAGAAATGGTCCTGACCTTGGGTCAAGGCAAAGTAATCCAAAACCCAATGGTTGTTACTGGTACGTTCCCACTTGACAACTCTTTCGCTTACCTCTTATTCAATGGTAAATCCGAGAGAAATTACGATTAGTAACATATTCAAACACTTACTAAAATCACATTCCCAAAGCTAAGCTAAGCCTTTTCAATGGATATGGCCAATGGGGAAAAACTGATTTAACCTAGGGTACTTATGTGGAGTACACCTTAGCACTAAACAACCATTCATTACAAATAGAATTTATGCCAGTAAATATTAGGAGTTTTAATGTGATAATCGTCATGGTTGGGTTAAGCCCCCACCGTGCTGATACTATGTGTCGCGAGAAGGCCGTTTGCCTTCACCTTCCTAATCACGAAAACTCTAATAATCCATGGTGATAAACCTGGCGCAAATCCTCTTCCTATCTCGTGCATCAAGGCACAGAAGTGCCTGCACCAGACGAACTATGTTTTCCTTGCTCAGGTTGTGGACAAGGCCAAGGAAGAAGTAAGCAAACAAGGTATTCCAGTAGCATATGATTTTTTTTTTCAAATGTGTTTCCCATGGAACTTTCGGGAATATCCTAGAGAGACAGGTCGAATTTCGAATCGACCTCATACCGGGAACCACATCAATTGCCAATTCACCCTATAGGTTGACTCCCACCGAAAATTCACAAGTTATCCAGTCAACTGAGTAGAATTGTTGCGCAAAGGATTCATCGGACCAATCTTCTCACCCTAGAGAGCTATGGTCTCGTTCTTCAAGAAGACAGATCCTTCAGAAGGTACATCGATTTTAGGAAATTAAATAAGCTCCCTATCAAAAATCGATACCCACTCCCTCGGACTGACGATCTATTAGGCCAGCTCCAAGGAGCTAGTTACTTCTCTAAAAATAGATCTAAGAACCGGTTATCATCAACTTCGAGCCTGAGAAGAGGACATTCCAAAACTGCCTTCCGAACTCGTCACGACCATTTCAAATTCATTGTGAAACCCTTCGGTCTAACGAATGCTCCCATGGTTTTCATGAATCTTACGAACCAAGTTTCCCAACCATTCCTAGTTAGCCCTTTCACTATTTTCATCGATAACATACTCATCTGCTCATGAAGCGAGAACGAAACACTATCAACATCTACGACCAGCCTTGAAAGCATCAAAGCTGGGAATGTAGCGACGAAAGCACTGCATGGATGGATAAAACTCTCGAAGTTGAAAGACGAAGCTTTATGTTATAAGAGTTGAGTTGGGCGTTATCTGGGTGATCGTCGATAGGTTAACCCAATCTACCCATTTCCTGCCAATACAAAAATCAAACAAGATGGAAGGATTAGCATTGGATCTATATCCAGGAGATCGTGAGACTCCATGAAATGTCGGTAGTCACTATCTCGGATCGAGATAACAGATTTTCTTCAAGACTATGGCAGTCATTTCAGAGGGCTATGGGAACATAACTAGACATAAGCGTTGCTTACCACCTTCAAACCAATAGCCAAAGTGAACGAAATATTTGACCACTCAAATTCATGCTACAAGTCTAGGTGTGGGAAAACAAGTCAGGGGATACCCGGTTTCCCTTGACTAAATTCTCATACAATAACAACTATCGCACGAGCATCAAGGGTGCTCCTTTCGAAAACTCATTATAGTCATAAATGTATATCACTCGGTGGTACTCTCATGAGACCGGAAACCACTAACGAAACAACAGAAGAAGATAATCCAAATCAAAGCTGGATTTCAAGCATCGCGAGACCGACAGAAGAGCTATTCTGAAAAGCGGCGTAAGCCATTAGGATGTCAAGTCGGGGATCGCGTGTTATCAAAAGAATCTCCTTGGAAAAGAATGATTTGCTTTAGGAAACGAGAAAACTAAACCCACGATACATCGGACTGTTCGAGCTTCTTGCTCGGATTGAAGACATATAGACTGTAGCTGCCTGTAGAGCTCAGCAACGTGAACCCTGTGTTCTGTGTCTTAAATCTGAAAAGATGCATATAAGATGAGTCTCTTATCATTCCTTTACGAGAAATCGGAGTAAGCGAGGATCGCATGTTCATCAAAGAACCAGTCAAGGTATTGAATAGGGAAGTAGAACATACAAAACAAAGCCCCATTATGAATGCGAAGATTCCCTGGAATGCTAAGCTTGGACCGAAATGCACATGGGAAACGTGAAGATCAGATGAAGTGCCTATTCTCTCATTCACGAACCTATCCTTAGAAAGAATTTCGGGACGAAATTCCCTCTAACGGGGGGATGATGTCACAACTAGCATTTTTAGCTAGGAAATTCTATTCTCATATAAACATCATCCATTGTAAGAGCATGTACTCTAAGTGAATACCATACTCTATCCACATTCAAAATACACCTCATATGTTCAACTAAGGATTGGAAACCTTAGTAATCCCGGTCCAAGTTCCTTATGAACTAAAATTCTCCTATTGGGCCTAGAAGCCCTACGTGGGCTCTATATAGACCACATTCATAAAACTTTAGCAATTTGGGCCATGTGGGCCTAAAATAATCCATCTTAACTCTAATGAGCCTTGTTGGGCCATAAAAGATTTCGTTTGTCCCAATGGGCCGAAAATTTACTTTTGGGCTTCATAAATTCGAGTATGGGCCCCAAGATGATTCCTTTCCTTTCTCCTTAGCCCAAATCAGCCCATGTTTAATAAAAAAAAAGAGAAAAAGAATGGATAAATGAAGACTAGACATGCATGTGACAACTCATGTTTAACCACCATGTATCTATGGTAGCATCTCATGTTTCAAGGCAAACTATTACCTCACAAATAACAAGGTTATGATCTCTCTCTCCTCTCTCTCCATATTCTCGGCCAACCCTCTCACCACCTTCATTTTTCATTCAAAAACTCTCTTAAACACTCTCAAATACCTCTTCCATCCTCCATCAAAAATCTCGAGTGGGTGTGTGCTTTCAAGAGGATTCTCCACCAAAAATCACCATCCTAGGTAAGTTTTTACTTATATCCATGGTTTAGCTTCTTGATTTCTTCAAAATCTCCTCTTAACCCTTTCCATTTCGTGAATCATACATCCTAGAGCCATCTAAGTTGTAAAGCTCCTCAAGAAGCTTGCTAGGGCCGAAATCTTCTCTCAAATCTTCATCAAAAACCAAATCCAAATCTCAAGGTGAGTTTCATACCCCCTATTTTCTGTTTTTATGAGTTTTGTGGGGGGGGGGGGGGAATACAAGTGAAAGTGTAGATCTATATGTGTTTTGTATGCCTTGTATGATTTCCATGCTTACATGTATGCTTTTGTGCGCTATAATGTTGGATCTAGCCATAAAACCCCTCAAAACCGAGATACATCTTATGTTAAATGATTTTAACATCAAATGTATTTCTACATACAAAGTGTTTCAAGAAAAATAGCTAAGTGGTTTAGTAACAATTTTCTTTAGGCTAAAAACACAAATTTTGGGCCTAAAATGTGAAAAATACAAAATTAAGGGCCAAAATTGACATATCACGAATTCTGATGGATGAAGTGTGTCAAAACAGTTTCAATAAAACAATTTCTGGAAATATATTTTAGAGGATTAAAAACATAAATTTCAAGCTTAATGGGCTAAAAATGACAATTTCGGCCCAATGAGGCCCATTATGCGAATTTTTCTGTTTTGGAGGGCCAAAACTGTGATTTTCTGTAAAACAGTGGACCATAAGTGATCCAAGTCCTTTTCAAAGGTTTAAAATGCTTTTTAAATTTAAAAAGGACCAAAGTTGCAAAAATTTTACAATTTGGGCCAAAATTGTCAAAATTGCGAAAAGAAGGGTTATAACCGAGAAAACTGAAATTTCAGGGACTTAAGCTGTTTTCTATGAAAAATATGCTGGAAAATATTTATTTCAATAATTTTTGGTGTTAAAATGTCAAGAAAATTGATTTAAGGACCAAACCGGAAAGTATTTAAATAAAGGATTGAAAAAGTAAATTTTACAAACAAGGAGGGGCTGAAAACAGAAAATTTTCAAGACTAATTCAATACATGCAATTTGACCAAATAATGGTACCACAACTATCGAAAAAATACAATACATTACAATACCAAAAGTCGTTGTTAAACGAATTGGTTCGGTCTCGAACCAATAAAAATCCGAAACTACTAACACGACGACACTATGATACTTCAACACTACGATTCATACAAATAACGATTGGGAATTCATTATACATGTGAATGTGCACAGACGTCTACGCACCATCTTTGGGCCCCACAAGTGTAAAATCTTGTTCGTTGAGCCTAGCTAGCCCAACGACCTGATCTTAAGGCCCGAAGACTTCTATCTTACGATGTGTTGGGTTTTATCGATCCGACACGACGTAACCGGACTTTCAATGGCTTGTAGACTACTGGTCCCCAAGGGTCCTTTAGTGTCGCTAGTAGAGTCTACCTTTTATGCGAGGCGGGTCTGGGACCCCTCGTACCTTTTTATCCCCAACCGGCTAATGGAGTCATCGAGGCCTTCGTGTCCTCTTTCTCTTCGGATGTGGGACTACACGTAGTCAGGGCGGTTGGATAATGTGATTAGTACGGACGACGCCTACGGGATCGTTAGTATTGCTATAGACTAGTCGTTTGTGTAACGCGTGTTTGTAGTAGATAATCATGCTAAAAAATAATCCAATGTCGTCTGGTAATGATAACTTCATGCGTTGCAATGGTTTCAATGTAAATTCATGGAATTCAAAGAATTAGGAAAACATCGGGTTTTCCTAGGGTTTTCAATACATACAGATTCGAAATACATACAATTTCAATAAACAATTTTTACAAGTATAGAAAACAAGCAAGCATACCTATGGATCTTCACACCTTTTTGACTATACTATTTTCAGAAAATATCGGATTTTCTGGTGGTTTTCAAACAATACAAAACATTGGATTTCAAACACTACTTATGAACTCACCAACATTTCATATGTTGACGTTTTTCAAAATACTTGTATTCTCAGGGAACCAGTGAATCAAAGGAAATCATACTCAGTGATGGCTTGCAGTTCGAATCGAACAATTTAATTTGGGAATGTAATGTTTAAACAATGTACTTCATGTAAACTCTACTGGTTGTACTATATTAATGCATGGTGACGAATGTTGTTACGTTTCATATATATTCAATGTTATGGTATTCAATTGAGTCACGATAGCCCCCGAACGTTTCTGCCGCCTGGTTTGGGGGTGTGACAAGTATAGATCTATACGCAAACTCACGCTCTCCCTTCAAGAAACTCTGGCTACAACTCGGGTCATGACAATTAAGGCATGTTCCCATACAGCGGATCACAATTGTTAACGTATTCATGTATATGTAATGTATTGTTACTTGTTCTAGTATAGTTGTATATGTTCTCTTTCTAGTATAGTTGTATATGTTCTATTTCTAGTATAGTAGTATATGTTCTCATAGTAACGTAATGTATTGACTCATGAATGAACTGACTCATTGATCTAGAAATTGTAGTAGTATGATCCTGTGTTACCCCGATGGTAACTTACTAATGATGTACTGATAAGTATGAATAATGGAGTACTTTTATGTCTATATATGTACATTTGATATATAATTAATACTGAAACGACCTTCGAATGGTTACCCGAAATCCCACAAGACCACATCCAAATCGAGAAAAAGGAAATAGGGCGGATGGCCTTCCTAAGCCCTTTAAACATTGCTTATATATCTATGCATATATGGGCATGCAATTTATAAGAAGTATAACAAAGTTTAAATAAAAGTATTTGATAAGTAAAAGAGTTTGTAAACTTTGGTGCCCTTATTTGGTGTTTACGGCCCAAGAGTATTCCTTGGCCGTAAACGGGCATGCACACATTGGTGCCCTTATTTGGTGTTTACGGCCCAAGAGTATTCCTTGGCCGTAAACTCCCTTTTAGGGGTGTTTTTGATGTGTTAATGTCCCCATATTAGCTAGAAGTAATTGAGAGTTAATGTCTAAGGCCTTTAGGAGTGATTAGGGTACATTTAAGACCTTGAATTTGGTGTTTACGGTCCAAGAAACTCTTGGGCCGTAAACTCCCAAAGCTATGTGTTCTTGATTGTTTTATGGTCTCAAATGATCATACATATTATCCTAAACTAGTTACCTAACAAGGGAATGGGACTAGATGGCCTTTAAGCTTCATTTTGGAGTTTACTCTCCAAGAACGTTCTTGGGCGGTAAACTCCCGAATCATATATATTTGACAAGTAATCTATGTTAATAAGCATAAAACAAGCATTATAACACAACTAGAGAAGTGTACTCACGATTTGGGATGAAAACCTGAAGATCCGTGAGAGAGAAAATGGCTTTTCTCTAGTTGGAAATGTGAATAATGAATGAATTTAGATCAGAAATCTATTTATAGTCCTGAAATATTTTGGCAGAAAATATTTTTATTCTGGAATTGGACTCTAACATTATGAAGTTTTAAAATGCTCAAGTTTCACAAACCCATGAGCATCCACTCTCCTGATATCTCCTTAAACGTAAACCCTAATGTACACAAACTTATTCAGAAAAGTCTGAAACTCATTGAAACTGGACTAGTTTCTATTGAATAGTTAATGTTCGTACAAAATGGAAATTTCGGGTTGTCACATCATCCCCCCGTTAGAAGGAATTTCGTCCCGAAATTAGAATTTAAGCAAATAAGAAGTTACAAACAATTAAGCGAAAAGATGAGGGTATTTCAGTTTCATCTGATCCTCGCGTTCCCAAGTGAATTCCGGTCCTCGCTTGGCATTCCAGCGAACCTTCACGATAGGGATACGGCTTTGCATCGTCTGCTTGACCTCATGGTCCATGATCTCTACTGGTTCTTCCACGAAGTTGAGGCTCTCGTTGATCTCGATCTCGTCGAGTGGGATTACAAGAGTCTCGTCAGACAAACACTTTTTCAAGTTAGATACGTGGAATGTATAATGTACGTTACGAAGTGCGTCGGGTAGGTCGAGTTTGTAAGCTACGGGGCCGACTCTTGCGAGAATCTCGAAAGGGCCTATGTACCTCGGATTAAGCTTCCCACGCTTTCTGAAGCGTATCAAGCCCTTCCAGGGTGAGACTTTCAGAAGGACTTGGTCTCCCACCTGAAATTCCAAAGGTTTTCTTCGTTTATCAGCGTAGCTCTTCTGTCGGTCTCTAGAGGCTTTTAATCGTTCACGGATCTGAACGATTTTCTCTGTCGTTTCCCGAATGATCTCCGGAACGGTGAGAGTACTGTCAGAAGCTTGCCCCTTGGCTAATTGGGTATCACCCACCTCAGCCCAGCATAGAGGAGATCTGCACTTTCGGCCGTAGAGAGCTTCAAATGGAGCAGCCTTGATGCTCGTGTGATAATTGTTATTATAGGAAAACTTAACAAGGGGTAAATGAGTATCCCATGCCTTTCCAAAGTCAATCACACAGGCTCTCAACATATCTTCCAGTGTTTGGATGGTCCTCTCACTCTGTCCGTCGGTCTGTGGATGGTAGGTTGTGCTCATGTCCAGCCTTGTTCCTAGGGAATGTTGTAGTGATTGCTAGAATCTTGAGGTGAACCTACTATCTCTATCGGAGATAATGGACATAGGCACACCATGTAGCCGTACAATTTCCCTAATGTATGTTCTCGTAAGTTTCTCCATCTTGTCAGTTTCTTTGATAGGCAGGAAGTGTGCAGACTTGGTCAATCTATCGACGATGACCCATATGGTATCAAGTCCACCCATTCTCTTGGGCAACTTGGTTATGAAATCCATAGTGATCGGCTCCCACTTCCATTCTGGAATCTCTAGTTGTTGCAGTAAACCAGAGGGCTTATGGTACTCGACCTTAACCTTTGCGCAAGTAAGGTATTTACTTACAAAGGTAGCAATCTCTACTTTCATATTAGGCCACCAGTATAGCTTTTTAAGATCCAGATACATCTTATCTGAACTTGGGTGGATGGAATACCGAGTGTTGTGTGCCTCGGTCATGACCAAGTCTCGGAAACCACTGTGTTTCGGTGTCCAGATCCGGTTCATGAAATATAAGGCTCCGTCACCCTTGGCTTCTAAATTCTTGTCCATTCCTCTAAGGGATTCACTCGTCACATTTTTAGGTTTCATGGCTTCAAGTTGGGCCGCCTGAATTTCCTTAGACAAGTGTGAATGGATGGTTATTGACAATGACTTGACTTTGCGACCAGAATATTCCTTCCGACTTAGGGCGTCTGCTACTACGTTGGCTTTACCCGGATGATAACGAATATCGCATTCGTAGTCACTGAGTAGCTCGACCCACCGTCGTTGTCTCATGTTGAGCTCCTTCTGATCGAAAATGTGTTGTAAACTCTTGTGATCGGTAAAAATAGTGATTTTCGTTCCGTACAAGTAATGTCTCCAGATCTTCAGAGCAAACACCACTGCTCCCAGTTCAAGATTGTGGGTCGTGTAGTTAACCTCGTGTGTCTTCAACTGTCTCGAGGCGTAGGCGATGACCTTACCTCGCTGTATCAGAACACACCCGAGCCCTTGATTTGATGCATCGCAATAGACTACGAAGTCTTCTATCCCTTCGGGGAGGGATAGTATTGGCGTGGTGCATAAGGCTCGCTTGAGCGTTTGGAACGCTCTCTCCTGTTTATCTTCCCAGTCGAAGGCCACGCCTTTCTGGGTCAGGGTTGTAAGAGGTTTTGCTATTCGGGAGAAGTTCTGTATGAATCTGCGGTAGTAGCCAGCGAGGCCTAGAAATTGACGAATTTCAGTAGGCGTCTTCGGTGCTGACCAGTTCTCAATGGCTTTAATTTTGGATGGGTCCACATAGATTCCCTCTTCGCTTACCACGTGTCCTAAGAATTCGACTCTACGGATCCAAAATTCACATTTCGAGAACTTCGCATAAATTTTCTCCTTTCGTAATGTCCCTAGAACTTGTCGCAGGTGATCGCCATGTTCTTCCTTACTTCGGGAGTAGATCAGGATGTCGTCAATGAAAACGATAACGAATTGATCCAAGTAAGGTCGGCATACTCTATTCATCAGATCCATGAAAACTGCGGGCGCATTGGTCAATCCAAATGGCATCACCACGAACTCGTAGTGTCCGTAATGAGTTCGGAAGGCTGTCTTCGGCACATCCTCCTTTAGTACTCGTAACTGGTGATATCCGGATCTCAGATCAATTTTGGAAAAATAGCTCGCCCCTTGCAGTTGGTTAAATAGATCGTCTATGCGAGGCAGAGGGTAACGATTCTTGACCGTCAGTTTGTTGAGTTCTCTATAGTCGATACACATACGGAATGATCCGTCTTTCTTCTTAACGAACAAGACTGGTGCTCCCCAAGGTGAGAAACTTGGTCTTATAAAGCCCTTACTGAGCAGTTCGTTAAGTTGACCAGAGAGTTCCTGCATCTCAGCTGCTGCTAAGCGGTAGCGCGACTTGGCTACTGGGGTAGCTCCTAGGACTAAGTCGATTCTGAACTCGACCTGTCATTGCGGAGGTAATCCAGGTAGCTCTTCTGGGAAAATGTCGGGGAAATCGCTCACTACTGGGATGTTCTTTAGTCCTTTCGTTTCGAGGCTCGTGTCGACGAAGTGAGCAAGGAATGCGTGGTATTCTTTACGCAGATACTTCTGAGCTTGAATATTTGATATTATACGAAAATTCGCACCAGGTTTGTCGCCGTAGACTATAAGAGTTTCGTTAGATGGGAGGTTTAGACGGACTGCTTTCTCGAAGCACATGATGTCGGCGCAATGAAGACTTAACCAATCCATGTTGATGATAACGTCGAAGCTTTTAATTGAGACCGGCATGAGGTCGATCGGGAATGAATGGTTATCTAGAGTTAGGGTACAACCTAAGTATATGGTATTCGTACTTTCAGTTTTCCCATTAGCCATTTTTACTGTGAATTGTTCCTTAAGTGTGTGTGGTTGTTGCTTAAGCATGCGAGCAAATTTATGGTTTACGAAGCTTTGCTGCGCTCCACTATCGAATAGAATGCATGCATAGGAGTTATCGAGGAGAAACGTACCAGTCACCACTGTCGGGTCAGCAACTGATTCCCCGTAGCCTATAGCTAGTACCCTTCCTGCTCCACCAACATTCTTTGCTTTGGGGCAGTCCCTCTTATAGTGGCCTGCTTCGCCACATCCATAGCAGGTCGGGCTCGCGCCAGAGCCGAGGACTTGGGCGACCGGTTTCACCGGAGATTTACAGAAACGGACTGTGTGTCCTTTCCTGTGGCAGTTAGAGCACTGCATTTCATGACAGGGGCCATTATGGTGGTAGTTGCATTTGTTGCACTTGGGCAAACTTCCAGCATACTGACCCACCGGAGCAGTAGTAGTAGCAGCAGCAGGGGTTATTGTGGCATGCACTGCCACAATTTGCTGCTTTTTGGCAGCCCGTTTCGTCTACTTCCTATCCTCCCAAAGTTTCCGCTTGGTGTCAGCGGGTTTGGAGGGTTCTGAGAAGGCTAGGTTTGTTGTGGTTGCAGGGGTTTTGACTCCGTGGTAAATGAGTCGTTGTGCCAATCGTTTGGCACTTTCGAAGGTAGCCGGGTTTGATGATAGAACACTCCCTTGATACGGAGGCACTAGCCCCCATATGTACCTTTCGATCTTTTTCCCTTCAGTGGGAACCATACTGGGGCAGAGGGCCACCAGTTCGCTGAACCTGGCGGTATAGGATACTACGTTGGAGCCCTTCATAGTCAGGTTCCAAAGTTCCTGCTCCAATTTCTGGATTTCGCCCCTCGGGCAGTATTCCTCAATCATGAGGTCTTTCATCGTTTCCCAGCCCATGTCGTTGGCTATGACGAGGGTTAGTGCCTTAACATGGTCGTTCCACCATGCCAGGGCCTTTCCTTCAAAGGTGCATGCGGCATACTTGACTTTGCTCGCAGCAGGGCATGAACAAATTTCGAAGACTGATTCAGTCTTCTCGAACCATTGCGAGAGGGCAATGACTCCGCCGGTGCCATGGAAAGACTTCGGCTTGCAATTGGTGAAATCCTTGTAGGAGCACTCTCTCGAGCTCACAGGGGTTTCAACCAGAATTGATTCCACAGGGGTTCCACCTCTGCTGGCATCAGATGAGTGATACTGAGCCATGGCAGTTGCCACTGCTGCAGCTACGACAGCATTCAGGGTTGCAGTATCGATGACCGGAGGCGGAGGAGGTGGTGGAGGTGCAGGGTTATTCCTGGGAGATTTGCGAGGAGGCATCTTTCAGCTATAAGTTTATAAAGATAAGAAAATGGTAAGAATCAATTTGTAAGCAACGTGAGAGTGACACATGGACTAATTAACCATAGCCCAACAGTTGAATGATTGTTTGAGATCACAACAAGGAAAATTAGTAGGAAACATAATTGTACAGATTTTTCCCACAGATTAGATAGATGT
Source organism: Lactuca serriola (assembly GCF_051521515.1). Lineage (NCBI taxonomy): Eukaryota > Viridiplantae > Streptophyta > Magnoliopsida > Asterales > Asteraceae > Lactuca > Lactuca serriola. The sequence continues at coordinate 156,437,781 of NC_136412.1, read as the reverse complement.
CAATAATACTGGTATTACTGATGTAATAAGTTCAGGGAAAATCGACCTAACAGTAGGTCTTACATCATACCATACAGAAAAGTTTGACAGTTCTTAGATTCCTAATTAGAGTACTGAAAGTTAGGAATATTTTACAGACAAGTGCTACATTGAGCACAGATGCTAAAGGCTATTCCTTAACCAAAAGACAGAGATGTACTAGACATCATCTAACGGCGATGGGAATTCCTCGGACGAGCCCTGAGGTCTGACACTTAACGAAACACCTCTTGAAGGTGTCGCTCCTGAGCCCTCTGGTGGGCTCGAAGTTCCAAGACTTCAGCTCGGGAGGCAGCCAGCTGTTGCTGCAGGGTTTCATTGGTTCTCCGGGTCCGTTCCATGTCTTCTTCAAGACGGCGGATGCGGACTGTGTTGACACCTGAGTTGGCATCAATCTCCATGACCCGGTCGATGGCTGCTCGACCTTGCTCAACATTACGAGCTATTCTGCGGATAATGACGGGCAATGCTCGGTTAGCAAAACCACCTTCATTGACGTTGTAAAAACTTCGGTCCCCAAAGTATGGTAAGGGTTGACCCTGTTCATCACTCCAGCGATTCAAGTTGGTTGCCCACAAGGGAGTACGACCTGGAAAAACTGGTCGGGGGTTGTTGTTTGGGGCTTGACCTACTGGCGGTAGGTTGTTGACTTCAGGCTCGGAGTCAGATCCATCAGAAAAGCCTTCTGCGAGGTGATCATCCAAAGGGATTAGATGCTCATCTTCGGGCTCTTCTTCGATCCACCTGGCATTGCCTTCATTTGGAAAGTACGGGTCGCCGTGATGGAATCCAGCCATTTAAATCTACGCGAGAAGAGAGGTATAAGAATATAGTATACATGTAACTAGTAGTACAAAATACACCTATAGTATTTTAAGTTTAAGTTCTACTGATCTTCTTGTGGTATTGTTGGTAAGTTTTTAGACTTGTTAACACATTACAACCATTCTAGGGCATATGCTAATCACTCCTAGGACCAGCATAGTTGATCAGGCTATGCCATTCCCAGGACTGACCATACATCCCCGAGCTCACTTGTGATATTTAACAATCGTAATACTTTTGTTCTTGTCCTTGTGACACTGATTTTAGTATGAATGCAGACTAGTATACTTAATTAAATATTTTAATATTTAATGTATAGACTCTTGGTCAGAGTGCTTAAATCCCTAATGGGTTTATAGTTTAGTATATCTTTTATGGGTTGATATACTTGATTCACTATAAACAATGCTCTGATACCAATATGTCGCACCCCAAAACCAAGAACGACGGAAACGTTCTGGGGCGGAGGACGTCATGTATAGTATCACAACACAGTAAATGTAAATAAGCAAACAACATCATCCATTGCATTAAATATATAATTTTAATACAAGCGTGTTCTGTACAGTTTTAGACACCAAAAATATAATGTAAATCAACATAATAAGATGAGTCTTGAATGAGCTCCATCTTCTCAAGAGCTGGCCTCGGTACCTGTCTACTGATGACCTGAGAATACAAGTTATTTTGAAAGAGTTTATCAGCATTAAGCTGGCGAGTTCATAAGTATTGTAGTGTCGGTGTTTGTTATCAAAACGTTTGAACGTGTCTCAAGTGTAAGTTTGTAAAATGTAAGTGAATGTTTGTAACTGTTTGTAAAAGTTTGAATCTCTCAGAAAAACCTATATTTTCTATTAAAGTAACCTTCTACCAAGGCTTAACTATTTTGTATGCTCATTTGTTGTAAAAGTGTGTAATTTCCCAAGTGTAACTATCATTTAAGAAAAAATAGTTTGTACATTAATGTTTAAGTGAAATAATCACTAAAAATATGTAATGGGTAAATCATTGTAGTACTATAGTGTTGTATTATAGGAACTACTGCTGTACTAACTACCTTAAACCGGATTTATATTAAGGTATTATGTGATAAATTGCACCATACTATAGACTGGTAACAACGACAACGTATAGTCGAAAATTAAGGTATGATGTTTGGCACCCGCAGACCTGCCGGTCCTGCTGTAGCTAGCAGCAAGGTGTAGGATAGTCAATCCAGTATAGATCTATATGCAAACTCATGCTCTCCCTTCAAGAGACTCTGGCTACAACTCGGGTCATGACAATTAAGGCATGTTCCCATACAGTGGATCACAATTGTTAACGTATTCATGTATATGTAATGTAATGTTACTTGTTCTAGTATAGTTGTATATGTTCTCTTTCTAGTATAGTTGTATATGCTCTCTTTCTAGTATAGTAGTATATGTTCTCATAGTAATGTAATGTATTGACGCATGAATGAACTGACTCATTGATCTAGAAATTGTAGTAGTATGATCCTGTATTACCCCGATGGTAACTTACTAATGATGTACTGATAAGTATGAATAAAGGAGTACTTTTATGTCTATATATGTACATTTGATATATAATTAATATTGAAACGACCTTCTGATGGTTACCCGAAATCCCACCAGACCACATCCAAATCAAGAAAAAGGAAAAAGGGCGGATGGCCTTCCTAAGCCCTTTAAACATTGCTTATATATCTATGCATATATGGGCATGTAGTTTATAAGAAGTATAACAAAGTTTAAATAAAAGTATTTGATAAGTAAAAGAGTTTGTAAAACAGTTTGAAGTAAAACAGTTTGATAAACAGTTTGAACAGTGATAAAATCATTGGTTTTCTAGTTATTAATCACATGTGATTAATGTAATCACATGTGATTGTTGTAATAACTATAAGCATTTAACTTGTATCCCCCCTATAAAGTATTTAAAACATTTAAAAGTATTTCAAAGGTTAATTAAAGGGGTATGAACTCACTTGTGGTGAGTGGATTGGATTGAAGTATCGGATACCGTGCTAGGTGGCAAACGGAGACTTGTTCACACGCACGAGCCTAGTTATCATATAATGAGCATATATATACGTAATTAGCCAAATAATAACTTAATGAAATAAGTTGGGACACTCAGGAACATGTAAACACTTTGTATAAGTGTTATAGGTCCTAATGGTTGCATCTAAGTTGCTATGGGACAAGGCTAAAGGGGTTTAATGTACCAAAGGGCTTTATATTAAATTTTACTACCCAATAAACCCCACAAAAAGGAGTTTACGATCGTAAACCCTTGATTTTACGGTCGTGAACTCCAATCTTTGTGGTAATTGGTGTTTTAAGGTACTAAATGATTTCTAGAATAAGCCTAGCTTAGGGCATAGATAACACTCCTTTGAGGAGTTTAAGGCCAAAACGCCATATCCCTTAGAGTTTACGGTCGTAAACTCTCATGGGATGGGTGTTTTAATTCTTTCAAGTCCCAAACACAACTAGGATAATTTCTAGGCATTTGTTTAAGGCTAAGGGGGACCCTAGGCACACTCTGGTGCCTTTATTTGGTGTTTACGGCCCAAGAGTATTCCTTGTCCATAAACTCCCTTTTAGGGGTGTTTTTGATGTGTTAATGTCCCCATATTAGCTAGAAGTAATTGAGAGTTAATGTCTAAGGCCTTTAGGAGTGATTAGGGCACATTTAAGCCCTTGAATTTGGTGTTTATGGTCCAAGAAACTCTTGGGCCGTAAACTCCCAAAGCTATGTGTTCTTGATTGTTTTCTAGTCTCAAATGATCATACATATTATCCTAAACTAGTTACCTAACAAGGGAATGGGACTAGATGGCCTTTAAGCTTCATTTTGGAGTTTACTCCCCAAGAACGTTCTTGGGCGGTAAACTCCCGAATCACATATATTTGACAAGTAATCTATGTTGATAAGCATAAAACAAGCATTATAACACAACTAGAGAAGTGTACTCACGATTTGGGATGAAAACCCGAAGATCCGTGAGAGAGAAAATGGCTTTTCTCTAGTTGGAAATGTGAATAATGAATGAATTTAGTTCAGAAATCTATTTATAGTCCTGAAATATTTTGGCAGAAAATAATTTTATTCTGGAATTGGACTCTAACATTATGAAGTTTTGAAATGCTCAAGTTTCAAAAACCCATGAGCATCCACTCTCCTGATATCTCCTTAAACGTAAACCCTAATGTACACAAACTTATTCGGAAAAGTATAAAATTCATTAAAACTGGACTAGCTTCTATTGAATAGTTAATGTTCGTACAAAATGGAAATATCGGGTTGTCACACAATCTTTCTGAGTTGTGTCTCTATCTGTTTAATGAAGAGCTTGAGCTTTGTTACGGCTTTAGACTTTTGCTTGAGAAAGAAGGTCCATGTGAACCTTGAGAAATCGTCTACTATAACCAGAATGTATTTGTTTCCTCCAATACTTTCGATGGACAATGGGCCACATAAATCAATATGTAGTAACTCCAATGGTTCTATTACCTTAGTGTTGATAATAGAAGGATGGCTTTGCCGACTCTGTTTTCCCATTTCACTTGCTGCACAAAGATGTTTTTTATCGAATTTCAGAACTGGCAGCCTTCGAACATGATCACCCAAAACTAATTTGTTGATGTCCTTGAAGTTCAGGTGAGAGAGCCTCCTGTGCCATATCCAGCTTTCATCGGAGTGAACCTTTGTGAGCAAACAGATTGCTGGTTTTCCCTTTATCGGATTGAGGTTCAGTGTATACATTTCTCCTTTTCACTTGGATCTCAAAAGAGCGTTGCTTGACTTCTTCTCGACAATTTCTGAGCCTTCGTCGTCCAAAGATACTTTCAACCAAGTACCAACTACCAGCTGTGAGACACTTATGAGATTGTGTTGGAGCCCTTCAACGTATGCTACCTTCCTTATGGAGAATTCGCCGTTAGTGATCATTCCGTAGCCTTTAATAGTTCCAAACGAGTTGTTTCCGTACTTTACAATACCGCCATCTTTTAGAGAGCTAAACTCCCTTAGTTCCTCCTTCCTTCCTATCATGTGACGTGAGCAGCCACTGTCAATGTACCATTCTTTGTCAAACTGCTCGTCACGAATAACCTACAAAAAATTAAGCAGATTTAGGAACCCAAAGTTTCTTGGGTCCTTGTGAGCCTCTTACAGGATATGGTATTGTAAGAGAAATATCAACCATATATGTACGTTTAACTAAAGTTGTTTAATCTTTTCTTTTAATGGTGAAAACTTTAATTTTTTTTGACTTAGAAGGACTAGGGTTTTTGTCAGACGGACTAGGATTTTGAGATTTGGAATTAGGAGAGACGTTAGGTTTTTGGTTTTTGAGATCATACTTGTAGGCTTGAGGACCGAAACTTTTCTTTCGGTTGGAGTTGGATAAGGGACCGAAACTCTCCTTTTGGTTGTTTAGGGATGAGGGACTGAAACTTCCCTTTCGGGTGTTTAGAGATGACGGACCGAAACTTCCCTTTCGGTTGTTTAGGGATGAGGGACCGAAACTCTCCTTTCGGTTGTAGATGGAATATGAACCGAAACTGCCCTTTCGGTTGTATTCACTTGAGGGACCGAAACTACCCTTTCGGTTCCAATTTTTTGACGGACCGAAACCGCTCATTTGGTTCCTGTCATAATTGTGCTTTCTGGTTCCCTGAGTTTTCCTCCAATTTTGACTTTCTTTCAATCCTTACAAAATCAGGATTTTGAGAGTTCCAGAATCATTTTCTCTCGGAGAGATTCTTCTTGTATCTTACGTTCCGTTGATGCTTTCGTTCGGTGGCCTGTTTGGGATTTTTATGAATGTTGGCCTTTCTTTTAGAAGCATGAGCACAGCATTCACTCTTTGTTGAAGATGTATCACTCGTGGTTTGTGTCGGTTCATCCCCATAAGGTTTGGTTCCACTTGTGCTCGGCAATCGTACTTTGTAGGGTCATTAAGTGGTTGAGGTATATATCTACCTTTCACTCTCCATGAGGTTTTCTGAGAGAGGCCCTTCGTCTCGTCTGCGTTGTCGATTGGGGCTGACCAAAAGTACTCATCACATCCACCAGCATTATCTTCTTCTACCATCGCTGTTTACTCTGTAGTTTGTTGTGGAGTGACCCCTGGCACAGTGTCAACTTGATGTTGGGTAGTTTGAACCTTTTGGTACACAACAACTTTAGCTTTGAGAGATTTGGTCTTGTCGGTAGTGGAGCGAGCATACTCAACAGAGTTTTCAGAAATGAGGTTCTTATTGGAATTTGGTTCATTCTTGGCTAATTTGGAACAATCTACCAAATCTTCTACAGAAATTTCACTCATATCATCGTCCTCATTAAGTTCAGATGTATTTTCAACATCAATTTTGTTATCTGAACTCAAGTTGGCATTCAATGAATCATATTTTTGTATAGTTTCGGCTCTCAGTTTCAATCTATCATTTTCATCAAGTAGATTTTTAAGCATGTCCTTGTGGTCCTTGGACTTTATGTAAGATTCAATTTTGTCCAGACCTATCTTATATATTGGGGATACTTCATCAAAGGACACGACACCTTCACAGTTGTATGCTTCTGCATCGATTTCATACTCCTATAATTCAAGGAAAGGTAAAATCATATGATGAATTTGATGGGTTTTGGTCATAAGAACATCATATGTGCTCATACAAACCCTAATGCTTCGATCTAGGTTTCTTTATTGTACATGCAAGTTATCCAAGACTATAAACCCTAGATCTAGAATATGATAATAAATATAACATATAATTAGGGTTTAGATCATACCTTGATTGTTATATAGCAATAACAATCCCAATTCCTCCTTGTATTGACTTTAGAAAGCTTAGAGTCACAAATGTCACTCCTCTAATGATTCACAAACACCAAGAGAAAGAGGATGAAGAAGAGAGAGGAAGGAGGCTGCCTAAAAACGTCTACAGACCCTAGAGAAGTCTTGGCCATGTTTTTGGGTCATAAGGGATCTATATATATAGGAGGCTATTAGGGTTATCTAACAAGGAAACGCTAATTCGGATGCTTAAGCCCTAAGCAACCCATGGATCCCTTTCCTTAAGGCCTTGGACGATTTCTTATGGGCTTCCCCATAGAATTCGTCCACTCTTTAATATAAGGCAATCCATGGCGCAAATTGCAATTATCTTATAATTACAATTCCAGTCCCTTAAGTTTAATTAATCTCTTTTAGTCACTAAACTAATTACCAATTAATTCTTGACTAATATTAATTAACCAATATGATTTCTCGTTTAATATATTATTCTCATAATATATTAATAAATCATATTTAATCCGTTCTCTTCATAATTCATCCTATCAAGTTGCTTTGGTGAAGGCAACCTAAAAGGATCATGCACCATCGGGTCAAGTACATACCAAAATAGTTATGGACTTAGACACTAATCCAACAGTCTCCCACTTGGATAAGTCTAATAACTATTATGTATATGACTTCAGATCCTGTCTACAATCGTAGCTTTCCAAAGCCGTTGTCAACTCTGATCCTATCAGATACGCGTGTCCTTTAGATAAGGGATCATATATTCCTCCATTCTATATATCATATGAGACATGATTTCAAATCATTCTCTTTGTACTATTTCTCGAATTCCGATTTATGACGACTGACTAATTGAACAAATCAAATTAGCCCTAGCCCGGCCGAGCATTTACGTTTGTCATCACCAAATCATCGAGGGGCCCAAAGATATCGCTTTTATCCTACTTTGGATAAAAGGAACGGATAAACTTTGATACAATGCTTGCTTGCACTCACTCACCGAATCACACACAACAATATGTTTTATAACACCAAGTTACTGGTGCGTTTACATATTATCAATGTGCAACCGATTTGCAAGATACAACTCACACATCTCGGTTTCAAGAATATAAGATGTTATCGTCTCACCAATCACTCATGATACAATTCATAGAGTGATCCAAGTGAGAGTGGGTTTAATACAATGCTCAAATCATATTCATAAGCACTCATGAACGTTGCAGCAAACATTTGCTTATGTCTAATACTCTTTTAGATGATCCACACACCAATTCACGACAGTGTTCATTCATACCTACTTCCAGAATATGAACGACTATGGCCCGTTCGAATAATTTGACTGTTCTTAACCAATTAAATTATTCAGGAAGTCAAAACATGCAAAGTGAAACACAAGAATAATACTAATCCCATATGGCCTCAAACCTTTGAGTATAAATAAAACTCCTTTTATTTATCACCATATCGATTACTCATTATTTATCGTTTCGGGTAATCAACTTCTTACTTGAATTATTACACTTGTCCCATGCTCCTAGCATGCACACAATGTTTACCTATGGTTCTTACTTTGTGAAATAGATCACATTGAACACATTTCCAATCATACTCATTTGACAACTCAAAATCCTTTTTCATAAGTGAAAGAATATCAAATTTTTGCCACTTATAGAATATGCTAGATTCTAACATTTTATGCAATGATCCTTTCGTAATATCACTGCACCAAAGTCACAAAGACTATTGCCAATGATATTACAAAGTTCTCTATCAGAGATTGTTATAATACAATTCTTAGATATGATGTCTCTCACTCAAAGAACATTCCTTTGAACATCCTTTTGCATAAAAGTTTCTAATCTAGTCATAGGTTTTCAATATTCAATTCTCAATATGGACACGTTTCCATATTTTCCATATGACAACTCATTCTTAATAGAATCTTATCTATTCGTAATAAAGTTGATATGGTCCATCCAATATGGAAACATTTCCATATTTTTCAATACTATACTTCCAACTACTCACAAGCAATCAATCCTCGTCGAACATTGGATTGTCCCTTGATAGTTGTTTAATAATATTAGTCAAAGCCGATTCTTGTCCTTTTCCCTCTAAATACTCTAGTCATTTGGAAAATTTTAGAATGGTCAAATATTATAGCATTTGCAATCAATCCTATACTCGAAGCGTATGGGACACGATGCAAAATGTCTTACATAAAGATTTGATACTTTATCAATCTTTTGCCATAATGTTTTATTTGCTCTGTTCTTAGAAATTCGAATTGTGAAGAGGAATGTCGTAATCATAATCGAAATTTTAAGAACACACTATGTTTCTTTGACTAAGTTATTACCATTCCACAACCTAAGCCTTTAGATTTGAAATGAAGCATAATATTCTCTCCCTTAATTATAGCAAAAAAAACTTTACAACCCTTACGACTTTGCAAGGTATAACTCTTGTTTTCTATAATTAATATTGCCAACTTGCAATACTTGCCTTAATAATCATACAATCATAACATTTATGCTCCCACTATCTTGATGATTATTATAAACATAACACTTATGCTCCCACTAGCTTCGACATGTATTCATAAACATCTTAACTTTCAGAAAACAATTCCTATTGAATTTCTTAAGTCCATGTTTCTAACACTTAATGCTTTGATAATCTTTTATCAAAGCCTCTTAAACTTATACACCTTTTCCTTAGATAGCTCATATGTGTGTCTAAACAATTAAGACTAATTGCCAAACCTCACAATTCAAATCATCGAAAGGGATACTGTAATCATAATCGAATTCGAGAATGCAATTTTACAATCACTATCTTCTTAAAATCTTTCTTAGTGAAAGCATTTCCTCACAATCAATTTCATGAAGGAGGAAATCTTATGACACTTAGATTTAATGGTGTATGTGTTCCTATCCATGTGAATTTGTCAAAATCAAAGTTTACGACAAATTCAAACTCATATGGACCGAACTTTCTTAATCTTGATTTCTTGCCTTATGGTAGCACAGCTGCCCACCATGTCTTCCAAGTAGTTAAGAAGCTCACATTTTCCTATCAATGTACCTTTCATTGATCAAGGTCCTTGCCTTTTATGCATTCAAATGAGAACTCATAGGACTCACATGCATAATTAACTCAATTGGAACAACACAGAAACAAAATAATGTCAACACGATAGGTTGTAAACCTCAACTCGTGTGCTAGTGATGATCGATAAGGTACATTTGATTTGTTCTTGAATCCTTTCAAGACCATTAAGACTCCCACTGACTCCTTGACATATACGATTCTATTGTTAATAACCATTTCTTAACAAACAAATATTCAAGAGTTAGTGTAGCTTTTATCAAAAACACTTCATAAATTGGTTCTAGTTGGTCTTTGTGTTATCCAAGACATCACAACTTTCAACATTTGATGAATGTTATAAACCTTCTTAATACTTATCACTCAATGTCACAATCTTAACTCTAAGACTTGTTTTGGAATGAAGTATGATTGACTTCTTGATTTAACCATTTCATCAATTCTTGATTCCTCTTCTTAGACATACAATTGTACTAAGACTCACTTAGAGGATCAATTGAGATATGGTTCTTAATCATTAAGACCTACCATAAAGCATAAAAGGTACTCTCCCTTCTTCTTAGGATGGAGAAACTTTTATCTTTCTGCCTACTTGATTCTTCTTATTCGTTCTGCTATTGATTTAAACTTTTTCAATCAATTCAGAATTACACTTAATCTTATAAGTATAATCATATTTACTAAACCTTTAGCAAATCATGATGAATATCTTTGTTACTCTTATGGTGGACTTGATCAACACGCAACTTTGTGTACTTGATCTCCTAGTCCCTCACTTGACACTTTGTCAATGAATTAGTCTAATTTCCAAATATGAAATTTCTCATTCATCGTGCAACCAAGTTGCATGATTCCAAGTTTTTGTCCACTTAAAACTTGGGTGATGAGAAACTCTCCCTATTTGGTAAATTCTTGACTTTTCCATAAACACCATAAATAAGAATCATATCCATTTTGTTGTAGAAATATTCAAACATCAATTTTCATAACGATTTCATTGCAAGGAAGTAAACAAATAAATAAATAAGTCAAACCAAAATTTATTTTATTTATAAAAGCAGCGGAAAACATTTTCCCTTACAATGCAAAATCCATTGAAAACTATGTATTTCAAAAAGAAAATTCCTAACAACTCTATCATAACTATCTAAGCTCAAAATCTAATCTTCAAGTCCATACGATCAAGATCCATTTCTTGTGATTAGATTCATCTTGCTCTTTCACCAAGCTTCCTTTCTTTTCACCGATCCTGCAAAACATTAAAATGCAATCTTATCAAATCATGTATTAAGAGTCAATGAATAGGAACTTAACAGAGTTAGATAGTGGATTTTACCAGAAGCGCAACCATACTTTTTGACTCTCCCATCTTCTGGACTCTTCAGGCTCCTTGGGCAGACTTGTATCCAACGCCCTTTCTTTTGGCAGCAAACGCAGGTCGGTTCTCCTAGAACGTCCTCGGAAGCATGGTCGGTTGACTTTCCCAACAAATACGCTCCATTGCATTGCCAAATCATTTCTGATTCAGTAACAATGAGCATGTAAGTTAGGTCAATGAGGTTATCGTCATGATCCATCATATACTACTTTCTTTTGAACTCATTATATGATTCAGAAAGCGACTGCAAAACCCAATTCACAGCCAACTCATCCGGGAATGACACACCCAACATTATCAACCTATCAATGTGTGATTTCATTCCTAGAACGTGGGCACACACGGGTTTACCATCTTCATGTTTCATTTCCAATAGGGCTTTAGTGATATTGAACCTTTCAATTCTTTGATCTTGTGGGTTCGGGAGAACAATTGGAGGAGGTGGAGGAAGTGAAGCATGATTTCTTGTTCCTCGATCGATTCGTGGAATATCATCTTCATGTGGAATGCTTGTTCCACGGGATTTGGGAAGACCATAGTTGTCGAACTTTGACATCTACAAAACGGGAGAAACAAACTCAAGTTAGTTGATTGATTGAGTCCTTAGTAAATCACCCAAATGAGATACTAAGGCTAGGACCCAACACAATACGCTACAACCCAGAAAAGGGATGCCATAATCTAGTTGCAGAATATTTGAAGGTAAGTGAATGACGATTCACTAATTTTCACCATGAAAAACGAAAAGGAAATTTAAGTTTTAAATCTATGAAAACTCCTAGATGCTTTGAGATTCGTTGAACATTTCAATGGCATGTTTAAATCTCGATATTCCCCTCTTGTTTGTGACTGGGATTCCGAGGATCACAAAGCGGGTGTGAATAACCATGCAAACTACATGGTGCCCCCACATGTTACAATCACCTATTCGGTGCGCCGGTAAACCACACATGCTCCACCGAACTATGACAAACATTGAGTCACCCTTTGTTACCTTTGCTTAGAACCATTTAGTGTGCCGGTAAACCACACACGCTCCGCTAATGTCTTCGCAAGGGCACAAAGTGTAATTTCATGGAATTGCATCAATTCACATTGCCTAAGTAACTAAGATTGGGAATTTGTAAAACATTTAGTTACTTTTGTATTTCATTATACTTATAATGGAAGGTTTTCTTCCTATCCTACCTGTTCGGCTAACGACCCTCCACTAGTCAAGAGTGCGGTGGGTAAGAGTGGATACCCATTCAATCGCCATTTTATAGGAAATTTCCTTAAACACCCCTTATAGACCAGCTTCGTGAATGAGGCCTACTAACGGTAACACTGACTTTTACTCATACATATATATAATGTTAGACTTTTAATGTTATATATAGTATAGGGTGTATTTTACACTTTCAAAATACTAGGTGGTGAAATTTAATAATCATACTTTTAATTTAATTAAATTGTAAACCAAAACTTTTATGAATTTATTAAACCTCTTTTAATTACACACCTTCATTAATTAATAAAACCATAAGGGAGTGATTTTAACTTTTCAAAACAATACTAGGGTTTTAGAATTTAACATTCCTAATTAAACTTTTAATCAACTTTTAAATTCCAAAACTTGAGGGAAAGTTTTGAAACATTTCAAAACATTAGGGTTTAGAATTTAAATATACATCCAAATTAAACTATTAATCAAAATTTAAATTCCAAAACTTGAGAGCAAGTTTTGAAACCTTTTTAATAACATTAGGGTTTCAACTATTTAAATTTCAAAATAACAAAACTTTTGAGGTCAAATTTTAACTATAAAACCTAAAGGGGAAAATATGAAACATTTCATAACATAAGGATCAAATAACAAATAATCTAAATTAACGTTTAATCATATAATTATCCATATTTGATTTATTTAATGATTTCTTGCAAAATAATTTACCAATTTAATCAAAATAATTAATCAATTATCACATAAGGAAACAAATATTTTATTAATTGATAAATATCTTCAATTAAATCAAGAATATAATCATATATATCAAAAAATCAGATTTATATTGATCTAATATGATAAGGCAAGTATCCTCAAGCAAAAACAGCAAGAAATCCCGGTTTTCCCTCTTTCTAACCAGCCGACTCGTCGAGTCAAGCATGGACTCGGCGAGTTCATCTATAGACTCGGCAAGTTCAACAAGCAGAACCACAAAAAACGAATTTTTTCAACATACAAGGCATCAATACAATAGAAACCAATCTAGGCTTTGATACCACTGATGGGTTTTCGCTATAAAAACATCCTATGTGCTCATACAAACCCTAATGCTTCGATCTAGGTTTCTCTATTGTACATGCAAGTTATCCAAGACTATAAACCCTAGATCTAGAATATGATAATCAATATAACATATAATTAGGGTTTAGATCATACCTTGATTGTTATATAGCAATAACAATCCCAATTCCTCCTTGTATAGACTTTAGAAAGCTTAGAGTCACAAATGTCACTCCTCTAATGGTTCACAAACACCAAGAGAAAGAGGATGAAGAGGAGAGAGGAAGGAGGCTGCCTAAAAACGTCTACAAACCCTAGAGAAGTCTTGGCCACGTTTTTGGGTCATAAGGGATCTATATATATAGGAGGCTATTAGGGTTCTCTAACAAGGAAACCCTAATTTGGATGCTTAAGCCCTAAGCAACCCATGGATCCCTTTCCTTAAGGCCTTGGACGATTTCTTATGGGCTTCCCCATAGAATTCGTCCACTCTTTAATATAAGGCAATCCATGGCGCAAATTGCAATTATCTTATAATTACAATTCCAGTCCCTTAAGTTTAATTAATCTCTTTTAGTCACTAAACTAATTACCAATTAATTCTTGACTAATATTAATTAACCAATATGATTTCTCGTTTAATATATTATTCTCATAATATATTAATAAATCATATTTAATTCGTTCTCTTCATAATTCATCCTATCAAGTTGCTTTGGTGAAGGCAACCTAAAAGGATCATGCACCATCGGGTCAAGTACATACCAAAATAGTTATGGACTTAGACACTAATCCAACAGTCTCCCACTTGGATAAGTCTAATAACACATCCTATGTGCACATACAAACCCTAATGCTTGGATCTAGGTTTCTCTATTGTACATGCAAGTTATCCAAGACTATAAACCCTAATTCTAGCATTCAAGTAATCATATTAACCTGAGAATAGGTTTAAGATGTTACCTTGATTGTTATGTAGCAATAACAATCCCAAATCTCCTTGTATTAACTTTAGAAAGCTTAGAGTCACAAATGTCACTCCTCTAATGGTTCACAAACACCAAGAGCAAGAGGATGAAGAGGAGAGATGAAGGAGGCTGCCCAAAAACGTCTACAAACCCTAGAGAACTCTTGGCCACGTTTTTGGGTCATAAGGGATCTATATATATAGGAGGCTATTAGGGTTATGTAACAAGGAAACCCTAATTTGGATGCTTAAGCCCTAAGCAACCCATGGATCCCTTTCCTTAAGGCCTTGGACGATTTCTTATGGGCTTCCCCATAGAATTCGTCCACTCCTTAATATAAGGCAATCCATGGCCCAAATTGCAATTATCTTATAATTACAATTCCAGTCCCTTAAGTTTAATTAATCTCTTTTAGTCACAAAACTAATTACCAATTAATTCTTGACTAATATTAATTAACCAATATGATTTCTCCTTTAATATATTATTCTCATAATATATTAATAAATCATATTTAATCCTTTCTCTTCATAATTCATCCTATCAAGTTGATTTGGTGAAGGCAACCCAAAAGGACCATGCACCATCGGGTCAAGTACGTACCAAAATAGTTATGGAATTAGACACTAATCCAACAAAATTTTCTTCCCTATTTCACAATCAAGATGCAACTGAGTAATGTTAAAATAAAGCCTCTTAGCAATTAAACAAAAAAATGTTTCTCTGTTTGAGAAGTTTAAGATTGTCTCTTTGTAAATAAATAGAATCATCTTTTGATCTAATTAATTCTTTTTCCTTTTGCTCGATCCACATTCTTCGTTCCTCACTCTTTGATGAAATCCTGCTGACTTGATCAGTAAAGTTAGAATTTGTGACACGGGTCTGGGTGATACTGCTACTTATGCTAGAGGATTTTGACTTCAAATTATTTAATTCCTTTTCATAATTATTATCATGTATTTTTAGAGAAGCAAGAATATTTTGTACCTTTTTGATCAACTCATCGCATTCATTGATCTGAGCACTAACAGGCTTGGCAGGGAAACATCTGTCCTCTTGCTCTCTTTCTTCTTCAACTCCCCCATCAGTTGTGTATCCTCTCATTTGGGAGACACCCTTGGTCACTGCAAAGCATCTTCCCATTGACTGCTCTGCTTTCGCCATCATAGCCTTTCCGTGAGTAGGCTTCCTGACTTCATCATCCTCCGAATTTGTGGACCAGACTTCCACACCTCCAAACTCATCATTGTTGGTTGAACCCTACACAATTAAAGCATTCATAGTAGGGTTATTAACAGCAGACTTTCTTTTCTTTATCTCCTCCAATCTTCTCAGGAGGCTCGCTTCCTCATCATCTTCGCCTGTCTTCTCTTCTTTCTTTCTCAGCATGCAGTCTTTGGCAAAATGATTTTTGCCTCCACAGTAATGACAATCAAATCCTGAGTCGCCTCCAGTCTTAGTCTCCTTCTTTTACTCTTCGGACTTTGATCCCATCTTCGGTTCCTCCTTGACCCGTTCAGCGCTATAACTACCCTGCCAATTTTGGTTTTTGTTGGCTGGGAATTTCTTCTTGATGAATTTTCTGGGGTTTGACACCATCATTGCATATTCCTCGCCGGTTAGATCAAAATCAGCAAGATCTAATTCTTCTTCTTCTTCGATCGAACTCTTTCCTTTAGAGACAAGAGCTAGAGAACCAAGACCCGAAACAACATTTGTTTCCTTTGATAAGGCATTCTCATGGGATTTTAAAATACCCACAAGCTTTGCCAAAGAGTATGACTTGAACTGTTCATGATCTTTGACAGTTGACACAACAGCCATCCATTCAGGTCTGAGACTATTTATGAAAGTGACCTTTTGTTCAATCACCTTTCTTTCGATACCATGCTTTATCATCTTGCTCAAAAGATGATTGAAACGATCGAAAGTTTGGATAAGCTTTTCTTCAGGCTTTTGCTTAAAATCACCAAACTCTGATAATAGGAGGGTTTGGATAGAGTGTTCCAGATCTTCATCTGTGGAATATAATTCCTTCAATCTAACCCAGATCTCCTTGGCTGTAGCACAGGAACTAACCAAACAAAATGTATCTGATTGCAGCGCAAACCTTATCAGAGCACGAGACTGTGTAATCTATACACACCTCTTCTGTCGAAGAAGTTCGTAGGTTTTTTATTCTGCATTAATTGATATTTATTGAGTCGTCACTCTTTATTGACGTATCTCATTAGTTGTTAATCCAACCCTAATTGAAAATTTACAAGTCTGGTCTTTTACAGGTTTTCAATCAATAGTATTCATGATGTCTATGGATGATTCACAAACCAATCCGATTAATATCTCCAATAGCTTAGGGTCTACAACATGAATACCGATCTTGTATACACAAGACTTTGAAGTCTGGACGCATCACTTTAAAGACTACGTGATTGGATCGGAGGACAATGGGTATCTAATCTTGGAAGCAATCACTTCAGGCCCATTCACTCATTCCAGCACATCAAAGATTGTTAAAACGCAGAAGGAATACAATCAGCTCATTAATGACATCAAAGACATTCCACAAGATGAAAGAGAGAAGTTTCAGTGCAACATCAAAGCTCTGATACCAATTGATGAGTTCAAAAACTCTTAGATCGTTTAGATCTTTCACAAGTACGTCAAAAGAATTCTAACAGTTTAAGAATAAATTAAGAATGAACACAGAACAGAATCAAATATGAGCTGATGATTCAAAACTGAGTCACGCCTCAGCAAAGCTCAATGAAGAACTTCTGCTGTAGAGGCAAGCTAGGGTTTACAAAACAGTGAATACGAAAACAATGAAAGCGCTAACTTCTAAGCCTGCATGCATGCAACTTAAATACTAAACCCTAATGTAAAATAATGCACGGCTGGACAGGCCCAATACCGGCAACTTAATTAGGCTATGGACCGAGCCCATGACGCAATCCTCTAGACTCAACAATGATCATGCTTCTTAGAACCTATCTAAGCCAAAGTCTTCTCAAGAAGCTTTCTAGGGCCGAAAACAACATTAAACTCTTCCATTTCTTTCTTAAAACCAGAACAACAATCAAAGGTGAGTTCATACCCCTCTATTTTTGGTCTTCACAAGTTTTATGGGGGAGAATACAAGTAAAATGTGTAGATCTATGTGTATGTGTATGTTATGTGTGATTTCATGTGTTTATGTGGTAAATATGTGCCAAAAAGGAAAGAAATATCGAGATCTATAGCTCAAGGAGGAAAATAAACATGATCTAAGATATATTACATTAAACAAGTCAAGAAAATTTACCCTCTAAGGTTATATTAAACATATTACAACATAAACTCATTTTTGGGCTATATTTGTCAAATAAACAAAAGTTGGGTTAAAGGTTGTCATTCACGGTTTTCATAAGGACCAAAACTATCAAAACAGTTAAAATAGATGTTTTTATTAATATTATGTTCTTCAAAGGACTAGAAATGTAAATTGTAGCCTAATGGGCCAAATTTTTGGGCTTTTCGGCCCAGAGGCCCAAAATTGCGAAAAAAATGTGTTTTAAGGGATTGAAATGGTAAATTTCTCAAAACAGTGAGAAAAAGGGTAAGTAAATCTATTTCAGGGGTTAAAATGACCCTTTTTACCACAAAGGATCAAAAATGCAAACTTTTTGAATTTTGGGTCAAAATTGTAAAAGTTGCGAAAATTTGGACTTTAAATGAAAATCTTTTACTAAAGGGTCTGAAACTGCCAAAAAGTAAATTTTGGGTTAAAAACAGTATTTAAATAAGTCTATGGGCCAAAATGTCAAGAAAAATAGTTTAAGGGCCTAAAATGTCATTTTTTTATAAAAAGGGACTAAGATTGTCATTTTTATTAAAGAAAGGCTGAATAGGTCAAACCAATATTTTTGAATCAATTATTTTATTCTTAAGATATTTGGCTCAAGAATACCGAATTATAACTTATGAAAATAGAATGAAAAATATACATATATTTTCAAATATCGTTATAAACAATCGTCAAACTACGTGCCTTTGCGATTTAACAATTGAACAATCAAACCTTCCGACAATTATGCTATATCTAAAACAAGTAAATATTTAAGTTGTTGGGCTTGAAAGATCCTAATCATGTCGATTGGGCCTTTGTGACCCATTAACATGACTTTTGGACCTAACAATAATAATACATGTCTATTGGGCCTCCTACGACCCAATTACATGCTTAAGGAACCCTCAATGGCTTTTACGTGCTATTGGGCCTTAGTGGCCCATTAGAATTTCTAGTAAGGTCCAAATAAATCATATGCGAAATGGGCCAACATGTCCTTCATATACCCAACGGCCTTAAATAACATACGTAATTAGTAGGACCTTGTAGTCCTCTTCTCCTCGTTTGATAGGCTTACCTTCAATTCAAGTAAAAAAATTTAGGTCGTTAATCAACAGTAATCAAATTCGTTTGGATTAAGTAATTAATAACGGGCAACACCTTTAAGTGTCGGTCGTAGTCTATAGTTATAATCAGAGTCTATGGTGTACATGCAAACCCTAATAGCTTTTGGATCTAGTTTGTCAAATGAACATGCAATTGAATATCGAAAGCTATAAACCCTAGATCTATCATATAAGAACTGAAATAAGGGCTTAGCAATTACCTTTGATTGTTATATTGCAATAACAATCAATTCCTTTCTTTGATTGGCTTCAGAAAGCTTAGTGCCTCAAGTGTTGCACCTCTAATGGAGTCACAAACACCACTAAGCAACTTGGATGAAGAGGAGAAGAGAGGAGGCTGCCCAAAACGTCTAGAAACCCTAATCTAAGAGTTCACGGCGTTTTTGGGGCCATAAGGGTCCTTTATATACTTAGGCAATTAGGGTTATCAAGCTAGTAAATCCTAATTTGACTGCTTAAGCCCTAAGCAGCCCATGGACCATTCCAGAAGCCCCTTGGACGATTTCTTTATGGATCTCCGTATAGAACTCGTCCATTGCCATCTAATGGATCCTTAGCCCAACTTTGTAACTATCTTATAATTACAATATCAGTCTCCTAAGTTTAATTAATCTCTTTTAGCCACAAAACTAATTATCAATTAATTCTTAACTAATATTAATTAAACAATATGATTTCTCTTTTAATATATTATTCTCATAATATATTAATAAATCATAATAAACCTTTCTCTCCTTAATTTATCCTAAATATTGCTAAGGTGAAAACAACCCAAAAGGACCATGCTCATAATCGGGTCAAGTACATACCAAAATAGTTATGGACTTAGACACTAATCCAACATTCTCCTACTTGGATAAGTCTAATAACTATTTTCCATATGACTTCAGAACCTGATCAACAATCGTAGCTTTCAAAAGTTGTTGTCAACTCTGATCTTATTAGATACGCGTGTCCTTTAGAGAAGGGATCATATATTCCTCCATTCTCAAGATATCGTATAGACATAAGACATGAATTTCAATCATTCTCTCTATAATGTTTCCCGACTTCCGATTTACGACAACTGACAACAGACTACAATTGAACACATCAACTTAGTCCCGGCTTGGCCAAGCGCTTAGGTGTCATCACTAAATCATCGAGGGGCCCACAAATATCGCTTTTATCCCACTTTGGGTAAAAGGAACGGATAAACTTTGACTCAAATGCTCGCTTGCATTTACTGATCGAATCACACACAAAAATAAGTTTTATAACACCAAGTTACTGGTGCGTTTACTTATTTTTAATGTGCAACCGACCAACAAATAACAACTCACACGTCTCAGTTTCAAGAATATACAATATCATCGACTTACAATCACTCGCGATATAATCCATGAAGTGATTCACGTGAGTGTGGGTTTAATCCAATACTATAATCTTATCAAAGCACTCATGAACTCTGCAGCAAATTTGTGCTATGTCTAAACTCTTCAGACAATCTACAAACTCTTCATGACAATCTTTCTTCATACCTACTTCAAACATATGAATGACCGTGGAGGTTCGAATAACCTAGTTATTCTGGAAGTCAAAACATGCAAACTGAAACACAACAATAATACTTAATCCTATATGGCCCCAAACTTGTGGGAGTAAATAAAACACTTCTATTTAACCACCATATTGATTACTCATTATTAATCATTTAATATTTCGGATAATCAACTCATTACTTGAATTACAACAATAGTTGTCCCATGCACAAAGCATGCATACTATGTTTCCTATGATCCTTACTATGTGAGATAGATCCATTGAAAAACTTTTCCAATGATGCTCATTTTACAATTCCCAATCCTTATCATTAGTGTTAGAACACAAGGTTTTTTCCACTACTAGAATATGCAAGATTCTAACATTTTATGCAACGATCCTTTCGCAAAGTCATAGCACAAAAGTCACCAAGACTTGGCTAATGAAATTACAAAGTACTCTATCGGAAATTGTTACAAGACATATCCATAGACGTGAAGTCTCACATTCAAAGTACATTCCTTTGAGCATCCTTCTTGCATAAAAGTTTCTAATCCAGACATTGATTCTCAATATCCAACTCCCAATATGGAAACATTTCCACATTTGGCATGTGACAACTTATTCTTAATAGAATCTTATCTATTCATAATAATGTCAATATGGTCCATCCAATACCATACTTCCAACTACTCACAAGCGACCAATCCTCAACGAACTTTGGATCGTCCTTTGATAGATGTTTAATTATTTTAGTCAAAACCGATTCTAGTCCTTTTTCCCTCTTAATGCGCTAGACATTTGGAAAATTCTAGAATGGTCAAATATTATAGCATTTGCGATCGATTCTATACCTGAAGCGTATGGGACACGATGCATAATGTCTTACATAAAGATATGATACTTTATCAATCTTCTGCCATAATATTTTATGTGTCACGTTCTCACAATTCAAACTATGAAGAGAGATGTCGTAATCATAATCGAAATTTGAGAACACACTATGTATCCTTTGACTAAATTTATTAAACTTTCTTAATCTAAGCTTTAGATTTTTGAAACGAATTATAATATTCTCTCCCTTAATTATAGCAAAAGAACTTTTCAACCCATGCAACTTTTCAAATTGAATCTTTGCTTTTCTATAATTAATATTGCTGACTTGCAATACTCGCCATAATAACCATACAAGCATAACACTTATGCTCCCACTATCATGATGATTATTATTATATAAGCATAACACTTATGCTCCCACTAGCTTTGACATGTATTCAGAAAACAGTTGAATTTCCAGAAAACAATGCTAATTGAATTCCACAAAATTCATATTTCTAATACCAGATGCTTCGATAATCCTTTATCTAAGCTTCTAAAACTTATACACCTTTGCTTTAGATAGACTATATGTGTGTCTAAACAATTCAGAACTTATGTTACTAAGTTCCAAATGTTCAAACCAATTGCCAAATCTCACAATTCGAACTATGGAAAGGGATGTCGTAACCATAATCGAATTTGAGAATACAATTTTTACAATTGCTATCATCTTAAAATCTCTCTTAGTGAAATCATTTCCTCAGAGTCATTTTCATGAAGGAGGGTATCTTATGACACTTAGATTTTATGGTGTATGAGTTCCTATCCATGTGAATTTTCCAAAACCAAGTTTGCGACAAATCCAAACTCATATGGATTGAACTTTCTTGACTTCTACCCTTATGGTAACACGAGTGCCCACCATGTCTTCCAAGTAGTTTAGCAACTTGTCCTTACATATCAATGTACTTTGCATTGATCAAGGCGCTTTGTCTTTATGCATTCAAATGGGAACTCATAGAACTCACATACATAATTAACTCAATTGGAATTACATAGAAACAAAATAATGTCAACACGATAGGTTGTAAACCTCAAGTCGTGTGCTAGTGATGATTGATAAGGTTTATTCTTGATTTTTTCCTGAAACTTTTTCAAAAAAAACATTAAAACTCCCACTGACTCCTTGACATATAAGGTTCTCTTATCAAGAAATATTGCTTGACAAATAAATATTCAAGAGTTTGTGTAGCTCTTATCGAGACAAAACACTTCACATAATTGGTTCTAGTTGGTCTTTGTCTTATCCAAGGCAGCACAACTTACCAATTTCAAATGTGCAAGAATAAGAAAACTTTTCCAAATTCCACATTTGATGAGTGTTATAAACCTACTTAAGACTTGTCACTCAATTCGCAATCTTGGAATATGACTCTAAGATTCGATATTGGAACGAAGTATGATTGACTTCTTGATTTAACTAATTCCCGATTCCTCTTCTTAGACATACAAATGTACTAAGACTCACTTAGAGAATCAATTGAGACATGGTTCTTAACCATTAAGACTTATCATAAAACACAATAAAAGGTACTCTCCCTTCTTCTTAGAATAGAGAAACTTTTATCTTTCCGCCTACTTGATTCTTCTTTATTCGTTCTGCTATTCATTGAAACTCTCAGAATTACACTTATTCTTATAAGTATAATCATATTTACTAAACTTTAGTAAATCATGACGAATATCTTTATCACTCTTGTGGTGGACTAAATCAACGCACAACCTAGTGTACTTGATCTCCTAGTCCTCCACCAGACACTTTGTCAAATAATTAGTCTAATTTTCAAATATGAAGTTTCTCATTCATTACACAACCAAGTTGTATGACTCCAAGTTTCTGTCCAATTGAAACTTGGGTGATGAGAAACTCTCCCTATTTGGTGAACTCTTGACATTTCCACAAATAATATAATGAAGAATCAAATCCATTATTTTGTTGCGCAAAAACTTGTCCTTACAATGTAATTCAACTAAAAACTATGTTATTACATATTTCTTAACAATTTATTCTAACTCCAAGTAGTAGCTCAAGAGTCTAATCTTCAAGCAATACGATCGAAATCCATTTCTTCACAATTAGATTCAGCTCACTTCTTCCCTTAAGCTTCCTCTCTTTTCTTCGATCCTACAAAACATCAAAATGTAATCTTATCACATCATGTATTAAGAATCTAGCACAGGAACTTAAAAGAGTTAGTTAATGGATATTACCTAAAGTAGAGCCATACGTCTTGACTCTCCCATCTCTTAGATCTCTCGGGTAGTTTGGGCAGCTTCGTCTCCAATGCCCCTTCTCTTGGCAATAAAAGCAAATGGACTCCTTTGGCACAACACATCGGAAAATCACAAACTTAGTTCTTTATGGACTTCCAATGTTTCTAGTGTCCATTGAAGTTTGGGAGTTTGATTCACCAGACAAATTTGCTTGACCAGCACGCCAAATCATTGTTGATTCAGCAGCTATAAGCAAATAGGTGAGATCAATGTGGGTCACATCATGATCCATCATATAGTACTCTCTAACGAACTCACTATATGATTCAGGAAGTGACTGAAGAACCCAGTCAACATCCAACTCACTTGAAATCTCAACACCCAACACGCTTAACCTATCAATGTGTGACTTCATCTCTAAGACGTGTGCACACATAGGTTTCCCATCTTCATGTTTACTTGCCAAAAGGGCTTGAGTGAGCTTGAACTTTTCAAGCCTTTGAACTTGTGGGTCAGGGAGAACAATTGGAGGAGGTAGAGGGAGTGAAGCATGACTCTCATTTCCTTGATCGTATCTCGGAATGTCATCTTCATTTGGAAAGCTTGTTCCATGGGATTTGGGAAGACCATGATTGTCAGAACTAGACATCTATAAAACGGGAGAAAATTCAAGTTAAGTTGATTGAATCCTTAATAAAACACCCAAATGACTTATTAAGGCTAGGATCCAACACAATATTCTACAACCTAGAAGAGGGATGCCATAGTCTAGTTGCAGAATATTTGAAGGTAGGTAAATGACGATTTACCAATTTCCACCATGAAAAATGAAAAGGAAGTTTAAGTTTTAAATGAATTGAAACTCCTAGGTCTTTTGAGATTCATTGAACTTTTCAATAGCGTGTTTAATCTCGATTACGCCCTACTATTTGTGACTGGGATGCCGAGGATCACAAACAAGGTGTGAATAACCATACGAATCACGTGGTGCGCCCAATGCTACTATCACCTAATCAATGTGTCGGTTAGCCACACACGCAACATTGATCTATGACAAACATAGAGCCACCCTTCTTTACTAATGTCATCCCCATATTAGTGTGCCGGTTAACCACACACGCTCCACTAACGTTTGACAAGGGTAAGAAGTGTAATTCCATGGATTTGCATACAATTTCACATTTTTCTTAAAGTAACTATGATTTGGGAATTTGTAAAAGCATTTAGTTACTTTGTACTTCATTATGCTTATAATGGAAGGTTTCTGTCATATCCTACCCGTTCGGCTAACGACCCTCCACTAGTCAAAAGTGCGGTGGGTAATAGTGGATACCCATTCAATCGTCATTTTATAGGCATTTTCCTTAAACTCCCCTTATAGACCAGCTTCGTGAATGAGGCCTACTAATGGTAAGACTGACTGTTTACTCATACATATATATAATATTAGACTTTTAATGTTATATATAGTATAGGGTGTATTTTACACTTTTTAAAATGCTAGGTGGTTTAACTTAGTAAATTATACTTTTAATTTAATTAAATGTAAACCAAAACTTTATGGGTTGATTAAATCTCTTTTAGTTATACACTTTAATTAATTAATAAAACCATAAGGGTGTGATTCGAACTTTTCAAATTACTAGGGTTTTAGAATTTAACATTTCAAAATTAAACTTTTAATCAACTTTTTAAATTCCAAAACTTGAGGGCAGGTTTTCAAACATTTCAAAACATTAGGGTTTAGAATTTAAATATTTCAAAATTAACCTTATAATCAAAAATTTAAATTCCAAATCTTGAGGGCAAGTTTTGAAACTTTTCAAAACATTAGGGTTTAACTTATTTAAATTTCAAAAACAAAACTTTTAAGTTCAAATTTAAACTATAAAACCTAAAGGGTTAAATTTGAAACTTTTTCACAAGATATTTCAAATCTAAATTACAAATAATCAATATTTATCTAATAAAACAAAAGATTATCTAAATTTTGACAATTATCTTCTATTTTGGTAAGGATATTCACCCAAAATCAATAAAAATTGGATTTTATGAATAAAAATGTTTGTGGTAAGTATCCCAAGCCAAAATAGCAAGAAAATCGCGAAAACAGCCTACCAGACCCGCTGACTAGTCGAGTCTGGACCTGGACTCGTCGAGTAAAGACGACTCGGCGAGTTCACCAAGTGACTCGGCGAGTCAGGCATGCATAAGCCAAAAAATTTTGATTTTCAGTCAAATTTCGATCAATTAAGCATCAAAATCACTAGCAAACAAGCCTAGTCTCTGATACCATTGATGGGTTTTAAGCAAAACATCAATCCTATGGTGTACATGCAAACCCTAATAGCTTTTGGATCTAGTTTGTCTAATGAACAAGCAATTGAATATCCAAAGCTATAAACCCTAGATCTATCATATAGAAATAGATATAAGGGTTTAGTAATTACCTTTGATTGTTATCTTGCAATAACAATCAATTCCTTGCTTTGATTGGCTTCAGAAAGCTTAGTGCCTCAAGTGTTGCACCTCTAATGGAGTCACAAACACCACTAAGCAACTTGGATGAAGAGGAGAAGAGACGAGGTTGCCCAAAATGTCTAGAAATCCTAATCTAAGAGTTCACCACGTTTTTGGGGCCATAAGGGTCCTTTATATAATTAGGCAATTAGGGTTATCAAGCTAGTAAACCCTAATTTGACTGCTTAAGCCCTAAGCAACACATTTACCATTCCAGAAGGCCCTTGGATGATTTCTTTATGGATCTCCATATAGAACTCGTCCATTGCCAGCTAATGGATCCTTAGCCCAACTTTGTAACTATCTTATAATTACAATATCAGTCCCCTAAGTTTAATTAATCTCTTTTAGACACAAATTAAACTAATTATCAATTAATTCTTGACTAATATTAATTAAACAATATGATTTATTTTTTAATATATTATTCTCATAATATATTAATAAATCATAATTAAACCTTTCTCTCCTTAATTCATCCTACATATTGCTATGGTGAAGGCAACCCAAAAGGACCGTGCTCATAATCGGGTCAAGTCCATACCAAAATAGTTATGGACTTAGACACTAATCCAACAGTCTCCCACTTGGATAAGTCTAATAACTATTTTCCATATGAATTCAGAACCTGATCAGCAATCATAGCTTTCAAAAGTTGTTGTCAACTCTGATCATATAAGATACGCGTTGTAACGCCCGTAGATCAGCGCTAGTCAATTTAAAGACGATAAGCGTCAAAAATGAGTTTCTGATAGAAGATTATTTAGAATGAATAATCTTAACTAAGTTATAGTATATGTTACAAGGTTTCTGTGCATATAAGGAACGCCGAAATCCGAGTTATAACGAAGAAGTTATGACCTGTCTAAGTTTCGCGACAGAACTAGCACGACACAGTGCAACGTAAAAAGTGAATTTATGTTAGAGCGATATTTAGCCTTAGTGATCTAAACGAAAGTTGTAGAGTTCGTTAAACCGTGAGCGTGCATAAAAAGAACGTCCAAATCTGACTCCGTATGAGGAAGTTATGATTTTTCTAAGTTTTAGCTTAGAAGTATGCAGCCCGAATACTCGATTTGAGATCGAGCGGTTTTTAGCCAAAACAATCTAAATGAGAATCGAAGATCTCGTCAATTGTAGTGAAACGATAAAAAGCTAGGCGAAAACGGACGTCGGATGAAGAAGCTATGAATTTATAACGGAGTTTCCAGTCCCGGCCTACTAAAAATAATATAATAAAAATAAAGTCAAAATTAGCCAACGGAGTCTAAACGAAAGTTGTAGAGCGTAGTCTCACCTACGCGTGGATATAAAGAATGTCGAAAACGGAGCTCGTATGCGAAATTTACGCAATTTAGAAGTTCGACGAGTCAAATTACGCCCAGTGTACTCAAAGGGGTGCAACTTGTCTGACCAATTTTCGAGTGCCACCAGTCGACGCACGCAATGACGTCAAAGTACGCCCTGCGTAACTCGAGTACACCCCGCGTACTGAGTACGCCCTGCGTAACTCGAGTACACCCCGCGTACTGAGTACGCCCTGCGTAATTTGAGATTACGCCCTGCGTAATCCCAGACCCTCAGCCTATAAATAGAACTCGAAATCAGCCATTTTCTCTTGTTCAAACTCTTTCTTCTCTCTAGTTTTTGCCTCGTTTTGCGTGTCGTTTATACCCCGAAGCCCCGGTAATATTTCCGAGCCCCGAAGCAAGATCCGAAGCCCTGAGGATCCCGAAGAGCGTTACTCCCGAGCCGAAGCGCTGCTCGCGAGGAGCCGGTTTTTGTGAAGATTTTCCAGATCTACGGAAAAACACTACTTCTGCAAGCCGTAGTGCTACCCGATCATCTTCTGATCAAGTGAGTGTATAGTCACTTTCATCTTACACGTAAATATGAAGTATTTTATAAATACGTGCTTTGTGTTATATATTAATTATCTATTTGAGATGGATTTGGAATTGATGTTTTTATACGGGTGTTAAATGATTTAAATTATGTTTGTATTTATATCTACAAAAATGTTAGGTAGAACATGGGTAGATGGAATAGTTGGTGACGATGCGACTTCGTACCTATTGAGTAAGCCTTGGTGACGATGCGAATTCGTGCCTATTTGATAAACCCTGGTGACGATGTGACTTCGTGCCTTTTGTGTAAACCCAGGTGACTATGAGACGTAGTGCCTATTGTGTAAACCCAGGTGACTATGAGACGTAGTGCCTATTGTGTAAACCCTGGTGACTATGAGACGTAGTGCCAATTGTATGAACCCTAGTGACTATGCGACGTAGTGCCTATTGTATAAGCCGTGGTAGCAAATGGGTTGTGTGCCAGTTCCTTAGGTAAACCCTTAGGAATGAATGAAGAAAGTATAATCGATTCTTAGGGTAAAACCTTAATAAATAAAGAAGATAATGGGGATGGGTATTTGGGTTGATTGTTGATAATTGTATTTAATAAATGTATTATTGTGGGTTGAAAACCCTATATGCTCACCAGGCTCCCAAGCCTGACCCACTCAGTTTTCTTTGTATCACAGGTATCAATACGAAGACATAATTCACTGAGAGAATAAAGGAGATGTAAATCATTAGTGTAAATAATTGTAAGTTCTGTTTATGCTTATGTGTCTATATCGGAACATGACATCCCGAGATTTTGTTATATAATGAAAATACTTTTCTTTAAGAAATGCTTTGATAAATTCTTATCATATTTTTTTATTTTGGGGACAAATTCCGCAACAATTTTCTTTAAACGATTACTCTGATTTTAAAAACAAAGCATAAACAAATCTGTCTTTTCAGGCCATGAAATTGGGGATGTCACAGTTGGTATCAGAGTATTAGTTTAAGTGAACTAGGAATTTGTAGGAAATTTCTAGACTTAAACTTAGAATGCTAAGTAATGATTGTGAGGAGTGTGTCTAAAATATGTTAGGTAGTACACCTAAATTGACACAAGCACTAGTTTATTTTAGGAATGATGCCTAATATGCTTTTATGTGCAAAATGTTTTGTGTGATAACTATATTGATGCTATTATTTGTTCGGATCTATGGTCTGTTGCCGACCGGATCTGGAAACCTTATGTGTTTAGGATTCTAAGCGTATGGCTACGATATTAGAACTAGCATATAAACGTTTCGGAGTGATAAGGAAGATTTGAATATCTATCCTGAATGAGGATCTAATTTCACCTTATTCGGTGTGTAGATCAAAAATGGTGAGAACAAGAAGTGGAGTTGGAAATGCTGATGAAAACAGGAATCAACCACCCGTGATTGAGCAAATACCTATCGTAGCAGCAGCACCTGAGCCGATAACAATGGCAGGTGTACAATTGATGATTCATACGATGTTGGATCGTCAGATGGAAGAAACTAGACGTCTGCTTCAACAAAATCGTGAAGAACTTTCAATCCAAGTTGAAGAGCCCGAAGTGAATGGAGGGCCATCGGAAGGTGGAAACTTCAGTGGTACCGTTGGTCAAGCCAACCCACCAATTGTTAGACAAAACAATTGTGATGGAGGAAATGATGGAAGAGGATGTAAATACAAGGATTTCATGGCATCCAAACCACCATGTCTATCTGGGAGCCCGACGCCAGTGCAAGTCATGGACTGGATCTCCGAGATGGAGACAATGTTTGAAAGTTGCGAGTGTAGTAACATACAGAAGACCGCTCTTGCAATTCCTCTATTAAAATCTGGAGTACTGAGCGGGTGGAAGTTACTGGCCGGTTCGATGCCCAAGGGGGAAGCTAGCAAGATGTCTTGGGAAGAGTTCGTGGTACAATTGAAAATGCAATACTGCTCTGAGCAGGATCTCCTGGAAATCAACAATGAGTTCCACAATTTGAAGAAGGGAAAATTGAGCATCACTGAATACGCCACAAGCTTTACGGAAAAGATGAAGCTTATTCCATACCTACTTCCAACTGAACTTTCCAAGGTCAACAAGTTTGCCAATGGATTACCAGCGGACTTTGGTCCGATAGTCAAGCAAGCAACCACTTTGAAAGCCGCCATCTGGGCAGCCAAAAATGTTGAAACCCAAATAAAAGAAAAGGGTCTGGAGAGAGCTGAAGTTGGAGAGAAGAGGAAATATGAAGGGTCTTCAATAATCAACAAAGAAGCCAAATTCTCGAAATCTGGAGGAAGAGATGAAGCTAAGTGGTGCGAGAAGTGTAAAAAGAAACACTTCGGGAAGTGTAGCGAGGATATGACTTGCTACAAATGTGGGAAGACGGGGCATTACGCCAACAAGTGCGCATCCAACAAAAAGGTGTGCTACGGATGTAACGAGGAAGGGCATATTTCTAGAGATTGCCCAAAGAAAAACGCACCACCACAGCCAAGGGCATTCCACATGATCCTCGACGAAGCGAATCAAGGATGAGGAATTTATATCCAAGGATCAACTTATGATGTAGCCAATTAAAGGCATAGTATAGGGTGAACTTGAACTTTTGTGTAATCATTTCAAGTTATAATGTAAACCCTGGTTTTGATATTTATGTGATATTTATGGTTTTAGTACCTGATGTGTTAAATGATTGTGTGATTTTTGTATAGTGACTTGGTTCGACTGAGAGACAATACTTGGGACGAGTATGAGTAGGTGTGAAAGGTAGTAGATGCATATACTACCGGAAGGACAGGACTCGCACTTGGATCAGGGAAAGTCACAAGGTTACCAAGAAGCTAGTGATTGATTCCATTTTATTCTGGTATGTCATTACCATTGTTTCGGTAATGACTAGTAAGATGGTTCTTGTTCCGACCCTAGTGGTCATGTTTAAATTTGAGTTCGACTACGAGGAGTATGTTACGTGGTCTAGAGGACCAGTTAGATGTAACATCTGACTTAAGTCAGAAGGTTGAAGTTAATGCGATTGATAGTGTCGCGCTTGTTGTTAAAAGAAGTTTGTAGGCAGAAATGCTACATGTTGAAATGTGATTATATCACATTAGAATATGAAGGAAGGTATATTCCATTTTGGAATTTAACTCTAAGAGACCTGAGTCTATGCATTACATCATTCGATGAGAGGTCATTAGAGCACGACCCATCGGTCTGTTACAATAGATAAAGGAAAGTATTTATCCTAAGAAGAAGAAGGAGTCCACAATAAGGACTTATTTGGCAACTTGAAGGTGACGATTGAAAGTACAACATGATACAATAAGCAGATGCAAGATTGGGCATCTTCTGCGGTCAAGAAAGCCATAAGAGTTAAATACTCTTTCGAGGAAACATAGAAGTTACGGTTATTACCTAGGATGAAGAAATAACATGTGGAAACATTATGCAAGTCCTATTTCGTTGATGATTCCGGGACGTAATCATCCTAAGGCGGAGATAATTGTAACGCCCGTAGATAAGGGCTAGTCAATTTAAAGACGATAAGCGTCAAAAATGAGTTTCTGATAGAAGATTATTTAGAATGAATAATCTTAACTAAGTTATAGTATATCTTACAAGGTTTTCGTGCATATAAAGAACGCCGAAATCCAAGTTATAACGAAGAAGTTATAACCTGTCGAAGTTTCGCGACAGAACCAGCACGACACAGCGCGACATAAAAAGTGAATTTATGTTAGAGCGATATTTAGCCTTAGTGATCTACACAAAAGTTGTAGAGTTCGTTAAACCGTGAGCATGCATAAAAAGAACGTCCAAATCTGACTCCGTATGAGGAAGTTATGATTTTTCTAAGTTTCAGCTTAGCAGTATGCAGCCCGAATACTCGATTTGAGATCGATCGGTTTTTAGCCAAAACAATCTAAACGAGAATCGAAGATCTTGTCAATTGTAGTGAAATGATAAAAAGATAGGCGAAAACGAACGTTGGATGAAGAAGCTATGAATTTATAACGGAGTTTTCCAGTCCCGGCATACTAAAAATAATATAATAAAAATAAAGTCAAAATTAGCCAACGGAGTCTAAACGAAAGTTGTAGAGCGTAGTTTCACCTACACGTGGATATAAAGAATGTCGAAAACGGAGCTCATATGCAAAAGTTACGCAATTTAGAAGTTCGACGAGTGAAATTACGCCCAGCGTAATTTGAGTACGCCCAGCGTACTCAAAGAGGTGCAACTTGTCTGACCAATACTCGAGTGCCACCAGTTGACGCACGCAATGACGTCAAAGTACGCCCTGCGTAACTTGAGTACGCCCCACATACTGAGTACGCCTTGCGTAATTTGAGATTATGCCCCGCGTAATCCCAGACCCTCAGCCTATAAATGGAACTCGAAATCAGCCATTTACTCTTGTTCAAACTCTTTCTTCTCTCTAGTTTTTGCCTCGTTTTGCGTGCCGTTTATACCCCGAAGCCCCGGTAATATTTTCGAGCCCCAAAGAAAAATCTGAAGCCCCGAGGATCCCGAAGAGCGTTATTCCCGAGCCGAAGCGCTGCCTGCGAGGAGCCGGTTTTTGTGAAGATCTTCCGGATCTACGGAGAAACACTACTTCTGCAAGCCGTAGTGCTGCCCGATCATCTTCTGATCAAGTGAGTGTATAGTCACTTTCATCTTACACATAAATATGAAGTATTTTATAAAATACGTGGTATGTGTTATATATTAATTATTTATTTGAGATGGATTTGGAATTGATGTTTTTATACGGGTGTTAAATGATTTAAATTATGTTTGTATTTATATCTACAAAAATGTTGGGTAGAACATGGGTAGATGGAATAGTTGGTGACGATGCGACTTCGTACCTATTGAGTAAGCCTTGGTGACGATGCGACTTCGTGCCTATTTGATAAACCTTGGTGACGGTGTGACTTCGTGCCTTTTGTGTAAACCCAGGTGACTATGAGACGTAGTGCCTATTGTGTAAACCCTGGTGACTATGAGACGTAGTGCCAATTGTATGAACCCTGTTGACTATGCGACGTAGTGCCTGTTGTACAAACCGTGGTAGCAAATGGACTGTGTGCCAGTTCCTTAGGTAAACCCTTAGGAATGAATGAAGAAAGTATAATCGATTCTTAGGGTAAAACCTTAATAAATAAAGAAGATAATGGGGATGGGTATTTGGGTTGATTGTTGATAATTGTATTTAATAAATGTATTATTGTGGGTTGAAAACCCTATATACTCACCAGGCTCCCAAGCCTGACCCACTCAGTTTTCTTTTTATCACAGGTATCAATACGAAGACAAAATTCACTGAGAGAATAAAGGAGATGTAAATCGTTAGTGTAAAGAATTGTATGTTCTGTTTATGCTTATGTTTCTTTATCGGAACATGACATCCCGAGATTTTGTTATATAATGAAAATACTTTTCTTTAAGAAATGCTTCGATAAATTCTTATCATATTTTTTTTATTTTGGGGACAAATTCCGCAACAATTTTCTTTAAACGGTTACTCTGATTTTAAAAACAAAGCATAAACAAATCGGTCTTTTCTGGCCATGAAATTGGGGATGTCACACACGTGTCCTTTAGATAAGGGATCATATATTCCTCCATTCTCAAGATATCGTATAGACATAAGATATGAATTTCAATCATTCTCTCTATACTATTTCCAGACTTCCTATTTATGACGACTGACAACAGACTACAATTGAACACATCAACTTAGTCCCAGCTTGGCCAAGCGCTTAGGTGTCATCACTAAATCATCGAGGGGCCCACAAATATCACTTTTATCCCACTTTGGGTAAAAGGAACGGATAAACTTTGACTCAAATGCTCGCTTGCATTTACTGATCGAATCACACACAACAATAAGTTTTATAACACCAAGCTACTAGTGTGTTTACTTATTATCAATGTGCAACCGACCAACAAATAACAACTCACACGTCTCGGTTTCAAGAATATACAATATTATCGACTCACAATGACTCGCGATATAATCCATGAAGTGATTCACGTGAGCATGGGTTTAATCCAATACTATAATCTTATCAAAGCACTCATGAACTCTGCAGCAAACTTGTGCTATGTCTAAACTCTTCAGACAATCTACAGACTCTTCATGACAATCTTCCTTCATACCTACTTCAAACATATGAATGACCGTGGAGGTTCGAATAACCTAGTTATTCTGGAAGTCAAAACTTGCAAACTGAAACACAACAATAATACTTAATCCTATATGGCCCCAAACTTGTGGGAGTAAATAAAACACATCTATTTAACCACCATATTGATTACTCATTATTAATCATTTAATGTTTCGGATAATCAACTCATTACTTGAATTACAACAATAGTTGTCCCATGCAGAAAGCATGCACACTATGTTTCCTATTATCCTTACTATGTGAGATAGATCCATTGAAAAACTTTTCCAATGATGCTCATTTCACAATTCCCAATCCCTATCATTAGTGTTAGAACACAATGTTCTTGCCACTACTAGAATATGTTAGATTGTAACATTTTACGCAACGACCCTTTCGCAAAGTCATAGCACAGAAGTCACCAAGACTTGGCCAATGAAATTGCAAAGTACTCTATCGGAAATTGTTACAAGACAAATCCATAGACGTGAAGTCTCACATTCAAAGTACATTCCTTTGAGCATCCTTCTTGCATAAAAGTTTCTAATCTAGACATAGATTCTCAATATCCAATTCCCAATATGGAAACATTTACACATTTGTCATGTGACAACTCATTCTTAATAGAATCTTATATATTC
Source organism: Lactuca serriola (assembly GCF_051521515.1). Taxonomy (NCBI): domain Eukaryota; kingdom Viridiplantae; phylum Streptophyta; class Magnoliopsida; order Asterales; family Asteraceae; genus Lactuca; species Lactuca serriola. Next base: position 156,403,101 of record NC_136412.1, on the reverse strand, counting down.
ATAATAATGTCAATATGGTCCATCCAATACCATACTTCCAACTACTCACAAGCGACCAATCCTCAGTGAACTTTGGATCGTCCTTTGATAGTTGTTTAATTACTTTAGTCAAAACCGATTCTAGTCCTTTTTCCCTCTTAATGCGCTAGACATTTGGAAATTTTTAGAATGGTCAAATATTATAGCATTTGCAATCGATTCTATACCCGAAGCGTATGGGCTAATGTGTCCTTCATATACCCAATGGCCTTAAATAACATACGTAATTAGTAGGACCTCGTAGTCCTCTTCTCCTCGTTTGTTAGGCTTACCTTCAATTCAAGTAAATAAATTCAGGTCGTTAATCAATGGTAATCAAGTTCGTTTGGATTAAGTGAGTAATAACAGGAGACACCTTTAAGTTTCGGTCGTAGTCTATAGTTATAATCAAAGTCTCCTAGAGGTAGAGTGAGAGTTTGTGTATAGATCTATACGGGGGTGATTCCCCCACACCTCAGCTGTTCGCTACAGTTAGACTCGGCCAGTCTAGGGTGACAAAATCTTAAGATCAATTCTGACGTTCACTAGAATGCCAAGACAGACGAACTAGTCATTATCATGCATGGTTATAACGACTCACATAATAAATCCAATACTATTCGAGTAATCAAGTAAATTCATAATCATTCTTTGGAACGGTATAATAATTCGAAACAATCATAATATCTTATCGGAAAACATCGGGTTTTTTGGGGAAATCAACACCATTCACTTGTATTTTCAATAACTATAATACAAAACTTCTCATTTATACGCGCTTTGAAATCATTCATGCATAAACCAATAGATCTCAACACTCTAGTATAAACAATTGTCTTTTTAGAAAATATCGAATTTTCTGGGTTTTATAAACTGCACAAAACATTTTCATATCAACCCTGCTTATGAACTCACCAACATACCAATTGTGTTAGGATGTTATATTTTGAAATCTCTCAAACAAGTTATGCTTTGGATATGTACTATTTAGACAATGTACTTGATGTGAACAAAGTTAGTTGTAATGTATTAATGCATGGTGATGTTTATGTTATGTTTCATGTATATTCATTGTGATGATATTCAATTTAAGTCACGCGAGCCCTCGGACATTTCCGCTGTCTGGTTCGGGGGTGTGATAGGTTGGTATCAGAGCTCTGTTTATAGTGAGCTGACATATCTAGCCACACATTGCTATGCAACTATAAACCAAAGAGGTACTAAAAAAATCTGAACAAAACAAATAAAATATACGATAAAACACCTTTGCTTATGCGATATAGGAAAAAGAACATAATGCCAAAACAAATAAGATGACATTGGCATCTTGGTTAAGCCAGGACTGTTCATAGTTGTATTAAGGGGTGAATGTATCCTAATCAACTACATTTCCTTCGGAGTACAACTATCACAGGCCCTGGGGAAATCGCGATGGTCGGTAAACTTAAAAACATACCCCTTTGTTACTCAAAAGAACGCATCAACTTAACCTTTTAAAATATATGAATAATAAACCTTAGGAGTAATAATAGTTTATTCGTATGCCTCCTCTCAGTCACCATGTAAGGGGAGCACCAGGGCATTCAGTTTCATCAGGTCTTAGTGGCCCACGGAATGATCGAGGACGAACCCGAGGGAGATCAGGGGGAGAACACGGCATTGGGCCCGACGAGTACACGGACACAGACTACGAGTTGGATGGGACCGATGATGACATGGAGGAAGAATGAGACACATACGAGGCCTCCGTCACACCACCTACCAGCGAGACGCAGCAGAACCACCCTATCCCACTAGGGAATCTCGCGAGAGAGAATCGTTCTCTAGAAACTGAGATTGCCGCTTTGCGGCAACAACTATTCGCCATGGAAGCACGAGCGTTGCAGGCTGAATAGGAAAGAGATGAAGCCATTAGAGAAATGACTGAGATGGCCCAGTTGTTGGCGCAACACATCGGTATATCACCTCGCTGCCGCCGCCGGGCACTCCTTAGAGAGTGTTACGACCCGCTTTACCCTACTAGTACTATGTTCTCTATGTACCATCGAATTTATGTTTAAGTGATTACACTACTCATAGAGTCGTTATGCTGTCGAACTTGCACCCTTTATGTATGCTCTTTAGACCAAATTTTCATGTATCAAAGTACATATATTATTAGTGGAAAATATATGCGTTCTATTGTGATGTTGTTATCTGTTATGTGTTATGTTTTCATGATTGTATGTTAATATATGAAACTACTTAAGTACATGCAATACACCTAGTTCATAGGACCACAAACTCAAAAAAAAAATTAGGCACTCAAAATCTTTCCGTTCCATGACAAAAAGATGCCTCAACGACCAACCCATGGAAACCCTAAGCCAATCCCACTAGAAATCAACCCAACTGCATTTCAAGCAGCTGTATCTGCTGCAGTCATAGCAGCCATGGCGCAAATCCACCAAGGGAACAATGGTGGAGGCAATGGGCAAGGGGTTGGATGTTTGAACAACGGAATAAATCAAGGGCCTATCAAGACATGCTCTTACAAAGATTTCACCAATGCCAAGCCATGAACCTTTAATGGCACAGGGGGAATGATAACCCTAAATAGATGGATTGAAAAGGTGGAATCGGTATTTGAGATATGTGAATGCCCCGAGGAGATGAAAGTGAAGCTTGCCGCATGCACATTCGTTGACCAAGCTCTCACCTGGTGGAATGGACATGTAGAGGCCATGACTCTCCCCGTAGCCAACGCCATGTCGTGGCTGAGTTAAATGAAACGTTGATGGCCGAATATTGCCCGCATGGCGAAATTCAGAAAATGAAGCAAGAGTTATGGAATCTCACCATCCGAAACTCCGACATTGATGCATACATATCAAGGTTTAGCGAAATATCACTGTTGTGCCCTGACATGATTACTTCAGAGGGAATGAAAATTGAACGATTCATCTGGGGATTAACCTCAACAATTCAAGGAAATGTGATGGCTGCAAATCTTGAAACCTTCGACAGTGCCAAGAGGTTGGCCAAGAAACTGTATGACCATAACAACAAGAAGGGTGAGAAATCAGGTGAAACTGAAGGCAAGAAGGAGAGTGACAACAAGAAAGGAAAGAATAACAAGAGAAAAGGGCGACAAGGCTCAGAGTCGTCAAAGAAACAACAAACAGTGACAGTCAATGGTGCAACCACCCAAGTACCCTCCACACCACATGCTCCAGTCTCATCTACTCCAAGTGTGCCTAGGTAGTATTCCGAGAATCTCCCAAAGTGCAACAAGTGCAGTCTCCATCATAATGGCGAATGCAGGGAGATGCATTGTACCAGTTGCAATCGGAAGGGCCACACGTAGAAATACTGCAGGACCTATCCTCCCCAGAACCATCAACAGGCGTCGTACGATTACAAAATTTGTCACCCCAGGCATGCCAGCCTAACTGTAGCTAACAGTTCATGCCACACCCCAAAACCGGAACGGCAGAAACATTCAGGGGTGGAGGATGTCATGTACAGTATCACAACAAAGCATGATAGTAAAAAGCAACAATATCATCCATTGCATTAATAATATAATTTTTATATAAGTGTATTATGTGAAGTTTATAAGACATCGAAATGTAAATCAAAATAAGAGACGATTCTTGAACGACCTCCAACTTCTCAAAACCTGGCATCGGTACCTGTCTACTGATGACCTGAGAATACAAGTTATTTTGAAAGAGTTTATCAGCATTAAAGCTGGTGAGTTCATAAGTATTTCAGTATCATTGTTTGTATGAAAATATTTGTATGTATTTGAATGTATAAGCTTGTAAATGTTTGTATTAAAGTTATAAGTGTTTATTTGTAGTAAAGCGTTTGTAGTACATTTGTAAGTGTTTACTAGTAGTAAAATGTTCGTTGTAAATGTTCTAAAACCGTTTGTAAAATGTCCGTATCTCCTTAGAAAATCCCATATTTTCTACTAAATTGTGGTCTTCTACCAAGACCCAATGTTCGGTTTGTTTGTTTGTAAAAGTATGTATCTTTCCCAAGTCTAACTATCATTATCAAAATATAGTTTGTACATTATCGTTTATCTAGAAAACGTTTCAAGGCAAATGTATTAGGGAAAATATTATAGCACTGTAGTTTTGTATATGTAAACTACCTTAATATTGCCTACCTTAAAGCCAGTGAATTATAAGGTAACGTGAGATTTGTAACCACACTGATTGACGACTGAAGAAACATGACGATGAAAGAAATCGAAAGTAAATGTGACATTTGTCACCCCATCGATTTGGTCGGCCTAGGACTATAGCTAACAGTCAGGGTGCGGGATAGTCTGTCCCGTTATACACACAATGCCCGCTCTCCCTCCAGGAGACTCTGGTTACCAACATGACGACGGTGGAATCCATGTCATGTACAAATAAATCTCATAATCTAAATGTTATGTTGATGTATGTTCCTTCTTTTTACTTGTAAATGTGTATGTATATGTTCTCTTGTTTGTTCCTCATAATAGTAAGTTATGTTTTTTTCTCATTATAGTATGTTCTGGCTCATGTATGAACTGACTCTTTGTATGTTTCATTGTACTAGAATTAATGACTAGTATCTTCCTAAACTATACCTATTATAGTTTATTAGTAGAATTGTTTGTATAACTTAATGTATTGAGCTGATATAAAAGCTATTATGTCTTATACATATATACATAATATATAACTAAGGATCAAACGACACTCAGACAAACAACCAGGTACTCTAAGTCCACAACCAAACAAGGAACAGGAAAATAAAGTGAGTTATCAGTCCTAAGTCCTTCCAACCTTACTTACATAACTATATATGCATTAGACATGGTTTTGACAATATAAATATATAAGTTTAAAAAGAAGTTTTGTAAAACCTTTTGAAGAGTTTAATAACAAATATTGATGACTTGGTGTCACTTTATAAAACGATTTAAAAGCAGTTTGGCATTTAAGAATAGGATTGATAAAGAATATAACATGTAAAAGAGTTTGATAACTAGTTTGAAGTAGTTTGTTTGATAATACATTTAAACATATAGAAAATCCATTTGTTTGATAAAACAGTTAAAAGCATAGTAAGTCCATTTGTTTGATAATTATAAATCACATGCGATTAATACTATAACTATAATGATTCATCTTGTATTCCCCCCCCCCCCATAAAAGCATTTCAAAAACATTTAAAAGGTTGATTAAGGGGGTATGAACTCACCTGTAGTGAGTAAATCGAATGAAAGATCATTATATGATTGTTTGGTGTCAATTGGAGTCTTGAGCACAACGAATCCTATTTAACATATAATTACACATATATGAATACATTTAACGTATATAACCACTAATGGTGATAGGGACATGCCTTAGGGACATAAAGACACTTAGAATTAAGTGTTACCAACACATATGGTTGCACATAAGGGATGTATGGTCCTATATTGAAGTGTAAGGCCACAAAACAAAGGGTTTTGTGTGTGTGCAGCCAGAGTGTGTCGCCAGGGGGTGTGTGCGGCCGCACACTCACTATGAAGTGTGCCAAAAAGTGTTTCAAAGCCTTAGGAAGGTTCCAGGGAAGGTGTTTTGACCATGGCTTAGCTGGAATGGGAGTTTGTTGCTATTTTAGACCCTTAAAAAGGTGTGTGCGGCTACACTTGTTGTGTACGGTTGTACACATGGTGTGTGCGGCCGTACACACTTGAAAATCATGTGAAAATCATGTGAAAAAGGTAGTGTGTGTGTTCTTGGTGTACTTGGAGAATTAACACCAAATAGGTGTTTTCATGGATCAACTCGAAGGGAAAGGCTACTTAAGGACTTGTATTAACGAATAAAGAAAGCAACACTTACTTGTTTTGAAGATTTGTAGAGAAATATGGATGATACTTGAGAGAAAATGAGTTCCAGTCTTAAAGGAGTTTGAAAAAAGTGTTCAAAATGACCGAGTATCATATATATAGGGGAAGTATGCGGCTGGGTGTGGGTGTGCGGCTAGGATGGGTGTGTGGCCGCACACTCGGGTGTGCGGCCGTGCACACCTTGTGTTGGTGTGTTTGGCTCATTTTCAAGGTGTTATACTCACAAATACTCATCCCAAGACCCATACCTAGATTATACTAGGCTTAGAACACTCAAATAGACCATAAACCGCGCTAAAAGATAACAAAACGAGGCTATCTTTGATATATTTGAACAAGTGTCAAGCTAGAAATTTCTGTTTGCACATCATCACCCCATTAGAGAGAATTTCGTCCCCAAATTAGAGTTTAAGCAAGTAATTAGTTATAATTAACTACGCGAAAAGATGAGGATATTTCATTTTCATTTGATCCTCGCACTCCCAAGTGAATTTCGAACCTCTCTTGGCGTTCCAGCGAACCTTCACTATTGGGATGCGGCTTTGCTTCATCTGCTTGACCTCTCAGTCCATGATCTCTACAGGTTCTTCCACGAAGTTGAGGCTCTTGTTGATCTCGATCTCATCAAATGGGATTTCAAGAGTCTCGTCGGAAAGACACTTTTTCAAGTTCGAGATGTGGAATGTAGAATGTAGGTTACTGAGTTCGCGGGGTAGGTTGAGATTACAAGCTACAGGTCTGATTCTAGCAAGAATCTCGAAAGGCCCTATGTATCTTGGATTTAGCCTTCTATGCTTTCCTAAGCGTATCAAGCCCTTCCAAGGTGGGACTTTCAAAGGAACGTGGTCTCTGTCGCACCCCAAAACCAAGAACGGCGGAAACGTTCTGGGGCGGAGGACGTCATGTACAGTATCACAACACAGTAAATGTAAATAAGCAAAAAACATCATCCATTGCATTAAATATATAATTTTAATACAAGCGTGTTCTATACAGTTTTAGAAACCAAAAATATAATGTAAATCAAAATAATAAGATGAGTCTTGAATGCGCTCCATTTTCTCAAAAGCTGGCCTCGGTACCTGTCTACTGATGACCTGAGAATACAAGTTATTTTGAAAGAGTTTATCAGCATTAAGTTGGTGAGTTCATAAGTATTGTAGTTTCGGTGTTTGTTATCAAAACGTTATTTGTAAAAGTGTGTACTTTCCCAAGTGTAACTATCATTTAAAAAAAATAGTTTGTACATTAATGGTTAAGTGAAATAATCACTAAAAATATGTAATGGGTAAATCATTGTAGTACTGTAGTGTTGTATTATAGGAACTACTGCAGTACTAACTACCTTAAACCGGATTTATATTAACGTATTATGTGATAAATTACACCATACTATAGACTGGTAACAACGACAACGTAGAGTCAAAAATTAAGGTATCATGTTTGGCACCTGCAGACCTGCCGGTCCTGCTGTAGCTAGCAGCAAGGTGTAGGATAGTCAATCCAGTATAGATCTATACGCAAACTCACGCTCTCCCTTCAAGAGACTCTGGATACAACTCAGGTCATGACAATTAAGGCATGTTCCCATACAGTGGATCACAATTGTTAACGTATTCATGTATATGTAATGTAATGTTACTTGTTCTAGTATAGTTGTATATGTTCTCTTTCTAGTATAGTTGTATATGTTCTCTTTCTAGTATAGTAGTATATGTTCTCATAGTAATGTAATGTATTGACTCATGAATGAACTGACTCATTGATCTAGAAATTGTAGTAGTATGATCCTATGTTACCCCGATGGTAACTTACTAATGATGTACTGATAAGTATGAATAAAGGAGTACTTTTATGTCTACATATGTACATTTGATATATAATTAATATTGAAACGACTTTCGGATGGTTACCCGAAATCCCACCAGACCACATCCAAATCGAGAAAAAGGAAATAGGGCGGATGACCTTCCTAAGCCCTTTAAACATTGCTTATATATCTATGCATATATGGGCATGCAGTTTATAAGAAGTATAACAAAGTTTAAATAAAAGTATTTGATAAGTAAAAGAGTTTGTAAAATAGTTTGATAAACAATTTGAACAGTGATAAAATCATTGGTTTTCTAGTTATTAATCACATGTGATTAATGTAATCACATGTGATTGATGTGATAACTATAAGCATTTAACTTGTATCCCCCCCCCCACATAAAGTATTTAAAACATTTAAAAGTATTTCAAAGGTTAATTAAAGGGGTATGAACTCACTTGTGGTGAGTGGATTGGATTGAAGTATCGGATACCGTGCTAGGTGGCAAAAGGAGACTTGTTCACACGCACGAGCCTAGTTATCATATAATGATCATATCTATAACTAATTAGCCAAATAATAACTAAATGAATAAGTTGGGACACTCAGGAACATGTAAACACTTTGTATAAGTGTTATAGGTCCTAATGGTTGCATCTAAGTTGCTATGGGACAAGGCTAAAGGGGTTTAATGTACCAAAGGGCTTTATATAAGAGTTTACTACCCAATAAACCCCACAAAAGGAGTTTACGGTCGTAAACCCTTGAGTTTATGGCCGTGAACTCCAATCTTGGTGGTAATTGGTGTTTTAAGGTACTAAATGATTTCTAGAATAAGCCTAGCTTGGTGGTTGAATCCTTTAGGTAGTTTAGGGCATAGATAACACTCCTTTGAGGAGTTTACAGCCAAAAGGCCATATCCCTTAGAGTTTACGGCCGTAAACTCTCATGGGATGGGTGTTTTAATTCTTTCAAGTCCCAAACACAACTAGGATAATTTCTAGGCATTTGTTTAAGGCTAAGGGGGACCCTAGGCACACTTTGGTGCCCTTATTTGGTGTTTATGGCCCAAGAGTATTCCTTGGTCATAAACTCCCTTTTAGGGGTGTTTTTGATGTGTTAATGTCCCCATATTAGCTAGAAGTAATTGAGAGTTAATGTCTAAGGCCTTTAGGAGTGATTAGGGCACATTTAAGCCCTTGTATTTGGTGTTTACGGTCCAAGAAACTCTTGGGCCGTAAACTCCCAAAGCTATGTGTTCTTGATTGTTTTCTAGTCTCAAATGATCATACATATTTGTTGGATAAGGTGTCTAAGTCCATAACTATTTCGGGCTTGTACTTGACCCGACCCGGCATGTTCCATTTGGGTTGCATGGCACCATGCAATTGGTTAGACTAAATGAGAGGAATAACACTTGGAGATTATTAATATATTATAAGTTCTAATATATTAATAATATTATTTGATTAGTTTGATCAAGAATTAATTTGGATTTAATTAAGTGATCAAAGGATAACTAATTAAATATATGGGTTGATTATGTAAATCATCCATATCTTGTATAGTGGGCTAAGAGGCTCCATGGATTATCAAGTTGGGTTCTACCCATAGGATGCTCCATGGATGCTCCATGGGAGTTACAAACCCATGGGTCATGGAAATGAAGAGTCATGACACATTAGGGTTTACATGGTGTAACCCTAGATGTGTCAACACTATATAAGAATCATATTCTCCACCAAAATCGGCTACACATAAGAGACACTAAAGAAACAAGAGGGCTTGGCCGATTTTGAGAAGTGTGTATTATCTCAAGAGTGTTTCCAAGAGCATTTGGTGTTGTGTGAAGCATTTGAGGCATCACACATGGGGTGCTAGGCTCACAAGGTTTCAAGGAACACAAACAACAACAAGGTAAGTTATTCTATCTATACTTTAAGTTAAAATTGTTCCCCATGTATGCTAGATAGGAATATAACCTTGGAATTCAACTTTGCATGATAATTAGACAAACATAGATCCAAGGTTATTAGGGTTGCATGTACACTTAGGAAGTGTTAGAATGCTCAAAACCCATCAGTGGTATCAAAGCCTAGGCTTGTTTGTTTGTTATTTGTGCTTAAAAGTTGAAGAAAGTCGAAAATCTTGCTGTCTGACTGATGGAGTCGGCGAGTCCATGGGGAGGACTCGTCGAGTTCATGTGTATCTTCAACCTACTCGGCGAGTAGGTTTATGCACTCGGCGAGTAGGGTCGACAGAGTGCAGAATTTCGACTTCAGTTACTGGAAATGGATTAGAAACATTACCCTAAACTGTTTTGGTACTTGAAAACTTGTTTTAGAAGGTGTAATGTCTTTTCTAACTCATTTACAACAACTAGTTATCAAAATTACAAAGATTAAATGTGATTTTGATTCTTGAATGTGTTCATATTCATATTCTTGTTCTTATGATGTTTAGATGATCATAGAAATTATTTGTAACCTATGTGGTAGATTAATTCATGATCATAATGTGTTTTAATGGAGTCCTTAACTTGTCCTCAAGTTATGGAAAACCAAAAGTCTCTTGGATTAAAAAACCATTAAAAGAACACAAGAGTTAGAAAAATGAAAAGTCCTCATTTTATCACTCTATTAAACTCATAAGTTACAAGAAATGAAAAGTTTTGAAAGTTTACAAAACTTGCCCTCAAGTTTTGGAACAAGTAAAGTTAAGCTAAAACTTTAGTTCCAACCCCTAGAATTTTAAAAGTTAAAATTCAACCCTTATACTTATATTATTATGATTTAATAATTATATATATATATGTATAAGAACAAAGTCGTCTTACCACTAGTACGCCTCATTCACGAAGCCGGTCTATAAGGTGGGTATAAGGTTGTTGCCTATAAAATGGTGAATTAATGGGTGTCCACTCTCACCCACCGCTTGCTTGATCGGTGGAGGGTCGTTAGCCGAACGGGTAAGACAAGGACTTACAAATTCTCATTCAAAGTATGATGAATATTATAAAGTAACTAAATGTTTTATTAAATTCCCAATCTTAGTTACTTTAGGAAAAATGTGAATAAGGTGCTATTCCATGAAATTACACTTTACACTTTGATTGAGTCGTTGGTGGAGCGTGTGTGGTTAACCGGCACACTAACTTGGACTTAACAAGGTAGGTAAAGGGTGACTTAGGGTTTATTATAGTATCGGTGGAGCGTGTGTGGTTTACCGGCACATCGATTGAGTGATAAACTTTAAGGGTACCAAGTGATTTGCATGGTTACTTCACACCTCGTTTTGTGATCCTCGGTATCCCAGTCACAAAACTTGGAGGGCACACTCGAGATTGAAACATGCCTTTGAAAAGTTCATTGAATCTCAAAGAATCTAGGAATTTCTAAGAACCATTCGAAAAAAAAACCTAATACTTAAACATTGCGGTTTTCGTGGTGGAAATTGGTGAATCGTCATTCACCTACCTTTCAAATGTGTTATAGCTTGGATTACGGCATACCTCTTCCAAGTTATAATATATTGTGATTGGATCCTAGCCTTAATATTACATTTGGGTGTTTTATTAAGGACTCTCCTAATATCTAAACAAATCTTGTCCTCTTCTTTCAGATGTCTTCAAACAATGCTGGCTCTAACCCTAACAGCTCCTTTACCCTTATGAACTTGTGTGGGAAAGTCACCTTTGATGGATCCAACTTCAATGAGTGGATCAGAAACATCAGGATGATTACCCGCTACGAGGACAAAGAATATGTCCTTGACAAGGAGCTTAAGGAGATTGATGAGACCACTGCAACTCCTCAGGAGGTCGCTGACTTTCGGGCACATGAAAGGGATGCTACGAAAGTGGCTTGCATCATGATGGCCACGATGACAGCGGAACTCCAAAAGTCTTATGAGGATTTCTACCCTTATGAAATGCACCAAGATTTGATGGAAAGATACCATCAAAGTGCAAGACAAGAGAGGTATGAAATCATCTGCTCCATGATAACAACCATGATGAAGGACGGGGAATCTGTCACGAGCCACATGCAGAAAATGCAAAGGTATGTGGATCGTTTGCTGAAGCTTAATGTGAACTTCCCGGAGGATCTTGCAATAGATATTATTTTGCATTCCTTACCATCGTGATATGATCAATTCCGCATGACATATCACATGAACAAGGAAGAAGTCACCCTCAGCAAACTTCAGGGACTTCTCAAGACCGCAGAATCAGGTCTTAAGGGGAAGTCGGTTGCTATCACTCCTACTCCAAACTCAACTCCGGTTTTGGCAATCGGGAAAAGTCGAGGGAGGAAGAGGAGGAGATCTTCGAAGGGTACCAAGGCTCGGACCCTTGATGGCTCTTCTTCAAGTGGAACCAAGAAAGGTTTCATTACTCCTTCTTCTGACCCAAAAGAGGCTGAATGCTTCTATTGCCATGAAAAATCACATTAGAAGCGGAACTGCCCAAAATACCAGCAAGATGTGAAGGATGGGAAAGTCAAACCCAACCATGCAGGTATTTACACTATCATTTCTAATAACTCACCCCATTCTAATTCTTGGGTCCTTGATACCGGTTGTGGTATTCATATTTGTTGTGACTTGCAGGGACTAAGAAGAAGTGAGAATGTGGAGCAAGGAAGAATAAACTTGATCATGGAGAATAGGAAAGCTTTACCTGTTACCAAGATTGGAGTTTATACTTTATCGCTAAGTAGTGGGTTTAATTTAGATTTGAATAAGTGTTGTTATTCGCCAAGAATGGCAAGAAATATTATTTCCTTTCATGCTTTGTACAAACAAGGGTTTACCTTTTCATTTAATAATGAAGTTGGTTCGATTGATGCTTTCTTTAATAATGTTCTTTATTTTAAAGCATTACCTTGTGATGGTGTGTATGAAGCTGTGTCTGTTGTAGATAATTTAGGAAATAATGTTTTGTGTATTGATTCTACTAATAATAATAACTTGGATAAAGCATCATTATGGCATTGTCGTCTTGGACATATAAGCAAGAAGCGCATAGGCCAACTCCAAAAAGATGGAGTCTTGGAGTCGTTTGACCTAAAGTCAGATGATAGTTGCGAATCATGCTTACTTGGAAAAATGACAAAGTCACCCTTCACAGGCTCGTGTGAAAGGGGTGAAGGTTTGTTGGACCTTATACACACGGATGTGTGTGGACCATTCAAACATGCCACAAGGGATGCTAATCGTTATTATTTGACTTTTACTGATGATTACAGTAGATATGGATATGTCTACTTAATCAAGCATAAGTCAGAGACTTTCGAGAGGTTTAAGGAATTTAAACAGGAAGTCGAGAATCAATTGGGCAGGAACATTAAGATGCTTCGATCCGATCGTGGTGGTGAGTATCTTAGTTTAGAGTTCCTCGACTATCTAAGGGAATGTGGGATAGTCTCACAATTGACACCTCCTAGGACACCACAGTTGAATGGTGTAGCTGAGAGGCGTAATCGAACCTTGTTAGATATGGTTCGTTCCATGATGAGTCGAGCTTCGCGACCAATCTCATTCTGGGGGTATGCCTTAGAGACTGCCGCCCATATTCTTAATCTAGTCCCTACAAAGAAAGTTGCCAAAACTCCTCACGAGATGTGGACTGGAAAAGCACCTAAACTAGACCACATCAAGATTTGGGGTTGCGAGGCTTTCGTGAGACGCGAGACTCATGATAAGCTCGAACCCCGAAGCGAGAGGTGTATTTTCATCGGTTACCCACAACATTCCTTTGGTTACCTCTTCTACAGACCTAGTGACAATGTGGTTTTTGTAGCAAGAAGAGGAGTCTTTCGAGAAAGAGAGTTTATAAGCCAAGGAGACAGTGGGAGGCAAATTGATCTTGAAGAAATTCAAGAATCAAGCGGTGAAGGAACTTCAAGCTCTAGCCCTCAACTTGAGGAGGAAACTCCTGTTGAGCCAATTGACAAATCTATACCTCTGAGGCGTTCCACGAGAGTTGGGAGTGCACCTGAGCATTACTATGGTTTCCATATTACTACAGAAGGTGAGACACTTATTAGTGATGAGACACTAGTAAGTCAAGATGACCCTAACAGCTACGAGGAAGCCATGGCAGGCCCCGAGTCTGCTAAATGGAAAGAGGCTATGGATAGCGAGATACAATCCATGTATGACAATCAAGTTTGGAACTTGGTTGAAAATGTACCAGGTCGTAAGACAGTAGGGTGCAAATGGGTCTTCAAGAAGAAGACCGACATGGATGGTAAAGTACACACTTATAAGGCTAGACTGGTTGCAAAGGGCTTCTCTCAAATTCCTGGAGTGGATTATGATGAGACCTTTTCTCCGGTAGCCAAGATTAAGTCTATTCGGGTTCTGTTAGCCATAGCTGCATTTCATGACTATGAAATATGGCAGATGGATGTCAAAACCGCTTTCCTTAATGGAAAGTTGGCTGAAGATGTTTACATGAGTCAGCCAGAGGGTTTTGTCAGCAACGAGTACCCTAATAGAGTGTGTAAGCTTGAGAAATCCATCTATGGATTAAAGCAAGCACCTCGCAGATGGAATCTTTGCTTTGATGAGAAGGTCAAGGAATTTGGCTTTACTAGGAGTGAAGATGAATCTTGTGTGTATGTCAAGTCTAGTGGGAGTATAGTTAGCTTTTTGGTATTGTATGTGGATGACATACTACTCATAGGAAACGACATTCCAACCCTGCAGGAAGTAAAGTCCTGGCTTGGGAAGTGTTTCGCTATGAAGGACCTTGGTGAAGCTGCCTATATTCTAGGGATAAGAATCTTGAGAGATCGGAGTAAAAGACTAATTGGACTTAGTCAGAGTACCTACTTGGATAAGGTGCTGAAGAGATTCAGCATGCAGGATTCCAAGAAAGGAGAGTTACCCATCCAGAGTAACACCAGATTGAGTAAGACACAAAGCCCTAGCACTGAGGCTGAGATAGCAGAAATGAGTCGAACACCTTATGCTTCGGCTGTAGGATCGATCATGTATGCTATGACGTGTACTCGACCCGATGTAGCTTTTGCCTTGAGCATGGTTAGTAGGTATCAGGCGAACCCTGGCAAGGCACACTGGACTGCGGTAAAGAATATCCTCAAGTACCTACGGAGGACTAAGGACTGGGTTCTTACCCTTGGTGGGAGTGATGACTTGAGAGTTGTAGGGTATAGTGATGCTAGTTTCCAGACTGATAGGGATAATCTCCGCTCTCAGTTGGGCTGGGTCTTTACCCTAAACGGAGGAGCAATTTCTTCGAAGAGTTCCAAGCAAGAGACAGTGGCAGATTCTACTTGTGAATCAGAGTATATTGCAGCTAGCGAGGCAGCAAAGGAGGCGATATGGCTGAAGAACTTCATTGGAGACCTTGGAGTTGTACCAGCTATTAAAGAGCCAATGGAAATTTTCTGTGATAGTGAAAGTGCTGTTGCCTTAGCCAAGGAACCAAGGGATCACGGGAGATCCAGACACATCGACAGAAAATACCATTTCATCAGACATCGGATCGAAGAAGGACTCCTCGTGGCAAAGAGGGTATCATCAGATGACAATCCGGCAGATCCCCTCACAAAGGGACTGACTCGGGTTAAGCATCTCCAGCATGCTCGGAGCATAGGGCTGAAGGATGATATTAGATTCAGTAGTTAGATAACCCAGAAATTTGTAAAGTGTAATTGACATTAGATGATGAATAAAAGGAGTTTTATTTATGAGTAAAGTGTTGCTATCTCTTGTCGATCGTTTACTATATTTCTTTTGCATATTTTGACTTCCAGAATAATTTTTGTTTGGTATAACATATTATTCAAACCTCCACAGTCGGTCATATGTTGGAAGTAGATATGAATCAAGACTGACATGTTTGTTGTAGAGGTCTTGGACAAGGCTACAACAATCATGAGTGCTCATAAGTTCTGAGCATTGGACTCAACCCACGCTCACTGGAATCACTTCATGGAATTCTATCTCGAGTGATCGTGAGACGGTAATATCGTATAAGTCTTCAAACCTAGAGATATGATTTGTTACTTACAAGTTGGTTATGCATTGACTGTACGAAACCGCATTGGTAACTCGATGTTATAAAACGTACTTTTGTGTGTAATTCAATGAGTGGTAGAACAAACATATGAGTCGAAGTTTATCTGTTCCTTCTTGGATTAGAAGCTGATACTGGGCCCCTCGATGATTTTGTTTTGACCCATGTACCGGGCCCGGTCAGAACTAAGTTGATGTGTTCAATTAAGTTCTATGTCAAACAAATTGGAAATCGGGAAACAAATGCTGGACAATAAGCAAGACAATGTTCCATGTATTTGTCCGGCTGATATCTAGAACAGAGGATTATATGATCACTTATCTTAAATGGCGTATCATCATCTTCTCAGTTCCGAGAAACCTTGAAAGAGCTACGATTGCCGGTCGGTTCCTGAAGTACTAGAAGATATAGTTATTAGACTTATCCAAGTGGGAGACTGTTGGATAAGGTGTCTAAGTCCATAACTATTTCGGGCTTGTACTTGACCCGACCCGGCATGGTCCATTTGGGTTGCATGGCACCATGCAATTGGTTAGACTAAATGAGAGGAATAACACTTGGAGATTATTAATATATTATAAGTTCTAATATATTAATAATATTATTTGATTAGTTTGATCAAGAATTAATTTGGAATTAATTAAGTGATCAAAGGATAACTAATTAAATATATGGGTTGATTATGTAAATCATCCATATCTTGTATAGTGGGCTAAGAGGCTCCATGGATTATCAAGTTGGGTTCTACCCATAGGATGCTCCATGGATGCTCCATGGGAGTTACAAACCCATGGGTCATGGAAATGAAGAGTCATGACACATTAGGGTTTACATGGTGTAACCCTAGATGTGTCAACACTATATAAGAATCATATTATCCACCAAAATCGGCTACACATAAGAGACACTAAAGAAACAAGAGGGCTTGGCCGATTTTGAGAAGTGTGTATTATCTCAAGAGTGTTTCCAAGAGCATTTGGTGTTGTGTGAAGCATTTGAGGCATCACACTTGGGGTGCTAGGCACACAAGGTTTCAAGGAACACAAACAACAACAAGGTAAGTTATTCTATCTATACTTTAAGTTAAAATTGTTCCCCATGTATGCTAGATAGGAATATAACCTTGGAATTCAACTTTGCATGATAATTAGACAAACATAGATCCAAGGTTATTAGGGTTGCATGTACACTTAGGAAGTGTTAGAATGCTCAAAACCCATCAATATTATCCTAAACTAGTTACCTAACAAGGGAATGGGACTAGATGGCCTTTAAGCTTCATTTTGGAGTTTACTCCCCAAGAACGTTCTTGGGCGGTAAACTCCCGAATCACATATATTTGACAAGTAATCTATGTTGATAAGCATAAAACAAGCATCATAACACAACTAGAGAAGTGTACTCACGATTTGGGATGAAAACCCGAAGATCCGTGAGAGAGAAAATGGCTTTTCTCTAGTTGGAAATGTAAATAATAAATGAATTTAGTTCAGAAATCTATTTATAGTCCTGAAATATTTTGGCAGAAAATATTTTTATTCTGGAATTGGACTCTAACATTATGAAATTTTTAAATGCTCAAGCTTCACAAACCCATGAGCATCCACTCTCCTGATATCTCCTTAAACGTAAACCCTAATGTACACAAACTTATTCGGAAAAGTTTGAAATTCATTGAAACTGGACTAGCTTCAATTGAATTGTTAATGTTCGTACAAAATGGAAATTTCGGGTTGTCACATCATCCCCTGTTAGAAGGAATTTCGTCCCGAAATTAGAATTTAAGCAAATAAGAAGTTACAAACAATTAAGCGAAAAGATGAGGGTATTTCAGTTTCATCTGATCCTCGCGTTCCCAAGTGAATTCCGGTCCTCGCTTGGCATTCCAGTGAACCTTCAAGATAGGGATACGGCTTTGCTTCGTCTGCTTGACCTCACGATCCATGATCTCTACTGGTTCTTCCACGAAGTTGAGGCTCTCGTTGATCTCGATCTCATCGAGTGGGATTACAAGAGTCTCATCGGACAAACACTTTTTCAAGTTAGATACGTGGAATGTAGAATGTACGTTACGAAGTGCGTCGGGTAGGTCGAGTTTGTAAGCTACGGGGCCGACTCTTGCGAGAATCTCGAAAGGCCCTATGTACCTCGGATAAAGCTTCCCACGCTTTCCGAAGTGTATCAAGCCCTTCCAGGGTGAGACTTTGAGAAGGACTCGGTCTCCCACCTGAAATTCCAAAGGTTTTCTTCGTTTATCAGCGTAGCTCTTCTGTCAGTCTCTAGAGGCTTTTAATCGTTCACGGATCTGAACGATTTTCTCTGTCATTTCCCAATTGATCTCCGGACTGGTGAGAGTACTGTCAGAAGCTTGCCCCCTGGCTAATTGGGTATCACCCACCTCAGCCCAGCATAGAGGAGATCTGCACTTTCGGCCGTAGAGAGCTTCAAATGGAGCAGCCTTGATGCTCGTGTGATAACTGTTATTATAGGAAAACTCGACAAGGGGTAAATGAGTATCCCATGCCTTTCCAAAGTCAATCACACAGGCTCTCAACATATCTTCCAGTGTTTGGATGGTCCTCTCACTCTGTCCGTCGGTCTGTGGATGGTAGGCTGTGCTCATGTCCAGCCTTGTTCCTAGGGAATGTTGTAGTGATTGCCAGAATCTTGAGGTGAACCTACTATCTCTATCGGAGATAATGGACATAGGCACACCATGTAGCCGTACGATTTCCCTAATGTATGTTCTCGTAAGTTTCTCCATCTTGTCAGTTTCTTTGATAGGCAGAAAGTGTGCAAACTTGGTCAATCTATCGACGATGACCCATATGGTATCAAGTCCACCCGTTGTCTTGGGCAACTTGGTTATGAAATCCATAGTGATCCGCTCCTACTTCCATTCTGGAATCTCTGGTTGTTGCAGTAAACCAGAGGGCTTCTGGTACTCGACCTTAACCTTTGCGCAAGTAAGGCATTTACTTACGAAGGTAGCAATCTCTACTTTCATATTAGGCCACCAGTATAGCTTTTTAAGATCCAGATACATCTTATCTGAACCTGGGTGGACGGAATACCGAGTGTTGTGTGCCTCGGTCATGACCAAGTCTCGGAAACCACCGTGTTTCGGTGTCCAGATCCGGTTCATGAAATATAAGGCTCTGTCACCCTTGGCTTCTAAATTCTTGTCCATTCCTCTAAGGGATTCACTCGTCACATTTTTAGGTTTCATGGCTTCAAGTTGGGCCGCCTGAATTTGCTTAGACAAGTGTGAATGCATGGTTATTGACAATGACTTGACTTTGCGACCAGAATATTCCTTCCGACTTAGGGAGTCTGCTACTACGTTGGCTTTACCTGGATGATAACGAATATCGCATTCGTAGTCACTGAGTAGCTTGACCCACCGTCGTTGTCTCATGTTGAGCTCCTTCTGATCGAAAATGTGTTGTAAACTCTTGTGGTCGGTAAAAATAGTGATTTTCGTTCCGTACAAGTAATGTCTCCAGATCTTCAGAGCAAACACCACTGCTCCCAGTTCAAGATCGTGGGTCGTGTAGTTAACCTCGTGTGTCTTTAACTGTCTCGAGGCGTAGGCGATGACCTTACCTCGCTGCATCAGAACACACCCGAGCCCTTGATTTGATGCATCGCAATAGACTATGAAGTCTTCTATCCCTTCGGGGAGGGATAGTATTGGTGCGGTGCATAAGGCTCGCTTGAGCGTTTGGAACGCTCTCTCCTGTTTATCTTCCCAGTCGAAGGCCATGCCTTTCTGGGTCAGAGTTGTAAGAGGTTTCGCTATTCGGGAGAAGTTCTGTATGAATCTGCGGTAGTAGCCAGTGAGGCCTAGAAATTGACGAATTTCAGTAGGCGTCTTCAGTGCTGACCAGTTCTCAATGGCTTTAATTTTGTATGGGTCCACATGGATTCCCTCTTCGCTTACCACGTGTCCTAAGAATTCAACTCTTCGGATCCAAAATTCACATTTCGAGAACTTCGCATAAAGGTTCTCCTTTAGTAATGTCCCTAGAACTTGTCACAGGTGATCGCCATGTTCTTCCTTACTTCGGGAGTAGATCAGGATGTTGTCAATGAAAACGGTGACGAATTGATCCAAGTAAGGTCGGCATACTCTATTCATCAGATCCATGAAAACTACGGGCGCATTGGTCAATCCGAATGGTGTCACCACGAACTCGTAGTGTCCGTAACGAGTTCGGAAGGCTGTCTTCGGCACATCCTCCTCTAGTACTCGTAACTGGTGATATCCGGATCTCAGATCAATTTTGGAAAAATAGCTCGCCCCTTGCAGTTGGTCAAATAGATCGTCTATGCGAGGCAGGGGGTAACGATTCTTGACCGTCAATTTGTTGAGTTCTTTGTAGTCGATACACATACGGAATGATCCGTCTTTCTTCTTAACGAACAAGACCGGTGCTCCCCAAGGTGAGAAACTTGGTCTTATAAAGCCCTTACTGAGCAGTTCGTTAAGTTGACCAGAGAGTTCCTGCATCTCAGCTGGTGCTAAGCGGTAGGGCGACTTGGCTACTGGGGTAGCTCCTGGGACTAAGTCGATTCTGAACTCGACCTGTCGTTGCGGAGGTTATCCAGGTAGCTCTTCTGGGAAAATGTCGGGGAAGTCGCTCACTACTGGTATGTTCTTTAGTCCTTTCGTTTCGAGGCTCGTGTCGACGACGTGAGCAAGGAATGCGTGGTATTCTTTACGCAGATACTTCTGAGCTTGAATATTTGATATTATACGAAGATTCTCACCAGGTTTGTCGTCATAGACTATAAGAGTTTCGTTAGATGGGAGGTTTAGATGGACTGCTTTCTCGAAGCACATGATGTCGGCGCGATGAAGACTTAAGCAATCCACGCCGATGATAACGTCGAAGCTTTTAATTGAGACCGGCATGAGGTCGATTGGGAATGAATGGTTATCTAGAGTTAGGGTACAACCTAAGTATATGCTATTCGTACTTTCAGTTTTCCGATTAGCCATTTCTACTGTGAATTGTTCCTTAAGTGTGTGTGGTTGTTGCTTAAGCATGCGAGCAAATTGATGGTTTACGAAGCTTCGCTCCGCTCCACTATCGAACAGAATGTATGCATAGGAGTTATCGAGGAGGAACGTACCAGTCACCACTGTCGGGTCAGCAACTGCTTCCCCGTGGCCTATAGCTAGTACCCTTCCTACTCCACCAACATTCTTTGCTTTGGGGCAGTCCCTCTTATAGTGGCCTGCTTCGCCACATCCATAGCAAGTCGGGCTCGCGCCAGAGCCGGGGACTTGGGCGACCGGTTTCGCCGGAGACTTATAGAAACGGACTGTGTGTCCTTTCCTGTGGCAGTTAGAGCACTACATTTCATGGCAGGGGACATTGTGGTGGTAGTTGCATTTGTTGCACTTGGGCAAACTTCCAGCATACTGACCCACCGGAGCAGTAGTAGCAGCAGCAGCAGGGGTTATTGCGGCATGCACTGCCACAATTTGCTGCTTTTTGGCAGCCCGTTTCGTCTTCTTCCTATCCTCCCATAGTTTCTGCTTTGTGTCAGTGGGTTTGGAGGGTTCTGAGAAGGCTAGGTTTGTTGTGGTTGCAGGGGTTTTGACTCCATGGTTAATGAGTCGTTGTGCCAATCGTTTGGCACTGTCGAAGGTAGCCGGGTTTGATGATAGAACATTCC
This sequence comes from Lactuca serriola, assembly GCF_051521515.1. Taxonomy (NCBI): domain Eukaryota; kingdom Viridiplantae; phylum Streptophyta; class Magnoliopsida; order Asterales; family Asteraceae; genus Lactuca; species Lactuca serriola. The sequence continues at coordinate 156,381,663 of NC_136412.1, read as the reverse complement.
CTTGATACAGAGGCACTAGCCCCCATATGTACCTTTCGATCTTTTTCCCTTCAGTGGGAACCATACTGAGGCAGAGGGCCACCAGTTCGCTGAACCTGGCGGTATAGGATACTACGTTGGAGCCCTTCATAGTCACGTTCCAAAGTTCCTGCTCCAATTTCTGGATTTCGCCCCTCGGGCAGTATTCCTCAATCATGAGGTCTTTCATCGTTTCCCAGCCCATGTCGTTGGCTATGACGAGGGTTAGTGCCTTAACATGGCCGTTCCACCATGCCAGAGCCTTTCCTTCAAAGGTGCATGCGGCATACTTGACTTTGCTCGCAGCAGGGCATGGCAGTTGCCACTAGTGTAGCTACGGCAGCATTCAGGGCTGCAGTATCGATGACCGGAGGCGGAGGAGGTGGTGGAGGTGCAGGGTTATTCCTGGGAGATTTGCGAGGAGGCATCTTTCAGCTATAAGTTTATAAAGATAAGAAAATGGTAAGAATCAATTTGTAAGCAACGTGAGAGTGACACATGGACTAACTAACCATAGCCCAACAGTTGAATGATTGTTTGAGATCGCAACAAGGAATATTAGTAGGAAACACAAATGTACAGATTTTTCCCACAGATTAGATAGATGTCAATAATATTGGTATTACTGATGTAATAAGTTCAGGGAAAATCGACCTAACAGTAGGTCTTACATCATACCATACAGAAAAGTTTCACAGTTCTTAGATTCCTAATTAGAGTACTGAAAGTTAGGAATATTTTACAGACAAGTGCTACATAGAGCACAGATGCTAAAGGCTATTCCTTTACCAAAAGACAGAGATGTACTAGACATCATCTAACGGCGATGGGAATTCCTCGGGCGACCCTGAGGTCTGACACTTGACGAAACACCTCTTGAAGGTGTCGCTCCTGAGCCCTCTGACGGGCTCGAAGTTCCAAGACTTCAGCTCGGGAGGCAGCCAGCTGTTGCTGCAGGGTTTCATTGGTTCTCCGGGTCCGTTCCATGACTTCTTCAAGACGGCGGATGCGGACTGTGTTGACACCTGAGTTGGCATCAATCTCCATGACCCGGTCGATGGCTGCTCGACCTTGCTCAACATTACAAGCTATTTTGCGGATAATGACGGGCAGAGCTCGGTCAGCAGAACCACCTTCACTTACGTTGTAAAAACTCCGATCCCCAAAGTATGGTAAGGGTTGACCCTGTTCATCACTCCAGCAATTCAAGTTGGTTGCCCACAAGGGAGTAGGACCTGAAAAAACTAGTCAGGGGTTGTTGTTCGGGGCTCGACCTACTGGCGGTAGGTTGTTGACTTCAGGCTCGGAGTCAGATCCATCAGAAAAGCCTTCTACGAGGTGATCATCCAAATGGATTGGATGCTCATCTTCGGGCTCTTCTTCGATCCACCCGACATTGCCTTCATTTGGAAAGTACGGGTCGCCGTGATGGAATCCAGCCATTTAAATCTACGCGAGAAGAGAGGTATAAGAATATACTATACATGTAACTAGTAGTACAAAATACACCTATAGTATTTTAAATTTAAGTTCTACTGATCTTCTTGTGGTATTGTTGGTAAGTTTTTAGACTTGTTAACACATCACAACCATTTTAGGGCATATGCTAATCACTCCTAGGACCAGCATAGTTGATCAGGCTATGCCATTCCCAGGACTGACCATACATCCCCGAGCTCACTTGTGATATTTAACAATCGTAATACTTTTGTTCTTGTCATTGTGACACTGATTTTAGTATGAATGCAGACTAGTATACTTAAATAAATATTTTAATATTTTAAGTATAGACTCTTGGTCAGAGTGCTTAAATCCCTAATGGGTTTATAGTTTAGTATATCTTTTATGGGTTGATATACTTGATTCACTATAAACAATGCTCTGATACCAATCTGTCGCACCCCAAAACCAAGAACGGCAGAAACGTTCTGGGGCGGAGGACGTCATGTATAGTATCATAACACAGTAAATGTAAATAAGCAAACAACATCATCCATTGCATTAAATATATAATTTTAATAAAAGCATGTTCTGTATAGTTTGACACTAAAAATATAATGTAAATCAAAATAATAAGATGAGTCTTGAATGCGCTCCATCTTCTCAAAAGCTGGCCTCGGTACCTGTCTACTGATGACCTGAGAATACAAGTTATTTTGAAAAAGTTTATCAGCATTAAGCTGGTAAGTTCATAAGTATTGTAGTGTCGGTGTTTGTTATCAAAACGCTTGAACGTGTCTCAAATGTAATTTTGTAAAATGTAAGTGAATGTTTGTAAGTGTTTGTAAAAGTTTGAATCTCTCAGAAAAACCTATATTTTCTATTAAAGTAACCTTCTACCAAGGCTTAACTATTTTGTATGCTCATTTGTTGTAAAAGTGTGTAATTTCCCAAGTGTAACTATTATTTAAAAAAAAATAGTTTGTACATTAATGTTTAAGTGAAATAATCACGAAAAATATGTAATGGGTAAATCATTGTAGTACTGTAGTGTTGTATTATAGGAACTACTGCTGTACTAACTACCTTAAACCGGATTTATATTAAGGTATTATGTGATAAATTGCACCATACTATAGACTGGTAACAACGACAACGTATAGTCGAAAATTAAGGTATGACGTTTGGCACCCGTAGACCTGCCGGTCCTGCTGTAGCTAGCAGCAAGGTGTAGGATAGTCAATCCAGTATAGATCTATACGCAAACTCATGCTCTCCCTTCAAGAGACTCTGGCTACAACTCGGGTCATGACAATTAAGGCATGTTCCCATACAGTGGATCACAATTGTTAACGTATTCATGTATATGTAATGTAATGTTACTTGTTCTAGTATAGTTGTATATGTTCTCTTTCTAGTATAGTTGTATATGTTCTCTTTCTAGTATAGTAGTATATGTTCTCATAGTAATGTAATGTATTGACTCATGAATGAACTGACTCATTGATCTAGAAATTGTAGTAGTATGATCCTGTGTTACCCCGATGGTAACTTACTAATGATGTACTGATAAGTATGAATAAAGGAGTACTTTTATGTCTATATATGTACATTTGATATATAATTAATATTGAAACGACCTTCGGATGGTTAGCCGAAATCCCACCAGACCACATCCAAATCGAGAAAAAGGAAATAGGGCGGATGGCTTTCCTAAGCCCTTTAAACATTGCTTATATATCTATGCAGATATGGGCATGCAGTTTATAAGAAGTATAACAAAGTTTAAATAAAAGTATTTGATAAGTAAAAGAGTTTGTAAAATAGTTTGAAGTAAAACAGTTTGATAAACAGTTTGAACAGTGATAAAATCATTGGTTTTCTAATTATTAATCACATGTGATTAATGTAATCACATGTGATTGATGTAATAACTATAAGCATTTAAATTGTATCCCCCCATAAAGTATTTAAAACATTTAAAAGTATTTCAAAGGTTAATTAAAGGGGTATGAACTCACTTGTGGTGAGTGGATTGGATTGAAGTATCGGATACCGTGCTAGGTGGCAAACGGAGACTTGTTCACACGCACGAGCCTAGTTATCATATAATGAGCATATATATAACTAATTAGTCAAATAATAACTAAATGAAATAAGTTGGGACACTCAGGAACATGTAAACACTTTGTATAAGTGTTATAGGTCCTAATGGTTGCATCTAAGTTGCTATGGGACAAGGCTAAAGGGGTTTAATGTACCAAAGGGCTTTATTTAAGAGTTTACTACCCAATAAACCCCACAAAAGGAGTTTACGGTCGTAAACCCTTGAGTTTACGGCCGTGAACTCCAATCTTGGTGGTAATTGGTGTTTTAAGGTACTAAATGATTTCTAGAATAAGCCTAGCTTGGTGGTTTAATCCTTTAGGTAGTTTAGGGCATAGATAACACTCCTTTGAGGAGTTTACAGCCAAAAGGCCATATCCCTTAGAGTTTACGGCCGTAAACTCTCATGGGATGGGTGTTTTAATTCTTTCAAGTCCCAAACACAACTAGGATAATTTCTAGGCATTTGTTTAAGGCTAAGGGGGACCCTAGGCACACTTTGGTGCCCTTATTTGGTGTTTACGGCCCAATAGTATTCCTTGGTCGTAAACTCCCTTTTAGGGGTGTTTTTGATGTGTTAATGTCCCCATATTAGCTAGAAGTAATTGAGAATTAATGTCTAAGGCCTTTAGGAGTGATTAGGGCACATTTAAGCCCTTGAATTTGGTGTTTACGGTCCAAGAAACTCTTGGGTCGTAAACTCCCAAAGCTATGTGTTCTTGATTGTTTTCTAGACTCAAATGATCATACATATTATCCTAAACTAGTTGCCTAACAAGGGAATGGGACTAGATGGCCTTTAAGCTTCATTTTGGAGTTTACTCCCCAAGAATGTTCTTGGGCGGTAAACTCCCGAATCACATATATTTGACAAGTAATATATGTTAATAAGCATAAAACAAGCATTATAACACAACTAGAGAAGTGTACTCACGATTTGGGATGAAAACCCGAAGATCCGTGAGAGAGAAAATGGTTTTTCTCTAGTTGGAAATGTGAATAATGAATGAATTTAGTTCAGAAATCTATTTATAGTCCTGAAATATTTTGGCAGAAAATATTTTTATTCTGGAATTGGACTCTAACATTATGAAGTTTTGAAATGCTCATGTTTCACAAACCCATGAGCATCCACTCTCCTGATATCTCCTTAAACGTAAACCCTAATTTACACAAACTTATTCAGAAAAGTCTGAAATTCATTGAAACTGGACTAGCTTCTATTGAATAGTTAATGTTCGTACAAAATGGAAATTTTGGGTTGTCACAGTCTCCCTCTTGGAAATTCAAAGGTTTCCTTCTCTTGTTAGCATAGCTTAGAAATTTGCGAATTTCTGTAGGCGTCTTTGGTGCTGACCAGTTCTCAACGGATTTGATTTTAGAAGGGTCCACATGAATTCCCTCTTCACTAACAACGTGACTCAGGAATTCGACTCTTCGAATCCAAGACACACATTTAGATAACTTTGCGTAGGGCTTCTCTAATCGTAACGTTTCCAAGATTTGGCGTACATGATTGCTATGATCTCCCATAGTATGAGAATAGATAAGTATGTCATCTATGAAGACAATGACGAACTGATCCGAGTAAGGACGGCATACCCTATTCATTAAGACCATAAATACTGCAGGTGCATTGGTCTTATCCGAAAAATATCACTACGGACTCGTAGTGTCCGTAACGAGTTCGGAAGGCTGTCTTCGGGACATCCTCCTTTAACACTCGTAATTGGTGATACTCGGATCTCAGATCCATTTTCGAAAGGTAATTTGTTCCTTGCAGTTAGTAAAACAATCCATTTGTGTGAGGCAGAGGGTAACGATTTCCTAATGGTAATCTTGTCGAGCTATTTATAGTCGATGCACATATGAAACAATCCGTCTTTCTTCTTGACAAACAAGACCGGAGCTCCCCAGGGTGAGAAGCTTGGTCTTACAAAGCCCTTGCAACTAAGTCGATTCTGAACTCGACTCTGACGTTGTGAAGGAAATCCTGGAAGTACTTCTGGAAAGATATCGGGAAGATCCAGAAGAAAGTACGATTACTCATGAAGTAAGGAATAGGATAGGTACTTCTATTCTATCTGAATATCTTGTTCCCGCTCGGCGAGAAGGCATTTGATTGGATTCTAAGTTTATCCGCATGGCAGCACGAACACTCGTAGTCTTGAGCAGTCTCCGTCCTGAAGTTCATATCAGAAGTCATATTTGGTTCATCAATCGCAGCTTCGCGTATACGAGTCGTATATAATTAAGATTGAAAAGGCAGTCGCATAAATGATTCTTCTTTAAGCTCACATCCAAACAAGGAAAAGAAGTTAAAGCGGAATCATCAATTGTAAGTCTGTAGAACCTTTATTATATACCACCCTTGCGTATACATTCCTCTGCGATAGATCAACCGTATGGGTCTTCGGATTGAACTTGACGTATTGTACGAGTGATATTCCGGGGAGGTTTGCTGAGGTTTCTACAGGAAAGACACGAAACATAAGATACTCTATGCATGAGTACCTCGGAGTTCTGGAATGACGGCTTCGCTAGAACGGCGATTACGAAGGAAAGAATTTACGCACGAAACTGGTATTGTGAGGATCGAATTGACACAAGTTCTATGATAATATCGGACTCACATGGAAATGAAGGCATTAGATTAGATCATAAAGGTATTACAAACAAAACACAACAGTTCAACTTCTAACAGAGTTTCAGTACTTTAGTTTACTACAAGAATACTGCTGCGAACTAGGTATACTACAAAAAGCAAGTATATGCGGCACAAGAGCCCCTTGACTGATGGGATCTCGAAAAAGATAAGACTCGAGTTGCACTATTTTTTAGCAGTTTAGAAGTCTACTATAACGAAACGCCCTAATATTTCATCGTGGGTCCCGAGTAGTCTCTCCTACGAAAGTGATCCTTAGTATCTTCACGTTTGTGCCAGAGTTCTTTGTTATTGGACAATCCTTCTTGAGATGTCCTATCTCACCGCATAGGTGACATATCTGGCTAGTACCAGCATCGGTGGTGGAAGTGATGTGTCGGGTCGGAGTTATGTGGACACGAGTTCTTTCGTTGTTCTTCCCCTTTGGACAATTCCTTTTATAGTGTCTGGTTTCACCACAACATAACAAGCCTGGCTGACTCCGATGTTAGTGGCTCGGGAGATGGTTCATGCAGGTGCTCTACAGACACGAGTAGTGTGCCCCATTCGGTTGCAATTGTTGCATTGAAAATCACGGTAAACTCCGTTATGATGAAAATTACACTTGTCACACTTCAGGAGTGTTCCGAGATATGGTTTGATCGGTGCTGAAGTGGCATGGGTCGTCACTTGTTTCTATTGCATGGCAAGTCTTTGGTATCGCTTGCGCTCCTTTTAGGCTTGACGCTTTCGTTTCTTATTCTCAGCTTTATGGTTTTGCAAGCTTGTGACTGTTATAATTTGTTGACTTTTCGGATCGATACCACAATTTGAAATGTCAACCCCTTTGCTAGCCTTTTTTGTGTTTCCAGAGCTGAGGTGTGCAAGCACAGCTGCCACGGAAGCTGTTACCGCGACTTGGAATGTAGAGGCGCCTATATGAAGGATCGGGGGTTTCATTGTTCGACTGACTATTTCTAGATGACGACATGATTCTGTTTATACGAAAGAAAAGGAGTTCGTGAGTGATTATGGTCGGTACTAGATGTATTCTACTCTTTTACGTAAACATAACTTTTTGTTTTGTTAAACTATTCTCGGTGGTTTGACCTACATCCCTATGATGCAGTATTGGAAGAGAGTTGAAGTAAGTTCATAGAATGGTCATTAGACGATTGATATTTCAAACTAGACTATCATGGGTTGGTGGGTAACATGATCCAACCTTTGACAAGAATTGGAAGTGATCCTTGAGCTAAATTTCCATAGCTTAATAATTTGACGAAAGTAAGGTTTAGATTGTTCCAACGATAGTAGGATGAAAGTATTTGAACAAAGTTTGATACAGAAATTGGCCGACTGTCAATAATATTGATATTTAAGATGTAATAGGTTTGGGAAAATTGACCTTGTAGTAGGTCTTACATCATATCAGGAGTAGAAAATTTTTGACAGCATAAAGGCCTAACTAAAAGTACTTACAGTACAAGGATAGCTACATATAAAAGTGCTACTTGGAACATAGATAGGAAGAAAATTCCTTTCACCAAAGAAAGAAGGATAGAGTATATCCTATTGGTGACGGTTATCCCTCTGGTGAACTCTTAGTTCAGCTAGCTGGCGCTCCATATCAAGCATGTGAGTTTCGTACACCCTCTGGCGTACACGGAGCTCTATGACTTCGGCCCGAGTTTCAGCTAGTGCTTGTAGCAGAGCCTCGTGGTCTCTCCTAGACCTCTCTCAAGCATCTTCTAGATGAATGGTGCAGATGGTATGCATTCTTGCATTGGCATCAACCTCCGTGATGCGATGGAGAGCCGTCCTACCCTGGATTTCATTTTGGGCAACTCTATGGACTAGGATTGGCAGAACTCTGTCTGCTGAGCCTCCTTCGCTTAGGTTATATAAACTTCGGTCTCCATTAAATGGCATGGGATGATTCTGCTCTGCGCTCCATGTCTCCAAGCGTTCTACCCATGCAGGCATCGGGCCTTGAATAGCCGGACGAGGGTTAGGGTTTGGAACGGAAGGCACCTGGGGTAGGTTCTTGACTTCAGGCTCGGATTTAGCACCATCTGAAATGCCTTCAGCATGGTGATCATCCAATGGGATTGGATGATCATCTTCTGGCTCTTCTTCAAACCATCCTGCATTGCCTTCGTTTGGGAAGTACGTGTCACCGTGGGGATGCGGGCCAACCATGTTATCTTCGCGAGAATAGGGATAAAGAAATAATTAATAGGCGTACTAAATAGATAATTATAAAATAATCTTTATCAGTTACTTTAATACTTGTACAGTGCATACCAGTTATATGTAATCAAAACAGGATAGGCCTTCGAATAAGTGACCTTAACTCCCAATTCCCATGGAACAGGGACTAAAGCAAAAATTCACAGATTCTAAGTCTATGACATCCTAATTACACATAACCTTAGTGTATCCACTTAGCAACTATTGACCTACTAATGAAGACCTTTAGTTCTCAGATAAGCAATTATGGTAACACAAAATACTCCTATAGTATTTTAGGTTTTTGTTATGTTCTAATGTTTTCATTGTAGTAATATTGGTAAGCTTTTAGACTTGCTGCCACATCACAACCATTCTCAGGAATATGCTAATCACTTCTCGGACCAACATAGTTGATCAGGCTATGCTACTCCCAGAACTGACCATACATCCCTGGGTCTACTTGTGATGTTCAACAATCGTAATACTTTTGTTTTGTCCTAGTGGCACTGATTTTAGTATGAATGCAGGTGTATATACTTAGTTAAATATTTTAGTATTTAAAGTATAAACTTTTGATCAGAGTATTATAATCCCGTTGTATTTATAGTTTCTATATCTTTTATGGGTTGATACACTCGATTCACTATAAACGATGCTCTGATACCAATCTGTCACACCCCAAAACCGGAACGGCGGAAACATTCGGGGGTGGAGGACGTCATGTACAGTATCACAACAAAGCATAGTAGTAAACAAGCAACAACATCATCCATTGAATTAATAATATAATTGTTATACAAGTGTATTCTGTGAAGTGTATAAGACATCGAAATGTAAATCAAAATAAGAGACGAGTCTTGAATACAAGTTATTTTGAAAGAGTTTATCAGCATTAAAGCTAGTCAGTTCATAAGTATTTTAGTGTCATTGTTTGCATGAAAATATTTGTTTGTATTTGAATGTATAAGCTTGTAAATGTTTGTAGTAAAGTTATAAGTGTTTATTTGCAGTAAAGTGTTTGTAGTACATCTGTAAGAGTTTACTAGTAGTAAAATGTTCATTGTAAATGTTTGTAAAACCGTTTGTAAAATGTCCGTATCTCCCTAGAAAATCCCATATTTTCTACTAAACTGTAGTTTTCTACCAAGACCCAATGTTCGGTTTGTTTGTTTCTAAAAGTATGTATCTTTCCCAAGTCTAACTATCATTATCAATCTATAGTTTGTACATTATCGTTTATCTAGAAAACGTTTCAATTCAAATGTATTAGGGAAAATATTATAGAACTGTAGTTTTGTATATGTAAACTACCTTAATACTGCTTACCTTAAAGCCAGTGAATTATAAGGTAACTTGAGATTTGTAACCACACTGATTGACGGCTGAAGAAACACGACGATGAAAGACGTCGAAAGTAAATGTGACATTTGTCACCCCATCGGCTTGGTCGGCCTAGGACTGTAGCTAACAGTCAGGGTGCGTGATAGATTCTCCCGTTATACACACAATGCCCGCTCTCCCTCGAGGAGACTCTGGTTACCAACATGATGATGGTGGAATCCATGTCATGTAGAAATAAATCTCATAATCTAAATGTTATGTTGATGTATGTTCCTTCTTTTTACTTGTAAATGTGTATGTATATGTTCTCTTGTTTGTTCCTCATAATAGTAAGTTATGTTTATTTCTCATTATAGTATGTTCTGACTTATGTATGAACTGACTCTTTGTATGTTTCATTGTACTAGAATTAATGACTAGTATCTTCCTAAACTATACCTATTATAGTTTATTAGTAGAATTATTTGTATAACTTAATGTATTGAGCTGAGATAAAAGCTATTATGTCTTATACATATATACATAATATATAACTAAGGATCAAACAACACTCAGATAAACAACCAGGTACTCTAAGTCCACAACCAAATAAGGAACAGAAAAATGAAGTGAGTTATCAGTCCTAAGTCCTTCCAACCTTACTTACATAACTATATATGCATTAGACATGGTTTTGACAATATAAATATATAAGTTTAAAAAGAAGTTTTGTAAACCCTTTTGAAGAGTTTAATAACAAATATTGATGAATTGGTGTCACTTTATAAAACGATTTAAAAGTAGTTTGGCCTTTGAGAACACGATTGATAAAGAATATAACATGTAAAAGAGTTTGATAACTAGTTTGAAGTAGTTTGTTTGATAATACATTTAAACATATTGAAAATCCATTTGTTTGATAAAATAGTTAAAAGCATAGTAAATCCATTTGTTTGATAATTATAAATCACATGCGATGATACTATAACTATAAAGATTCATCTTGTATCCCCCCCCCCAAATAAAAGCATTTCAAAAACATTTAAAAGGTTGATTAAGGGGGTATGAACTCACCTGTAGTGAGTAACTCGAATGAAAGATCATTATATGATTGTTTGGTGTCAATTGGAGTCTTGAGAACAACGAATCCTATTTAACATATAATTACACATATATGAATACATTTAACGTATATAACCACTAATGGTGATAGGGACATGCCTTAGGGACATAAAGACACTTAGAATTAAGTGTTACCAACACATATGGTTGCACATAAGGGATGTATGGTCCTATATTGAAGTGTAAGGCCACAAAACAAAGGGTTTTGTGTGTGTGCGGCCAGAGTGTGCGGCCAGGGGGTGTGTGTGGCCGCACACTCACTATGAAGTGTGCCAAAAAGTGTTTCCAAGCCTTAGGAGGGTTCCAGGGAAGGTGTTTTGACCGTGCTTTATCTGGAATGGGGGTTTCTTGCTATTTTTGACCCTTAAAAAGGTGTGTGTGTGGCTACACTTGGTGTGTGCGGCCATACACATGGAGTGTGCGGCCGTACACACGGTGTGTGCGGCCGTACACACTTGAAAATCATGTGAAAATGGCGTTTTCATGCATAAATTCAAGGATCCTTAGCTTATATCAAGCTATTGCAAGTGTATACCCGATTTAGGGGCTTAAAAGTGTAGTTATAGTCTAAAAAGGTAGTGTGTGTTCTTGGTGTTCTTGGAGATTTAACACCAAATAGGTGTTTTCATGGATCAAATCAAAGGGAAAGGCTAGTTAAGGACTTGTATTAACAAATCAAGAAAGCAACACTTACTTGTTTTGAAGATTTGAAGAGAAATATGGATGACACTTGAGAGAAAACGAGTTCCAGTCTTGAAGGAGGTTGAAAAAAGTGTTCAAAATGACTGAGTATCATATATAAAGGGGAAGTGTGCGGCTAGGTGTGGGTGTACGACTGGGATGGGTGTGTGGCCGCACACACCTTGTGTTGGTGTGTTTGGCTCATTTTCAAGGTGTTATACTCACAAATACTCATCCCAAGACCCATACCTAGATTATATTGGGCTTAGAACACTCAAATAGACCATAAACCGCGCTAAAAGATAACAAAACGAGGCTATCTTTGATATATTTGAATAAGTGTCAAGCTAGAAATTTTGGGTTGTCACAGTTCAGGTGTGGGATTGTCGGTCCCGAATAGATCTATCCACAAATTTCACTCTCTCCCTCCAGGAGACTCTGGTTATACTAAAGGTGAGGATTTACCAGTACCCCGAAGGGTACCATGAAAATAGGTCTCATAATCATGTATTAACTAGTTTACGTGTAGTTCGGTTGTTCTCGAGTTCAAAACCGTTTTTATACGGTGTAGAGTATAAATAATTATACACAAAATAGTTATTTAGTAAGATACTCTTGTTATATGTAGATAATAATGGATAAAATAAATTTGTCATAGTTTATGTACTTGAATTTGTACGTAGTCTGAATCTGTAAAACCGTTAATGAATTCCCCAAACTATACCTATTATAGTTTGACTAGTAAGTTGTGTTCATGCACTGTTCTGAAAACTTATACAATTATGTTTAAAAATTGTCCCTCATGCTCCGCATAATACAAAAGGGATAAAGTATCTAAATGTTTAATGTAAAACCGTTGAAATTGAAATAGCTTATAACTTGTGAAAACCTTTATGTTTGGCTTGTATCCCCACCTGAAAACGCTTTAAAAACTATAAAAGCATAGGGGTATGAACTCACAGTTGGTTGAGTTGATGTACGTTGCACTTAACGGAATCCTAATATCAAATAAATACATATATGTATCTAAATTAGCGATTTCGTTAGTTAAAGTGTTAGAAAAACAATTGGTTTTGGTTAAGGGATGTTACCAGGACTTGGTTGAATCGAGGAAACAGGCTTTTCCCCACGAAAGAGTTGTTTACGACCGTATATGGGGTTTACGGCTGAGAACTGGGTTTACGGCTTTTGAAGATTTGAAGGATTATAGCCGTAAAATCAAGAACAAAGGTGCTCGTTTTCGCCGAAAAAGTGTTCCAGAGGCTCCCAAACGGCACCAGATGGCGATTTCCGGCGTTTTTCGAGTGAAAAGAGGGCTTTTTAGTGTTTACGGTCCAGAAGCTTAGAGAGAGAAAGTGGGTATATCTAGCTAAGAAGGTTCAAATTAGGGTGGGGGTCCTGTATTTATAGGCTAGGGATATGGTCGGTGGTGGGGTCCTGTAACACCAGTCAAAATAGGTCAATAGACAATCACATGTGATTATACCAATCATGTAATGTGATTTTGTTAAACTAGTAATATGATAAACCTACTATGTAATTCATGTTAAAGTATGAGCTCTCTTACATAATTTATGATACAACTCAAAGTATACGTCCATACGATTCCAAAAATATACAGAACGTCTGAATCTGACTTCGCGTGAAGAAGTTATGATAAACCGAAGACTATAAATCTCTATAATAAGAGGAATTAAAATAGACTTATAATTAGCTATTGGAGTCTAAAAGAGAGTTAGAGTACTCGTGAATAGCTACACGTGGATATAAAGAACGTCAAAAACGGAGTTCATATGCGAAAGTTACGACCTTCCGAAGATTCAGCTGTCAGAAACACTAATTTGACTGAACTCACGACATGAGCATAGAAACTCACGACGTGAGGATTCATTTCACTGCATTTTAGATCTAGAAGGTACGTGATGAGGCTACAAAGTGATAAGATCCAAAGTCACGATGTGAACATTGATATTTCACGACATGAGGAGTCATATGGCCACTTTCGGAAGTTAGAAGACGAATGGCAAGTCTACGAAGAGATAAGCTCAAAACTCACGACGTGAACCTTATAAAACTCACGTTGTGAGGGTCCAAAATCCTTCCTATAAACATCAGGTCCGAATTCAGCTATTCGGTAACACCGTAAAATTAGAACAATTTTTCACTTTTAAAAAAACACATTTTTAATTAAACAATTCGTTCACAAAACGTCATAACATCAAGTTTTCAAATCACAATGTCTCCCAAGATCAAAATACAACCAATTCCCACATGTGTGTACGAATCTAGTCGGCGCCTTCCCGCGGTCATCACTGGTACCTGAAACACATAACACTGAACACTATAAGAATAAGCTTAGTGAGTTTCCCCAAAATACCACAATAATCACATAATAGCCACTCGAGGTTGTAACTCTGTTGACCCTCTGGTCAATGTGTCTCAGTGGGGCCCTCCAGCCCCAACTCTCTGTGGGCCCTCTGGCCCTAGCTCTAGGGACCCGAAAGTCCCAACTCTGTAACTCTGAATTATGCATATCACATATCACAATAAATCACAACACATAATAACATGCAATCACACTGGCATATAACTCTATAATACTCTGTCTCTTAACTCTGTTACCACACTAGGTAAAGTATAGTGAGAAGACTCACCTCGGGTGTCTCGGTAAATATCTGTCTCGGAATAAATGTGATCTAGCCTCCGCCTAATCACACAAAGTAATACACCCATAAATACAACTGAACTCAACCCTAAAGGTCAACAAGGTCAACGGTCAACTTTGACCGGACTCGGCGAGTGCACTAGGGCGACTCGGCGAGTCTATACGTGTCCACTGACTCCCTTGGATCCTCTCTTGACACGTCAAGTGTTTCCCTAACTCGACAAGTTCCACCTGGCATGAATCCCAGGACCACCACGACTCAACTCGCCGAGTCTCAAGAACAACTCGTCGAGTTCAGGCTTGACTCAGCCCCACCCCTTGACTCTCCCTGACTTACTGAGTCGACCCCTCAACTCGGCAAGACCACTCGCTGAGTGGTTACGGGCAAACTTCGTGCTACTCGCCGAGTTTGTTCTTCAGACTCGGTGAGTCCATGCCACGCATAAATTCAAACTCACTTCTGAGGTCAGATCTGTTCCATACAATCATAGATCTGGCCTCCCCAGGCATGATAATCATGTAAAGTCCAAACCTTTGTGCTCAAACAACAACTATTTGCTCATAAATGATGTTTTAGCCCCATATCTCACAACTCTAGGTCAATACTCTCATGAACCCTCATAAAGCTTAAGGAATAAAGCTTCTCTGGACCTCTATGGATCTCATCTCAAGCCTCCTCACAAATAGGGACGAAATGGACATCAAATCTAACCAACAAAGGGGTCAAGAAACCCTAAACCCCCATGTTCAACATAACAACAGAAAAAGGGAGCCAAATATACCTCCAAGATGATGCTCTTTACTCCAAAATCGAAAGATGTCCACCTCCCTTGCCTTCTCTTAGCTAGAATCTCCTTTGCCTTGCCAAACAAAGCTTCAGGGGTCAACAATGGCCTCTTCTCTCTCCCAAAATGCTCAAATCTCTTTAGGGTTTCTCTCTAGGGGTTGGTGGCCACAAATAACCGCCATAAGCCCCTTTAAATAGGTCTCAAACCCTAGAAATTAGGGTTTCATTAAACAGCGTGGACTCGCCGAGTCCACTTTTGGACTCACCGAGTCCAGACGCGAACCCGCGCCCAAAACCACGATCCTACTCGGCGAGTTTGGACTCCAACTCGCCGAGTCTCCTCACAATTCACCCAAAAATACAAGAATAAATAATACCTAGAAATCCGGGGTGTTACAATTCTCCCCCACTAGAATTAGACTTCGCCCTCGAAGTCTCGCTCTGCAAATAACTCCGGATGCTGCTCACGCATCTCACTCTCCGACTCCCAAGTCATCTCGAACCCCTTACGATGTTGCCACTGAACCAAAACCAAAGGTACCTCCTTGTTCCTCAAAACCTTGATTTTCCTATCTCTGATCGCCACCGGTCTCTCAGCATAGTTCAGGCTCGCATCCACCTGAATATCCTCTAATGGTAGCACTGCCGACTCATCAGCTATACACTTTCACAATTGCGACACGTGGAAAGTGTCGTGAATCTGACCCAACTCTGCTGGAAACTCTAAACGATAAGCTACCCTGCCTACCCTCGTGACTATCCTGAATGGACCAATATATCGGGGCCCCAACTTGCCCCTCTTCTTGAATCAAATCACTCCTTTCCAAGGAAAGACCTTCAGGAGCACAAGGTCTCCGACCTGAAACTCAAGCTCGGAACGGCGTCTGTCCGCATAACTCTTCTGACGACTCTGAGCGATCAATAACCTCTATCTGACCTGCTGGATCTGCTCTGTCGTCTGAAGCACGATCTCGGTACTACCCATAACACGCTGCCCGACCTCTCCCCAGCAAATGGGAGTCTGACACCTCCTCCCATACAACAGCTCAAAGGGTGGCATACCAATGCTCGAATGATGGCTGTTGTTGTAGGAAAACTCTGCCAAGGGCAAATACGTGTCCCAACTCCCCCCGAAATCCAACACACACGCCCGGAGCATATCCTCGAGCGTCTGAATTGTCCGTTCACTCTGTCCGTCAGTCTGGGGGTGATATGCGGTACTAAAGTGCAGCCTAGTACCCAACTCCTCATGAAACTTCTTCCAGAACCTGGAAGTGAAACGCACATCCCGATCTGAGACAATCGAGATCGGCACTCCATGCTGAGATACCACTTCCTTCACGTATATCTCTGCCAACTTCTCTGCGGAAGAGCTCTCACTGATAGCAAGGAAGTAGGCGCTCTTTGTCAACCTGTCCACAATCACCCAAATTGCATCGACTCCCCTAGAAGTCCTTGGCAATTTGGTGATAAAATCCATGGTAATCTGTTCCCACTTCCATTCAGGAACCTCCAACGGCCGTAACTTACCATGCGGTCTCTGGTGCTCAGCCTTAACCCTACGGCAGGTTAAGCACCTCTCAACAAACCATGCGACATCCCTCTTCATACATGGCCACCAATACTCCTTCCTCAGGTCTAAATACATCTTGGTGGCCCCATGATAGATCGAGAACTTCGACCGATGAGCCTCCTCCATCAAAATGGTACGCATCCCTCCCACAAACGGTACCCAGATACGCCCCTGAAAAGTCATAAGCCCCCGGCCATCGGTAACGAACCTCGATACCAACCCAACAACTTGCTCTTTCTTCTGCATCTCAGGCTGCACAGCCTCAGCCTGTGCCCCACGAATGGCATCCAACACCGGAGCTATCACGGTCAATCTCAAACATATATCTCGCAACGAGGTGCTCTCCGCCCTGTGGCTCAGTGCATCGGCTACAACATTAGCCTTGCCCGGGTGGTATAGGATCTCACAATCATAATCCTTGACCATGTCCAACCACCTTCTCTGTCGCATGTTTAGGTTGGGCTGATCCATCAAATACTTCAGGCTCTTGTGGTCCGTGTATATCGTACACCGAACCCCGTATAGATAGTGACGCCAAATTTTAAGGGCGAACACCACTGCCCCCAACTCAAGATCGTGGGTGGGATACCTCGTCTCATGAGGCTTCAGCTGCCTCGATGCGTATGCTATCACATGCCCTCTCTGCATCAGCACTGCTCCCAACCCCAAGATCGATGCATCACAATACACCACAAAGTCCTCCATACCCTCCGGGAGGGCTAACACTGGGGCTTCTCATAGCCTTTGGCGAAGCATCTCAAAAGAGGTCTGCTGCTCTGGTCCCCATGAAAAAGCGACACCCTTCCGGGTTAACCTGGTGAGTGGCACGGCGATCTTGGAGAAATCCCTGATAAATCTCCGATAATAGCCTGCCAACCCCAAGAAACTCCTGATCTCAGACGGTGACCTCGGCACCTCCCAACTCATCACTGCCTCCACTTTGGCCGGGTCGACCAAAATCCCCTTCTGGTTAACGAGGTGCCCTAGGAACTGGACCTCTCGCAACCAGAAATCACACTTGGAGAGTTTGGCGTAAAGCCTCTCCGATCTCAGAACTCCGAGGAGCTCCCTCAAATGCTCCTCATGCTGCTCTCTGGATCTCGAATACACCAAAATATCGTCGATGAACACGATCACCGACCGATCCAACATCGGCCTGCACACTCTGTTCATGAGATCCATGAACACTGCCGGGGCATTGGTGAGTCCGAAAGGCATCACCACAAACTCATAATGCCCATAACGAGTCCTGAACGCTGTCTTCTGGATGTCCTCATCTCGCACCCTTACCTGATGATACCCCGACCTCAAATCGATCTTGAAGAACCAAGATGCTCCCTGCAACTGATCGAACAAATCATCGATCCTCGGCAACGGGTAACGGTTCTTGACCGTCAACTTGTTCAACTCCCGGTAATCAATGCACATCCGGTGTGAACCATCCTTCTTTTTGACAAAAAGGATAGGCGCTCCCCACGGCGAGCTGCTCGGCCGAATAAAGCCCTTACCCAACAGCTCCTGAAGCTGCGAGGATAACTCTTGCATCTCTGGAGGTGCAAGGCGATAGGGCACCTTGGCAATAGGCACGGCCCCCGGAACCAAATCGATACTGAACTCCACTTGCCTCACGGGAGGCACACCCGGCAACTCCTCTGGAAATATATCTGGGAACTCACGCACTATCGGAACCTCCTCAACTGACCTCGGTCTCCCTGAATCAACCCGCGTATCCATCACATACGCCACAAATCCCTTACAGCCCTGCTGTAGACACTGCCTCACCCTAGCGGCCGAACAAAACATTGACCCAGAACGTGTACCCTCGCCGTACACCGTAAGAACTCCCCCACTAGGGTCTCGTATGGTCACCAGCTATCGCTCGCAGTCGATAACCGCACCGAATCTACTCAACCAGTCCATGCCCATAATGACACAGACATCACCCATCGCAATAGGAATCAAATCAATCAGGAACTCAACACCGAAAATCTCGAATACACACTCTCGGATCATCTCTGTGGCATAAATCACCCTCTCGTCAGCTATGGAAACTCTCAGAGGCCGGCTCAACACCTCACGACTAACACTGATATGTTGACTAAAAGCCAAAGATACAAAAGACCGACTCGCACCCGAGTCAAATAACACCAAGGCAGGTACAGAATTCATAAGAAAAGTACCTACGCATAACATAATATAAGCACAATATCTCAACATCAAAATAAATATATGAAAGAATACATACCAGCCATGACATCGGGCGCTGCGCGGACCTCCTCCGCGGTCAACTGAAAGGCTCTCCCTCGTGCCCTCGGTGCTTCGGCCTTCACTGGCTGACTCTCGGTAGCTCTGATGGCGGCAGGGGAAGATCCCTGAGGTGCTCCCTGTGCTGATCCCCTCAACTGCGGACACTCTGCCTTCCGGTGTCCGGTCTGGTTGTAGTGAAAACATACTGCAAACCCCTTGGGCAGTCCTTGGCCATATGCCCCTCCTTGCCACATTTGTAGCAAGACCCTGATCTGCACACTTCGTCGTGGCACTTGCCGCACTTGCCACAAGTGCGGCCCCTCTGGTTCCCTGATCTCGAATCGGCGGGCTTGGCCCGCTTGGCTACCGGCTAGGACTACGCCGGTCGCCGATCCCTCCCCTGAGACTCAGCCTCCTCCCTAGCCTGAGTCTCCAGCTCTATCTCCCTCTTCCGGGCATTTGCCTGAATCTCAGCAAATGTACGGTACGTCGAGTTCTCCACGAACTCACATATGTCCCTCCTTAGAATGCTCAAATATCGACTCATACGTGCCTGCTCGGAGGACACGTGCTCTGGGCAGAACATCGCCCGCTCATGAAACATCCTCGTGATCACAGTAACAGACTCAGTACCCTGCTTGAGGGTCAGAAACTCTTGGGCCAAACGCTCCCTCTCCACCTGGGGAACGTACTCATCTCTGAACATAGCATTGAACCTCTCCCAGGTCACTGCTGCAAGCTCAACAGGCGTATAGTGCGCCGTCACAAATTTCCACCAGTCCTTCGCCTTCAAGCGAAGCTGGTTCAGCGCGAACCGGACTCTCAAATGCTTAGGAGATGAGCAAGTGAAGAAACACCCCTCTATGTCTGAAATCCATCTCATCGCCAAAATCGGGTCCTTGGTCCCGTCAAACTCCGGTGGTTTCGTGTTGCTGAACTCTCGGAACAGCAACGCATCACCACCCTGCGGCCTCGTCGCAGTTATGGCTGCAGTGGCTGCAACAACAGCAGCCTCAGAAAGAGCAGCGTACTTCTCATCAAATGTCTCTATCAACGTGGTCTTGATAGACCCGAACATCTCTGGTATCTCTGCCCTGATGGCCGCAGCCACCTCCTCCTGGATGATCCTACGGATCTCCTCATCCCTCGTGTCACTGGTCCCTGATGTCTGGCGAGTCCCGACCATGATCTCTCTCTCTGAAATACAACATAAGAATAATATCAGGGACTCGCTCGAGTATACTCACACTCGAGTACTCCATCCTACTTGTTCCCTGGTACTCCAAAGATTCTTACTTGAACTGTGCACTAACTCGGTGTCTTCAGTAGTACGGGCCCAATACTACCGTCCACACCGCATCAGTGTCCACCCCAAGTCCTCATCCCAGAGTCCCAAGTCCCAAACACTCTACTCTCTTTGATCATATGATATTCGCAACAGATCTCTCAAAATCTCCTCGCTGCTACCTAACCACTCCGAAATATTCCTAGCAGCAAGACTCCTAGACTCAGGCATCACATATCAGGCCACTCTAGTCCTAATAAGAATACCTAGTCTACTCTAGCATGCATATCATAGCTCATCAGATAACATATCACATCATATATTATAACACTTATAATGATGGTATTTTGGGAAATCACCGTTCGGGCGCTGCCTGTTCATACACACGACTCTACTCTGTTCATCTCGCAAGTTCTTCTTTTGAAAACTTGTTTTATTATCAAAAAAAATTCTCAAATCCTCGGTTTGAGTTCAGATACGCCCGAAGGTGCACCCGAATCCCTCAAACCTAGGCTTTGATACCAACTTGTAACACCGTAAAATTAGAACAATTTTTCACTTTTAAAAAAACACATTTTCAATTAAACAATTCGTTCACAAAACGTCATAACATCAAGTTTTCAAATCACAATGTCTCCCAAGATCAAAATACAACCAATTCCCATATGTGTGTACGAATCAAGCAGGCGCCTTCCCGCGGTCATCACTGGTACCTGAAACACATAACACTGAACACTGTAAGCATAAGCTTAGTGAGTTTCCCCCAAAATACCAAAATAATCACATAATAGCCACTCGAGGCTGTAACTCTGTTGACCCTCCGGTCAATGTGTCTCAGTGGGGCCCTTTACCCCAACTCTCTGTGGGCCCTCTGGCCCTAGCTCTAGGGACCCGAAAGTCCCAACTCTGTAACTCTGAATTATGCATATCACATATCACAATAAATCACAACACATAATAACATGCAATCACACTGGCATATAACTCTATAATACTCTGTCTCTTAACTCTGTTACCACACTAGGTAAAGTATAGTGAGAAGACTCACCTCGGGTGTCTCGGTAAATATCTGTCTCGGAATAAATGTGATCAAGCATCCGCCTAATCACACAAAGTAATACATCCATAAATACAACTGAACTCAACCCTAAAGGTCAACAAGGTCAACGGTCAACTTTTGATCGGACTCGGCGAGTGCACTAGGGCGACTCGGCGAGTCTATACGTGTACACTGACTCCCTTGGATTATCTCTTAACACGTCGAGTGTTTCCCTAACTCGACGAGTTCCACCAGGCATGAATCGCGGGACCACCACGACTCAACTCGCCGAGTCTCAAGAACAACTCGGCGAGTTCAAGCTTGACTCAGCCCCACCCCTTGACACTCCCTGACTCACTGAGTCGATCCCTCAACTCGGCAAGACCACTCGCTGAGTGGTTACGGGCAAACTTCGTGCTACTCGCTGAGTCTGTTCTTCAGACTCGGCGATTCCATGCCATGCATAAACTCAAACTCACTTCTGAGGTCAGATCTGTTCCATACAAACATAGATCTGGCCTCCCCAAGCATGATAATCATGTAAAGTCCAAACCTTGGTGCTCAAACAATAACTATTTGCTCATAAATGATGTTTTAACCCTATATCTCACAACTCTAGGTCAATACTCTCATGAACCCTCATAAAGCTTAAGGAATAAAGCTTCTCTGGACCTCTATGGATCTCATCTCAACCCTCATCACAAATAGGGACGAAATGGACATCAAATCTAACCAACAAAGGGGTCAAGAAACCCTAAACCCCCGTGTTCAACATACCAACAAAAAAAGGGAGCCAAATATACCTCCAAGATGATGCTCTGAGCTCCAAAATCGAAAGATGTCCACCTCCCTTGCCTTCTCTTAGCTAGAATCTCCTTTGCCTTGCCAAACAAAGCTTCAAGGGTCAACAATGGCCTCTTCTCTCTTCCAAAACGCTCAAATCTCTTTAGGGTTTCTCTCTAGGGGTTGGTGGCCGCAAATGACGGCCATAAGCCCCTTTAAATAGGTCTCAAACCCTGGAAATTAGGGTTTCATTAAACAGCGTGGACTCGCCGAGTCCAGACGCGAACCCGTGCCCAAAACCGCGATCCTACTCGGCGAGTTTGGACTCCAACTCGCCGAGTCTCCTCACAATTCACCCAAAAATACAAGAATAAATAATACCTGGAAATCCAGGGTGTTACATATTCCTTACACCATTTCCCTTTCTCCTCTCTCCTTTGTTGAAGCCATCTTGCATCCCGAGCCCCGACAACCTCGTACGCTGACCGTTTCTGCTCAGATTACATAAAATCACGCTACTAAGGTGAGTTTCACGGCCCTACTTTCTAATATTTTCGGGGGAAAACGCATGCTAAATATTATATATACATTATGATTATGTCTATATGATAGTGTATCAGTATCAACGTAGATAGTTATAATAACCGGGATATAGTTATTTCGTATCAGAAAGTATACAACTATCGTAAAGTTGTTAGCATGTTATTGTTATAGTAGTATACTAATGTAGATCTTGAGTTATACTTAGGATTCTATATATATGTTGTGTGCGATATAGTTCCAAAGTTATATTCAGAAGTTCTATATGTTAATTTATAAAGTATGTTATTATTGTTAGTTTTATGACAAGATAAAACTTGGCTTCAGTTTTGGATTATTTATTGTAACCAAACGAGGGGCTAATGTGGAATTTTAAACGTCAATTGAAGATAAGATTTAGGCGCGTGAACTTGAACGGTTTCTAAAGCCATGCGTGCTGACGTATACCTGGGAGTAACCAAACTGTCACATCGCGTTTTTTCAGGCGACGTTTAGTGATCTCATCATAATCATCACGGTTTTCTCTCTCCAGGCAATGGTATATAAAGGGTTGAACATCTTATTTGTCTTTTACCAGCATTCAATTCTCTCAAACTTACCAGCATTCAAGTCTCTCAAACGACGAGTAAACAGTGTTCATCATCTTCTTCATCCATCAATGGCGACTTCCTCTTCAGTACATGAACACACGGCATCATCATCCTTGCTTACCATTAAACCTAACCAATATATGATCATTGAACTTAATCCGTTCTTATATGACTCATATGCTGCAGGTTGTGGAATGTTTAAAATATTCCCCCTTGGTTTTAGCCCTAACCCAGGTTGAAGCAGTCCCAATGTCGCTGTTATATCACAGGTTTATTCCACGGCGACTTATGACAAAAACAAAGATCATATCTATTTTATCATCCACGACAAGAAGGCTTCGGTTTCAAAGGTGAAGTTCTTATCGATTTTGAATCTTGCAGTCGATTCTTCTGTCATCTCGCCGGACTTCATCACCACATCTCAGCTATTTTCAATGATGTACGAGATGGGGTATACCGATGTGCTAACAACCATTACCAAAGTGAAGAAATCTTGTTTACCCTCTCAGTGGAATCGCTTGCTCACTCTACTGATTAAGGGTTTAACAGAACGATGTGGTGGTTCCGATACTACTAGCAAGGGTTTTCTCGCCATTCTTTACGGACTCTACAACGGGATCAATCTTGATTATGGCTCTATAATCTGGTCTCAGGTGGTGCATAGTCTCAATACATCGACACGGCATTCTGAAGTTTCATGTGGGCGTTTTTGGACTCTGATTATAAGGAAGGCAATTAATTCTTTAGAGATTCCGATCATGCAGGATGCTCTACTTGCTTCTGTTGCCACATTCCATACAAAGAAGATAATTCTCTCTGATCCACTCAAGTTTCCTCATTGTGGAATGATTCCTAAAACTATGTATCGTGGCGTTACAAAAAAGAGCAATGTCTTGGCTGACTATAGGAAACTTCCTCCTATCGGACCAAGAGTTATGTCTCCAGAGCAGCAAGCAGCTTTGGATGCACTAGAAAAGCCTACCAACAGAGGAAAGAGGGTTTCAAAGAAAGAGGATCCTGAGGAACGTAAGTCCAAGAACTCTAAACGCAAGTCTGGTGAAGGAGATACTTCTCAACCGAAACAGAAGAAGATAAAGAAGATGGCTCGCAGTCCTAGAGGGAACACTCCTCCAAGCACAGATCATGCAGATGAGCAAAGTGAGGAAGAAGAGGTTCATCATGTCTCACACCGAGAGCCTACTCCTCCACGATCTCCTACTCCACCAGAATCTCCAAATCACAACAGAGTTCCAACTCCAACCCAATCGCCGAAATAGACTGTTCCACTTTCTGTTCCCCCTGTTACTACACCCCTTACCACTCAAGCAACAACTTTGCCAACCCCACCACCAATTACTTCTATTCCTATTTCTACTATACCCTTATCTTCTCCACTTATAACCAAATCCACAACCACTACCATTCCCAAATCCACCGTGGAAGTCAATGTATCTGATACAGGGGCTACTACTATGACTGAAACTCCAATCGTTACCAAACTACCTTCACCAACCCCATCATCTGATTCTGGTGCTACTCTTGGGGGAGACGATGAAGAATTTGAATCAATCTACTACAGTCCTTACCGACTTCAAACTGATGATGAGACTGATGCTCCTGTCACAAGTCAACAAATACAGGGCATTCATGAGAAGTTGGATCGATTGCTTGCCGACAGCAAAGCTTATGGTGGTGTTGTTCTTAAAGTATTTCTGGAGACAGCCATTAAGCAGTATACTTTGGCAATTGACAATTCTACGAAGGCAGTTAATGAGTCTACCTCCACCTGTAAGCAGGCCACCAAAGACGTTTCTGAGATTGTTCATACAACTCAGATTTTTCTTGAGTCGTTAAAGTCTCATGCTGACACCCATGCAACACACTATCAATCCTCTATGGACTCCTTTTCTAAGTCCCTTCACGATGAAACTACTAAGTTTGAGGCTGTACGCTCTGAGCTTAAAACAGAAACCACTTCTTTCTTAAAATCAGTGGATTCGCGTTTTGATGCTCTTGCTGCTAATCTTGCAACAGAGGGTGCTTTGAAGGAGGATTTGGTTAAAAAACAAGCAACAATTGATGTTCAGAAAGTGCAGCTGGCCCAGGCAAAGAAAGAAATTTCTTTGTTGAAAGTTCAGAGGGCTGTTTATAAAAGTTGTGCAGGAGATGTAAAAGATTTGCTGACAAATTTGCTTGAAGAGCATGATCCGATCTTAACTCTGAGTATTCGGAATCATCTTCAATCCAAACTCCTTCCAGCCATTGCAATTTCAAATGAAATGAAAGGTGTTTCGGAGGGGGTTGTACCTCCAAAACAAGAGGGAGAGAGTAGTGCTCGTTATTTTGTTCAACCGAGACCGATTGTAAAGACAGAAGATGAATAACCGAAAGTCACAACAGAACCGAAGGTTAATTTAGCTTCGGGTTCTGGTTCTCAATCAAAGCAGAAAGGGATTAATGATGACAATGAGAGTGATGTTGATGAAACTATAGCCGATGCTCTAAAACGAACGAAAACAAACAGAGAGCTTGATGAAACAATGAAAGTGGTTAGTGAAGCAGAGGAGCAGGAAAAGAAAATTAAGGAAGAAGAGGATGTCTTGCAATGCAAGAAGGTTTTGTTTCCTTAGTGGAACAGAGACACACTTATCAATCAAGCGATTGAATTTCCTTCTGTTTATTGGTTGGAACCAGTTGCTTCATTTGATTGTGATAACTCTAAAGACTCGCAGTTATATATGTCTATTACCATAAAAGCTTTTACATTTCACTGCTTTGAGGCGACTGTTGAGTTTCCACATCCACACCCGAAGGTTGACAGGGAATTGCTCAATTTTTACTTGAAGTATAGACAACCGCAGTACTTATCTTGGAGCGCACAGAAGATTATAAAAGTTAAGGTACTGAAACCTTCACCTGCTGGGAGATTCGTAAATGTCAATTTCAAAATTGATGGGTTTTGGCTATAAGAACATCCTATGTGCTCATACAAACCCTAATGCTTGGATCTAGGTTTCTCTATTGTACATTCAAGTTATCCAAGACTATAAACCCTAGTTCTAGCATACAAGTAATCATATTAACATAAGAATGGGTTTAAGATATTACCTTGATTGTTATATAGCAATAACAATCTCAAATCCTTCTTGTATTGACTTTAGAAAGCTTAGAGTCTCAAATGTCACTCCTCTAATGGTTCACAAACACCAAGAGAAAGAGGATGAATAAGAGAAGAGAAAGAGGTTGCCCAAAACTTGTGGAAACCCTAGAAGGAAGCTTGTCCACGTTTTTGGAGCATAAGGGTTCTATATATAGTGAGGCTATTAGGGTTATCTAATAAGGAAACCCTAATTTGGATGCTTAAGCCCTAAGCAACCCATGGACTCCTTTCCTTAAAGGCCTTGGACGATTTCTAATGGGTTTCCCCATAGAATTCGTCCACTCCTTAATATAAGGCAATCCATAGCCCAAATTGCAATTATCTTATAATTACAATTCCAGTCCCTTAAGTTTAATTAATCTCTTTTAGTCACAAACTTAATTCTTATTAATTCTTGACTAATATTAATTAAACAATATGATTTCTCCTTTAATATATTATTCCCATAATATATTAATAAATCATATTTAATCCTTTCTCTCCATAATTCATCTGATCAAGTTGCTTTGGTGAAGGCAACCCAAAAGGACCATGCACCATCGGGTCAAGTACATACCAAAATAGTTATGGACTTAGACACTAATCCAACAGTCTCCCACTTGGATAAGTCTAACAACACAAAATTTTCAAACAAATTTTTCATTTTAAAAAAATGTATTTATTTCCATTCAAAACAAGGCATAAATAGTTTAAGTATTCTGTCAAATACAAATAATCAAAATCCCAAGATCATAAAAGTAGTCTTCAGTGTGTATCGATCACGCCGGCGCCTTCCCATGGTCCTCGCTAGTACCTGAAATACATGTACAACAACTGTAAGCATAAATGCTTAGTGAGTTCCCCAATATACAACTTACGCACATACGCCTTTCCAGGCCCGACCTTCCGGTCCATGTGTCTCAGGGGACTTCCGTCCCTGCTGGGTAAACCTTCCGGTCCTACCCACGCCGACCTTCCGGTCCATCACACAACATATCGCCTTCCGGCCCATAACATACATAGCACATATACCAAATAACTTACCACATATAGCATACATATCACATATCATATCCGACCTTCCGGTCACACAGTCAAACCCTTCCGGGTACAGTATAGAGAGAAGACTCACCTCGTAAAGGCTGAACGCTAGCAAATCCCGAAATGACTCGTGCACAACCGACGAGCTACAACCTCCCTATAACATCACATATCTCATTAATACTTATATCTTCTAAGTGTGACTATCCCTAAGAAGTCAGACTTAGGTCAACTCTGGTCAACGGTCAACGGTCAACTCGACCGGACTCGGCGAGTACCATGGCGACTCGGCGAGTCTAGACGTCCTCCAACTTTCTGAGATTCCTTATCTACTCGTCGAGTATCCTCCTCGACCCGACGAGTTACTCCTGGAAGAATCGCGGGGCCACCCCGACTCCACTCGCCGAGTCTGAAGAACAACTCGGCGAGTCCCAGTAAATCTTCAAGCTACTCGCCGAGTCTGAAGAACAACTCGGCGAGTCCATGCCATGCAGACGATCAACTGCTTTCTAAATTACGTATGGTCCCGAGATATACAATCATGGGACTTTCTGGACTTCTAAACATCTTATTACTGGGGTATAAACGTTTGGGTAATAACATAATAACCCATCTAATCACTAAATGGGTTTCATAAACCCTAATTTCGCATACACATCAAATAACAGAATTGGTCCGAGTATTACCTGAAAACGCACTCTCTGTGTCCCCCAAACCTTAGGACTCGATTCTCCTTGCTATTCCTTTGGCCAAATTCCTCTTCTTCTTGCCTAACAAGTTCCTCCAAGTTCCAATGGCTTTCTCTCCTGCTCTGGATGTCCACAACGATTAGGGTTATTCTCAATCGACCAAAAGACGGAAAATGACGGCCTAAGAGGCGTTATATACGATCCAAAACCGAACCGTTAGGGTTTCTGCTGAACAGCGTCGACTCGCCGAGTCCATATCTGGACTCGTCGAGTCCAGTCGCGAACCTGCGACCAAGTCTGCGATCCTACTCGGCGAGTCTAGGCTCCAACTCGCCGAGTCCCCTCTTAAATCACCCCCAAAAACATAATTTAACGATACCTGAGATTCCGGGCTGTTACAACTCTCCCCCGCTAGGATTAGACTTCGCCCTCGAAGTCTCGTTCTGAAAATAGTTCCGGATGCTGCTCCCGCATCTCACGTTCCGGCTCCCAAGTCATTTCCGATCCCTTACGGTGTTGCCATTGAACCAACACCAGAGGTACCTCCTTGTTCCTCAGAACCTTGATCTTCCGATCTCTGATAGCCACTGGTCTCTCCGCGTAATTCAGGCTCGCATCCACCTGAATATCCTCCAATGGAACCACTGCCGACTCATCGGCTATGCACTTCCTCAACTGTGACACATGAAAAGTGTCGTGGATCTGACCCAACTCCGCTGGCAACTCCAACCGATAGGCTACCCGGCCTATCCTTGCAATCACACGAAATGGCCCAATATACCGGGGCCCCAATTTGCCCCTTTTCCTGAATCGAATCACTCCTTTCAAAGGAGAGACCTTCAGGAGAACGAAGTCGCCGACCTGAAATTCAAGCTCGGATCGGCGCCTGTCTGCATAATTCTTCTGCCGGCTCTAGGCGGTCAATAACCTCTGTCTAACTTGCTGAATCTGCTCTGTCGTCTGAAGCACGATCTCCGTGCTGCCCATTACTCTCTGTCCCACCTCTCCCCAGCAAATGGGGGTCCGACACCTCCTACCATACAACAGCTCAAAAGGTGGCATACCAATGCTCGAATGATGGCTGTTGTTGTAGGAAAACTCTGCTAAGGGTAGATATGCATCCCAGCTACCCCCGAAGTCTAACACACACGCTCGAAGCATGTCCT
Organism: Lactuca serriola; assembly: GCF_051521515.1. Lineage (NCBI taxonomy): Eukaryota > Viridiplantae > Streptophyta > Magnoliopsida > Asterales > Asteraceae > Lactuca > Lactuca serriola. The sequence goes on along the minus strand of NC_136412.1, from coordinate 156,352,553 downwards.
CCAGCGTCTGAATCGTCCGCTCGCTCTGACCGTCTGTCTGGGGATGGTATGCGGTACTAAAATGCAATTTAGTACCCAGCTCCTCATGGAATTTCTTCCAGAATCTGGAAGTGAAGCGCACATCACGGTCTGAAACAATCGAGATCGGCACCCCATGCCGAGATACCACCTCTCTCACATATATCTCCGCCAACTTCTCCGCTGAAGAACTCTCACTGATAGCAAGGAAGTGTGCACTCTTCGTCAACCTATCCACAATCACCCAAATTGCATCAACTCCCCTGGCAGTCCTCGGCAATTTGGTGATGAAATCCATAGTGATTTGTTCCCACTTCCACTCGGGGATCTCCAATGGCTGCAACTTGCCATGCGGTCTCTGGTGCTCGGCCTTAACCCTACGACAGGTCAAGCACCTCTCAACGAACCATGCGACGTCCCTCTTCATACAGGGCCACCAATACTCTTTCCTCAAGTCCAAATACATCTTCGTAGCACCGGGATGGATCGAGAATTTCGATCTATGAGCCTCTTCCATCAAGGTAATACGTGTACCGCCCACGAACGGTACCCAAATCTGGCCCTGAAACGTCATAAGCCCTCGACCATCCTGAACGAACTCTGAAATTAACCCCACAACCCGCTCTTTCTTCTGCATTTCTGGTCGCACCGCTTCGGCCTGTGCCCCACGAATAGCATCCAATACAGGAGTCATCACTGTCAGTCTCAAGCATACATCCCGCAATGGAGTGCTCTCCGCCTTGCGGCTCAACGCGTCGGCTACCACATTAGCCTTACCTGGGTGGTACAGGATCTCACAATCATAATCCTTGACCACATCCAGCCACCTCCTCTGACGCATATTTAGGTTGGGCTGATCCATCAAATACTTCAAGCTCTTATGGTCCGTATAGATCGTACATCGAACCCCATACAGGTAGTGACGCCAAATCTTGAGAGCGAACACTACTGCTCCCAACTCTAAATCATGCGTGGGGTATCTCGCCTCATGAGGTTTCAGCTGTCTCGACGCATACGCTATCACATGACCCCTCTGCATCAACACTGCACCCAGTCCCGAAATCGATGCGTCGCAATATACCACAAAATCTTCCATCCCTTCTGGGAGAGCTAATACCGGGGCTTCGCACAACCTCTGGCGAAGTGTCTCGAAGGAGGTCTGCTGCTCGGGCCCCCATGAGAATGCAACACCCTTCCAGGTCAATCTGGTGAGTGGCACTGCGATCTTGGAGAAATCCTTGATGAATCTCCGATAATACCCTGCCAACCCAAGGAAGCTCCTGATCTCAGAAGGTGACTTCGGCACCTCCCAACTCATCACCGCCTCAACCTTGGCCGGATCGACCAATATCCCTTTCTGATTGACAACATGTCCTAGAAATTGGACCTCCCGCAGCCAGAAGTCACATTTGGAGAACTTTGCATAAAGCTTCTCCGACCTCAATACCTCAAGGACCTCCCTCAAATGCTCCTCATGTTGCTCTCTAGATCTAGAATACACCAGAATGTCGTCGATAAATAGAATCACTGACCGATCCAACATCGGTCTGCATACCCTATTCATGAGATCCATGAGCACAGCCGGGGCATTGGTGAGCCCGAAAGGCATCACCACAAACTCATAATGCCCATATCGCTTCCTAAACGCTGTCTTTTGGACATCCCCATCCCGTACTCTCACCTGATGGTACCCTGACCTCAGATCGATCTTGGAAAACCAAGACGCTCCCTGCAACTGATCGAATAAATCATCGATCCTCGGTAACGGGTAACGGTTCTTGACCGTCAACTTGTTCAACTCCCGGTAATCAATACACATCCGGTGTGAACCATCCTTCTTCTTGACGAACAGAATAGGTGCTCCCCACGGCGAGCTGCTCGGCCGAATGAATCCCTTTCCCAGCAACTCCTGGAGCTGCGAGGACAACTCTTGCATCTATGGAGGTGCAAGACGATAAGGCACCTTAGCAATAGGCGCGGCCCCCGGAACCAGATCGATACCAAACTCTACTTGCCTCACAGGAGGTACTCCCGGCAGCTCCTCGGGGAAAACATCTGGAAACTCGCGCACCACAGGGACCTCCTCAACTGATTTCGGTCTCTCGGAAACCTCCCGCGTATCCATCACATACGCCACAAAACCCTTACAGCCCTGCTGTAGACACTGCCTCGCCCTAGCGGCCGAACAAAAAGCTGATCCCGAACGGGTACCCTCGCCGTACACCGAAAGAACTCCCCCACTATGGTCTCGTATAGTCACCAACTGACGCTCACAGTCGATGACAGCGCCGAATCGACTCAACCACTCCATGCCCACGATGACACAGACATCACCCATCGTAATAGGAATCAGGTCAATCGGGAATTCCACCCCGAAAATCTCTAGTACACATCCCCGAAAAACCTCCGTGGCACAAATCACTTTCTCGTCAGCTATAGAAACTCTCAAAGGTCGACTCAACGACTCACGACTAACGCTGATATGCTGACTAAAGGCTAAGGACACAAAGGACCTACTCGCACCCGAGTCAAATAACACTAAGGCAGGCACAGAGTTCACAAGGAAAGTACCTACGCATATAATAACATAAGCATAACATCTCGACATTTAAAATAAATACATGAATTACAACATACCTGCCACAACATCGGGCGCAGCGCGGACCTCCTCCGCAGTCAGCTGAAAGGCTCTCCCCCGAGCCCTCGGGGCCTCGGCCTTCACCGGTCGAGTCACAGTAGCTCCGGCAGCAGGTGCAGATCCCTGAAGAAGCTGAGGGCACTCGGCCTTCCTGTGGCCAGTCTGGTTGCAATGAAAGCAAACCGTAAATCCCTTGGGACACTCCCTAGCAATGTGCCCCTCCTTGCCACACTTGTAGCAAGCACCAGATCGACACGCCCCCTCATGACCCTTGCCGCACTTTCCGCAAGTGTGGCTCTTCGAACCTCCCGTCCTCGCATCGGCGGACTTGGTCCGCTTGGCTGCCGGCTGGAACTGAGTCGGTCGCCGGTCCACCCGCTGAGACTCGGCCTCCTCCCTGGCCTGGGTCTCCAACTCGATCTCGCGCTTCCTGGCATTCGCCTGAAGCTCAGCAAAAGTACGGTAGGTGGAGTTCGACACGAACTCCGGGATATCCCTCCTCAACACTCCCAAGTACCGGCTCATCCGAGCCTGATCAGTGGACACCAGCTCGGGGCAGAACATCGCCCTCTCATGAAACTTCCGCGTAATCACCGCAACAGAATCAGTACCCTGCTTGAGGGTTAAGAACTCCTGCACCAATCGTTCCCTCTCCACCGGGGGAACGTACTCATCCCTGAACATGGCAGTAAACCCCTCCCATGTCACCGCTGTAGTCTCTGCCAAAGTGAAGTTCGCCGTCACGAACTTCCACCAATCCTTCGCTCCCAGGCGGAGCTGGTTCAAAGCGAACCGTACCCTCAGGTGCTCCGGGCATGAACACGTGTAGAAGCACCCCTCTATGTCCGCGATCCATCTCATCGCAGCAATCGGATCCTGCGTCCCATCGAACTCCGGTGGCTTCGTGTTGCTGAACTCTCGGAACAGCAACGAGTCACCTCCCTGTGGCCTAGCAGCGGCCACAGCTGCGGTAGCTGCAGCGGTTGCAGCCTCAGTCAACGCGGCGTACCGCTCATCGAATGTCTCCATCAGGGTGGTCTTAATAGACCCAAACATCTCCGGGATCTCAGCCCGGATCGCTGCCGCCACCTCCTCGTGAATCATCTGACGAATATCCTCGTCACTCACACCGCTCGTACTCGCTCCGTGGCGCGGTCTAACCATGATGTCTCTGAAATACAACATAAAACTATCAGAGACTCCACCGAGTATAATTGTACTCGATACACAACCCTACTCAGTCCCCGATATCCAGGGATTCTTACTTGGGTCTCCCACTGACCCGGTGTCCTCGGTAGTACGGGCCCAATACTACCGACCACACCGCATCAGCGTTCATCCCAAGTCTTCCTCCCCAAACTCCGAATAGTGAGTACTCTACTTCTGATATGCACTATCTACCCGCATACTAGCAAAGCATCTCATATAGGCAAACTTCCCTAGACTAAGGCATCACAAATCAGGCCACTCTAGTCCTATCATGAATACCTAGTCTTCTAGCATGCATAACAATTCATATCATATAATATTGTAAGGTATTTTGGGGATCTTTACCGTTCGGGCGCTGACTGATCGTACACACTGCCTCTTTCTTGCTTACCACAAAACCATTTACAAAAGTTTATGCCTTTATTTGAAAAGTTTCCTCAAATCCTCGGTTTGAGTTCAGTTACCCCCGAAGGCGCACCCGAATCCCTCAAACCAAGGCTCTGATACCAATTGTAACAACGCAAAATTTTCAAACAAATTTTTCATTTTAAAAAAATGTATTTATTTCCATTCAAAACAAGGCATAAATAGTTTAAGTATTCTGTCAAATACAAATAATCAAAATCCCAAGATCATAAAAGTAGTCTTCAGTGTGTATCGATCACGTCGGCGCCTTCCCACGGTCCTCGCTAGTACCTGAAATACATATACAACAACTGTAAGCATAAATGCTTAGTGAGTTCCCCAATATACAACTTACGCACATACGCCTTTCCAGGCCCGACCTTCCGGTCCATGTGTCTCAGGGAACTTCCGTCCCTGCTGGGTAAACCTTCCGGTCCTACCCACGCCGACCTTCCGGTCCATCACACAACATATCGCCTTCCGGCCCATAACATATTGCCTTCCGGCCCATAATATAATCGCCTTCCGGCCCATAACATACATAGCACATATAACAAATAACTTACCACATATAGCATACATATCACATATCATATCCGACCTTCCGGTCACACAGTCAAACCCTTCCGGGTACAGTATAGAGAGAAGACTCACCTCGTAAAGGCTGAACGCTAGCAAATCCCGAAATGACTCGTGCACAACCGACGAGCTACAACCTCCCTATAACATCACATATCTCATTAATACTTATATCTTCTAAGTGTGACTATCCCAAAGAAGTCAGACTTAGGTCAACTCTGGTCAACGGTCAACGGTCAACTCGACCGGACTCGGCGAGTACCATGGCGACTCGGCGAGTCTAGACGTCATCCAAATTTCTGAGATTCCTTATCTACTCGTCGAGTATCCTCCTCGACCCGACGAGTTACTCCTGGAAGAATCGCAGGGCCACCCCGACTCCACTCGCCGAGTCTGAAGAACAACTCGGCGAGTCCCAGTAAATCTTCAAGCTACTCGCCGAGTCTAAAGAACAACTCGGCGAGTCCATGCCATGCAGACGAGCAACTGCTTTCTAAATTACGTATGATCCCGAGATATACAATCATGGGACTTTCTGGACTTCTAAACATCTTATTACTGGGGTATAAACATTTGGGTAATAACATAATAACCCATCTAATCACTAAATGGGTTTCATAAACCCTAATTTCGCATACACATCAAATAACAGAATTGGTCCGAGTATTACATGAAAACGCACTCTCTGTGTCCCCCAAACCTCAGGACTCGATCCTCCTTGCTATTCCTTTGGCCAAATTCCTCTTCTTCTTGCCTAACAAGTTCCTCCAAGTTCCAATGGCTTTCTCTCCTGCTCTGGACATCCACAACGATTAGTGTTATTCTCAATCGACCAAAAGACGGAAAATGACGGCCTAAGAGGCGTTATATACGATCCAAAACCGAATGGTTAGGGTTTCTGCTGAACAGCGTCGACTCGCCGATTCCATATCTGGACTCGTCGAGTCCAGTCGCGAACCCGCGACCAAGTCTGCGATCCTACTCGGCGAGTCTAGGCTCCAACTCGCCGAGTCCCCTCTTAAATCACCCCCAAAAACATAATTTAACAATACCTGAGATTCTGGGCTGTTACAATTTGCAAGATACAACTCACACATCTTGGTTTCAAGAATATAAGATGTTATCGTCTCACCAATCACTCGTGATACAATTCATGGAGTGATCCAAGTGAGTGTGCGTTTAATCCAATGCTCAAATCATATTCATAAGCACTCATGAACGTTGCAGCAAACGTTTGCTTATGTCTAATACTCTTTAGACAATCCACACACCAATTCACGATAGTCTTCATTCATACCTACTTCCAACATATGAACGACTGTGGCCCGTTTGAATAATTTGACTGTTCTTAACCAATTAAATTATTCAGGAAGTCAAAACATGCAAAGTGAAACACAAGAATAATACTAATCCCATATGGCCTCAAACCTTTGAGCATAAATAAAACACCTTTTATTTATCACCATATCGATTACTCATTATTTGTTGTTTTGGGTAATCAACTTCTTACTCGAATTATTACTACACTTGTCCCATGCTCCTAGCATGCACACAATGTTTACCTATGGTTCTTACTTTGTGAAATAGATCAAATGAACACATTTCCAATCATACTCATTTCACAAATCCCAATCCTTTTCACAAGTGAAAGAATATCAAATTCTTGACACTTATGGAATATGTTAGATTCTAACATTTTATGCAATGATCCTTTTGTAATATCACTGCACTAAAGTCACAATGACTATTGCCAACGAAATTACAAAGTCCTTTATCAGAGACAATTCCATAGATGTGATGTCTCTCACTCAAAGTACATTCCTTTGAACATCCTTTTGCATAAAAGTTTCTAATCTAGACATTGATTCTCAATATCCAACTCCCAATATGGAAAACTTTCCATACTTACCATATTACAACTCATTCTTAATAGAATCTTATCTATTCATAATAATGTCGATATGGTCCATCCAATACTATACTTCCAACTACTCACAAGCGACCAATCCTCGACGAACTTTGGATTTTCCTTTGATAGTTGTTTAATTATCTTAGTCAAAACCAATTCTTGTCCTTTTTCCCTCTAAATGCGCTAGACATTTGGAAAATTTTAGAATGGTCAAATATTATAGCATTTGCAATCGATCCTATACCCGAAGCGTATGGGACACGATGTATAATGTCTTACATAAAGATTTGATACTTTATCAATCTTCTGCCACAATATTTTATGTGCTACGTTCTCAAAATTCGAACTATGAAGAGGAATGCCGTAATCATAATCGATTTTTGAGAACACACTAAGTATCCTTGACTAAATTTATTAACATTCAACAACCTAAGCCTTTAGATTTGAAATGAAGCATAATATTATCTCCCTTAATTATAGCAAAACAACTATTCAACCCTTACAACTTTGCAAGGTATGACTCTTGTTTTCTATAATTAATACTGCTAACTTGCAATACTTGCCTTAATAATCATACAATCATAACATTTATGCTCCCACTATCAAGATGATTATTATAAACATAACACTTATGCTCCCACTAGCTTTGACATGTATTCAGAAACCATCTTAACTTCCAGAAAAACAATGCCTATTGAATTTCTTTAAGTTCATATTTCTAATACCTAATGCTTTGATAATATTTTATCAAGGCTTCTTAAACCTATACACCTTTGCCATAGATAGCTCATATGTGTGTCTAAACAATTCAGGCTATTGCCAAATCTCACAATTCGAATCATGGAAAGGGATACCGTAACCATAATCGAATTCCAGAATACAATTTCACAATCACTATCTTCTTAAAATATCTATTAGTGAAAGCATTTCCTCACAGTCATTTTCATGAAGGAAGGAATCTTATGACACTTAGATTTTAATGGTGTATGTGTTCCTATCCATGTGAATTTGTTAAAACCAAAATTTACGACAAATTCAAACTCATATGGATCGAACTTTCTTAATCTTGATTTCTTTGCTTTATGGTAACACAGCTACCCACCATGTCTTCCAAGTAGTTAAGCAGCTCACCTTTTCCTATCAATGTACTTTTCATTGATCAATGTCCTTGCCTCTTATGCATTCAAATGAGAACTCATAGAACTCACATGCATAATTAACTCAAATAGAACGGCACAGAAACAAAATAATGTCAACACGATAGGTTGTAAACCTCAACTTGTGTGCTAGTGATGATTGATAAGGTTTATTTTGATTTGTTCTTGAACCTTTTCAAGATCATTAAGACTCCCACTGACTCCTTGACATATAAGATTCTCTTGTCAATAAACATTTCTTGACAAACAAATATTCAAGAGTTAGTGTAGTTTTTATCAAAACACTTCATAAATTGGTCCTAGTTGGTCTTTGTCTTATCCAAGACATCACAACTTTCCACATTTGATGAATGTTATAAACCTTCTTAATACTTATCACTCAATTTCACAATCTTAACTCTAAGACTTGTTTTGGAACGAAGTATGATTGACTCCTTGAATTAACCATTTCTTCAATTCTTGATTCCTCTTCTTAGACATACAATTGTACTAAGACTCATTTAGAGGATCAATTGGGATATGGTTCTTAATCATTAAGACTTATCATAAAGCATAAAAGGTACTCTCCCTTCTTCTTAGAATGGAGAAACTTTTATCTTTCTGCTTACTTGATTCTTCTTATTCGTTCTGCTATTGATTTAAACTTTTGCAATCAATTCAGAATTACACTTAATCTTATAAGTATAATCATATTTACTAAACCTTTGGTAAATCATGACGAATATCTTGTTACTCTTATGGTGGACTTGATGAACACGCAACTTTGTGTACTCGATCTCCTAGTCCTTCACTTGAAACTTTGTCAATGAATTAGTCTAATTTTCAAATATGGAATTTCTCATTCATCGTGCAACCAAGTTGCATGATTCCAAGTTTCTGTCCAATTGAAACTTGGGCGATGAGAAACTCTCCCTATTTGGTAAATTCTCGACATTTCCACAAATAACATAACTAAGAATCAAATCCATTATTGTTAATCATTCAAAACATCAATTTTTTCATACACGCCATTGCAAGGATAAATAAATAATATAAAATCAAAATTTATTTTATTGCGGAAAACATTTGTCCTTACAATGCAATTCTTTGAAAAACTATGCTAATACATCTTTCTTAGTAATCTTATTCTAACTCTAAGTAGTAGCTCAAGAATCTAATTTTCAAGTAATGCGATCGAAATCCATTCCTTCACGATTAGATTCTGCTGACTTCTTCCCTTAAGCTTCCTTTCTTTTCTTTGATCCTACAAAACATCAATTGTAATATTATCACATTATGTATTAAGAATCTAGAATAGAAGCTTAAATGATTTAGTCAATGAATTTTACCTAAAGCAAAGCCATACGTTTTGACTCTCCCATCTCTTAGATCTCTTAGGTAAATAGGGCAGCTTCGTCTCCAATGCCCCTTCTCTTGGCAATAAAAGCAAATTGACTCTTTTGGAACAGGACATGGAACAACTTCAGACATTGCCTTTCTCTTATGATCAAACTTTTCGATCATAGCATGTCTTTCGTTGCTATTGTCTATATCCATAGAGGTCTTGAAGGCAGATTCACCAATCAACTTTGCTTTTCTATTGCGCCAAACCATTGTTGATTCAGCGGCAATAAGCATATAGGTGGGATCTATAAGGGTCACGTCGCAGTTCATCATATAGTACTCTCTTACGAACTCACTATATGAGTTAGGAAGTGACTGAAGAACCCAATCAACAGCCATCTCCTCACAGACAACAGATCCCAACATTCTTAACCTATCAATGTGTGACTTCATCCCTAGGACGTGTGCACACACCGACTTTCCTTCTTTATGTTTACTTGCCAAAAGGGCTTGAGTGAGCTTGAACTTTTCAAGTCTTCGAACTTGTGGGTTAGGGAGAACAATTGGAGGAGGTGGAGGAAGTGAAGCATGATCTCTTGTTCCTCGATCGAATCGTGGAATATCATCTTCATGCGGAATGTTTGTTCCACGCGATTTGCGAAGACCATAGTTGTCGTACTTTGACATCTACGAAACGGGAGAAAACGAATTCAAGTTAGTTGATTGATTGAGTCCTTAGTAAATCACCCAAATAAGATACTAAGGCTAGGACCCAACACAATATGCTACAACCTAGAAAAGGGATGTCGTAATGTAGTTGCAGAATATTTGAAGGTAAGTGAATGACGATTCACTAATTTCCACCATTAAAGACGAAAAAGAAATTTAAGTGTTAAATTTATGAAAACTCCTAGATCCTTTGAGATTCATTGAACATTTCAATCTCATGTTTAAATCTCGACATGCCCCTCTAGTTTGTGACTGGGATGCCGAGGATCACAAAGCGGGTGTGAATAACCATGCAAACTTACATGGTGCCCTCACATGTTACAGTCACCTATTCGATGTGCCGGTAAACCACACACGCTCCACCGAACCATGACAAACATTGAGTTACCCTTTGCTACCTTTGCTTAGAACCATTTAGTGTGCCGGTAAACCATACACGCTCCACTAACGTCTTCGCAAGGGCACAAAGTGTAATTTCATGGAATTGCATCAATTCACTTTTGTCTAAGTAACTAAGATTGGGAATTTGTAAAACATTTAGTTACTTTTGTACTTCATTATACTTATAATGGAAGGTTTTGTCCTATCCTACCTGTTCGGCTAACGACCCTCCACTAGTCAAGAGTGCGGTGGGTAAGAGTGGATACCTATTCAATCGCCATTTTATAGGCAATTTCCTTAAACACCCCTAATAGACCAGCTTCGTGAATGAGGCCTACTAACGGTAAGACTGACTTTTACTCATACATATATATAATGTTAGACTTTTAATGTTATATATAGTATAGGGTGTATTTTACACTTTTAAGATACTAGGAGATCAAATTTAACAATTATACTTTTAATTCGATTAAATTGTTAACCTAAACTTTTATGGATTTATTAAACCTGTTTTAATTATACACCTTAATTAATTAATAAACCCATAAGGGTGTGATTTGAAATTTTCAAAACAATACTAGGGTTTTAGAATTTAACATTCCTAAATTAAACTTTTAATCAACTTTTAAATTCCAAAACTTGAGGGCAAGTTTTGAAACATTTCAAAACATTAGGGTTTTGAATTTAAATATTTCAAAATGAAACTTTTCAATCAAAATTTAAATTCCAAAACTTGAGGGCAAGTTTTGAAACCTTTTTCAAAACATTAGGGTTTCAACTATTTAAATTCTAAACTTTCAAGTTCTAATTTAAACTATAAAACCTAAAGGGATTAATTTGAAACTTTTCCAAACTTTGTCAAGAATATTCTAGATCACAATTCAAATAAGGCAATTAACTATAATTGGTGGTTATCTAATTAGATCTAGTTCAAATTCTTGCAAGATAATGATCAAATAATTTCCATAACTTAACATTTATCGAATAAGGTAACAATTATCTAATTAGATGACCAAAATCTTTTATTTTGACAAGGATAATCATAAGGAATCAATAAAATTCGAATTTTATTAATTTTAAACAATTATGGCAATTATCCTAAGTCAAAATAGGCAAAAATCCTGAAACAGCCTCCTTCTGACGCTCGAACTCGCCGAGTTCCTCTATGGACTCGTCGAGTTCATCAGACAGGGAGCCAAAAATCGATTTTACAGCTTGAACAAACAAACAAGGCATCAATACAATAGAAACCAATCAAGGCTCTGATACCACTGATGGGTTTTGGCTATAAGAACATTCTATGTGCTCATACAAACCCTAATGCTTGGATCTAGGTTTCTCTATTATACATGCAAGTTATCCATGACTATAAACCCTAGTTCTAGCATACAAGTAATCATATTAACATAAGAATGGGTTTAAGATATTACCTTGATTGTTATATAGCAATAACAATCTCAAATCCTTCTTGTATTGAATTTAGAAAGCTTAGAGTCACAAATGTCACTCCTCTAATGGTTCACAAACACCAAGAGCAAGATGATGAATAAGAGAAGAGAAGGAGGCTGCCCAAAACTTGTGGAAACCCTAGAAGGAAGCTTGTCCACGTTTTTGGGGCATAAGGGTTCTATATATAGTGAGGCTATTAGGGTTATCTAACATGGAAACCCTAATTTGGATGCTTAAGCCCTAAGCAACCCATGGACTCCTTTCCTTAAAGGCCTTGGACGATTTCTAATGGGTTTCCTCATAGAATTCGTCCACTCCTTAATATAAGGCAATCCATAGCCCAAATTGCAATTATCTTATAATTACAATTCCAGTCCCTTAAGTTTAATTAATCTCTTTTAGTCACAAACTTAATTCTTATTAATTCTTGACTAATATTAATTAAACAATATGATTTCTTCTTTAATATATTATTCCCATAATATATTAATAAATCATATTTAATCCTTTCTCTCCATAATTCATCCTATCAAGTTGCTTTGGTGAAGGCAACCCAAAAGGACCATGCACCATCGGGTCAAGTACATACCAAAATAGTTATGGACTTAGACACTAATCCAACAAAAATCACCCGTGGTTCAGCAAACACGGTGTCTATAATCTCTCTAGCAGATCTTCCTAACGTCAATCCTCATGACTGGATTCTGCTATACAACATTCTGCTCTCTGATCCTAAGGAGTATGAGCCAATTTTAGATCATCTTAATAGAATGTTGGCCTCCTATATCCATGAGCTAGCAACTATGGATCAGGAAATAGCAAAGGTAATGAATAAAAAGCTGACTGTGAAGCCAACGCCTAAACCTGGTGATGTAAACATGATGAAATTGGGACAGATAGATTCAGCAAATCTAACTGTCATGTTCACAAAAGGAGGACTCTAGTTTCTGTTTGCTCTGGCTGATAAGCATCTGTTTTCAACAGACTGTTTGGAGCATATCATCAATATCATACACCGATGCAAGCAGAACTCAGCGGCTGATAAGAAGAACTTTACTGACATGCTTCGTTGGTATATTACTTTTCGCCATCATATGAGAGCCATTATACCGAAGGTGTTCAAAACTGTGAAGAAGCCTCCAGCTGTTAAAAAGGAATGAGGTTTCGGCTCCAAAGACGCAAAGGGGGAGATTGTTGAGTTCATTTGTGTTGCGTCTTGGGCCTTACATTTTGTATCCGGATTGGGCCTGTCCATCCGTGTCTATCTAGATTAGATTCGTTGTTATCTAGATTAGCTGTTAGGGTTATAGTATATATATATATATATATATATATATATATATATATATATATATATATATGCATTCATGTATGCGTATATTGATGACGGTTGTTAATCACATAGATTTTTGTAACCCTAAACACCTCTACAGATTGAAGTTCTTTATCGAGCTCTTCTGAGGTGTTATCACACTAATCATACGACATATTCAGTGCCATACTTGTGTTCTTTGTTACGTTCTTATTCAATATCCTGCTTAGAATCATACGATCCTAAAAGAACTTTGTTCTAGCAACCTTAATATGAGACAACGAAGATGGGTCGAATTGTTGAATGATTACAAATGTGAGATTCATTATCATCCCAAAAAGGCAAACGTGGTAGCAGATGCCTTGAGCTGGAAATAATATATTAAACCCCGTCAGGTATGAGCATTAACCATAACTATCCATTCTAACTTTATCGCACAAATTAGAGAAGCTCAACTTGAGGCTCTAAAAGAAGAAAACATCAAGAACGAAGCTTTGCGAGGAATGGAAAAGCAACTTGTACAAAAAGAAGATGGAACGCGACACTTTATGAACCGACTTTGGAAGCCTAAGTACAGTGGAGTCAGGGACTTGGTCTTAGAAGAGCCCACAAGTCCAGATATTCAGTGCATCCAGGCTCTGACAAAATGTACTTACATTTAAAAGTACATTAGTGGTGGCCAAACTTGAAGGCTGAAATTGCTACTTATGTTAGCAAATGCTTGACTTGTTCTAGAGTAAAAGGCAGAACATCAAAAGCCTTCAGGTTTACTCCAACAACTGGAAATACCCGAATGGAAATGGGAGCAGATATCAATGGACTTCATCACTAAGTTACCCAAAACTCCTAGTGGGTTCGACACTATTTGTGTAATAGTTGATAGATTGACCAAGTCCGCCCATTTCTTACCAATTAAGGAGAACGGCAAGATGGGGAAGCTGACTAGAGTTTATCTTAAGGAAATTGTCAGATTGCATGGAGTTCCAAATTCTATTAATTCTGACCAAGATAGTAGATTCACTTCACGATTTTGGCAATCTCTACAAAAATCCTTAGGAACACGTCTAGATATGAGTACAGCTTACCATCCATAGACTGATGGTCAGAGTGAAAGCACCATTCAGACTTTATAAGATATGCTCCGATCCTGTGTAATAGACTTTGGAAATTCGTGGGATACTCATTTACCATTAATTGAGTTTTCCTATAACAATAGCCATCACACCAGCATAAAGGTTGCATTGTTTGAGGCTCTTTATGGATGAAAATGTTGTTCCCCAGTGTGTTGGGCAGAAGTTGGAGATACGCAGATGGCCAGAGAACGTACAGGTGATACCTTACGTACTGGACCATAAATAATCCACGAGACAACTAAAAAGATCGTGCAAATTAAGGATCGATTAAAGACTGCACGTGATCATCAAAAGAGTTATGCCAACATAAGACGTACGCCTTTATAATTCCAAGTTGGAGATAAAGTAATGTTGAAGGTCTCTCCTTGGAAAGGTGTAATTCGATTCGAGAAATGAGGCAAACTAAACCCACAATATATAGGACCTTTTGAAATTCTAGCAAGAATTGGTTTCGTCGCATACCAACTCAAGTTGCCTCAAGATCTAAGTAATGTGCACGATGTTTTTCACGTATCAAATCTCAAAAGATGTCTTTCCGATGACACTCTTGTTGTACCTATCGACGAGATACAAGTCAATACCAAACTCAACTTTGTAGAAGAACCTGACGAAATCATGGATTGATACGCCAAACTATTAAAACAAAGTCGTATTCCTATAGTGAAAGTTCGATGGAACTCTTTACGAGGACCTAAATTTACTTGGGAATGTGAAGATCAGATAAAACAAAAATACCCCCAACTATTTAACAAAACCCCATCCATAAGATAAATTTCAGGACAAAATTATTCTAACGGGGGGAGAATGTAACAGTAGTCAAAATAGGTCAACAGACAATCACATGTGATTATACCAATCATGTAATGTGATTTTCTTAAACTATTAATGTGATAAACTTACTATGTAATTCATGTTAAAGTATGAACTTTCTTACATAATTTATGATACAACTCAAAGTATACGTCCATACGATTCCAAAAATATAGAGAACGTCTGAATCTGACTTCGCGTGAAGAAGTTTGATAAACCGAACACTATAAATATCTATAATAAGAGGAATTAAAAATAGAGTTATAATTAGCTATTGGAGTCTAAAAGAGAGTTGTAGTACTCATGAATACCTACGCGTGGATATAAAGAACGTCAAAAACGGAGTTCGTATGCGAAAGTTACGACCTTCTAAAGATTCAGCTATCAGAAACCCTAATTTGATTGAACTCACGACGTGAGCACAGAAACTCACAACGTGAGGAGCCATTTTTCCGCATTTCAGATCTAGAAGGTGCGTGACAAGGCTACAAAGTGATAAGATCCAAACTCACGACGTGAACATTGATATTTCACGACGTGAGGAGTCATATTGCCACCTTCGGAAGCTAGAAGATGGATGGCAAGTCTACGAAGAGATAAGCTCGAAACTCACGATGTGAGCCTTATAAAACTCATGTCGTGAGGGTCCAAAATCCTTCCTATAAATAGCAGGTCCGACTTCAGTGATTCCTTACACCATTTCCCTTTCTCCTCTCTCCTTTGCTGAAGCCATCTTGCATCCCGAGCCACGACAACCTCGTACGCTGACCGTTTCTGCTCAGATTACATAAAATCACGCTACTAAGGTGAGTTTCATGGCCCCACTTTCTAATATTGTCGGAGGGAAAACACATGCTAAATATTATATATACGTTATTTTTATGTCTATATGATAGTATATCAGTATCAACGTAGATAGTTATAATAACCGGGATATAGTTATTTCGTATCAGAAAGTATACAACTATCGTAAAGTTGTTAGCATGTTATTGTTATAGTAGTATACTAATGTAGATCTTGAGTTATACTTAGGATTCTATACATATGTTGTGTGCGATATAGTTCCAAAGTTATATTCAGAAGTTCTATATGTTAATTTATAAAGTATGTTATTATTGTTAGTTTTATGACAAGATAAAACTTGGTATGTTATATGTTGTTGTTGTTATTGGTTTTATGTCAAGATAAAACCTGGTTTTACTTCTAGTTATAGATGTTATACTGCCTAAATGTTATGAAGTTAGGAGTACTATTTAAAAGCATAGTCTAGTAACTTAGGGTTTTCGACATGAAAATGCTTTTGTTGTTAGGACAATAGAACGCCGTCAGAGTCTACATAAGCTACCTCATTCATCAACTAAGATTGGGGATATTAGTGGAAGCCTTCTGACCTGTAACCGTTAATCCCGTGTGAGCGAGGAAGTCGCGTATGAATAAGATACGGGTTGACGACCGCACTCATGGTTGTTAATTACAACCCAAGACAAGCGAGTGACGATCCGTTCCTTTTATTTGTTATTGTTCCGGTATCGATGAAGCGTGCATTATTGTTTCTCATGGTAAATCATGAGTGTATTGTTTCTCATGGTAAATCATGAGTGTGTTTTGTCAGAGGTTTTGCTGTCAAGCAACGGTTACAGACTCATGGTAACAACTTGTTAGAAACATTATACTTTATCGTATACAAGTATTAATGTTAAGTATAAGTTTCTCCCTACTTATACCCTAGGTACTACTTGTATATTGAGTAGAAAATTATACCTAACACACATACTCGTATAGAATTGAAATAGATTTATACGTAGCGGTTTTACTCGTATAGAATTGAAATAAGATTTATATGTAGCAACTTTTGTTTGTATGGAATTACAAACACTTATATTAATAGTATATGAGACTTATAGGTAAACTACTTATTTGGTAAGTAAAATTTTATACCTAGGATATATATACTAAACGTTGGAGAGTCAAAATGATAATTTCAAAGCTATACTTTGAACTTAGAAAAAGTATTATTTTTATATGGAGTCAAAACCTGTGAACTCACCAACTTTATGTTGACGTATTTTTAAATGCCTGTGTTTTCAGGATGTTAATAACTATGATACGAGAAATGATGTTACACCTCCCGGTGTTTCCGTTGACGGTCGGGGTGTGACAGGTCCACCTGGTACTGACCGTAAACGGGTTTACGGCCGTAAACTCGTCCTGGCCGTTAACATGTCAATTTTTGAGAAAATAAAGGTTTTTTCGCACGATTTTTGGTTTTCCGACTCATATATAATTTTAACTATATCCCTAGTTGATTTACTTAACCCAAGAAGTTGACGGAAAATTTAATAAGATTAAATTTTTTTAACGGAGAGGGGTAAAAATTAACGGGATAAATTTCGGGTTGTCACATACAGTAGCATGCATAACATGATATCAATCCAATGGACTGACATTGATTCATTGGACCCGTAAGTACAGTGAGGACAACTCACTTGGAATGTAGAAGCTCACCGAAAGAAATCCTTAGTTGCTGCCCTACCGACCTCCCGAGTTGTCAAAACCAACAACACACCCAATTAGCAATTGGGTTCCAAGCTATAATCCATAATTTATACTTGGGGTAAAATGACCATTTTACCCCTAACCCAACATGCACCAAAGTTGAGGCCCAAAACCAAAAGATCCACAAAGGCCCACTAATGGCCCAATCTTCCAAATTGGGCCCAACCCTATATGCGTCTTATCCTAAGTCCATATTTTCCTTAAATCCAAATCAGGTTATTAGAAACACCCCTTGGGACAAACTTGGTCAAAGACATAAATCAAAAGTCAAAGTCAACGGTCGAAGTTGACCCAACTCGTCGAGTTGTTACATCAATCTGCACAGATCAGGAAAAACCAAGTCAACCCGCCGAGTTGACCCACCAACTCATCGAGTTCCTCTATCAATCTAAAAATGTCGGGGAAACCGAGCCAACTCGTTGAGTTGACCCACCAACTCACTGAGTTCCTTAGAAACCCACCCCTTAACACATTAAGCACTTAATCCATGAGGACATGACTCCAAAACATAGATATGACTTCCTTGAGCTGGAAAACCACGTAAAGTTTCCAACTTTACATTCATGCATGTCTAAATGAAGCTCTTAAGCTTGTAATAGACTTAATAATTTACTTAATGCATGCATGACACCAAAATCCTCATAAAGTTTGCACCTTTAAGCTCAAGGGTACCAAAACCAACTCAGATATGAAGGAACAACCCCTAAAATGACTTTACTCAATCATCATCCCCAAAAAGAGGCCAAAACACATCATACCTAACTGCCCAACACGTATGTTGGGCATACACATCCTTACGCGGGGCGTACAACTCAATCAGAAGCCACCGGGGCGGAACTGGCTACGTGGGGCGTAGCCAGGAGTACGTCTGACGTACTTTATCTGTTTCCTTTTTCACTAACTTTGTGTCTTAATCCTTTAATAAAACTAAGAAAACCTCATATCTGACCCATCTGAGATGTCTTAATCCATAAAGTCGTCGGCTTTAAGCCTTTACATGGCTAGGAAGGACTCAATGCAACAAACCTTAATTTATAACAAACTCTAAGCTATTTTACTCATGCATGAGCCATAGGGAATGATCAAGCAACCATTTTTATGAATCTATAGATCCTAAAATACATGAAAGGACAACTACAATTCCCTGGAGTGCTCCAAACTCATAAAGGTCCAATCTTGGGGACAAAAGCTCATAAAAGTTCAACCATGTAGATCAAATAGAAAACTCATCAAGGTATAAACTTTATACCTGAAAAAGATGCACAAGGTGGAAAGCTTATGGATCTACAAGCTTGCAAGCAAACACTTCTTCTTCTTTAGACTCCTTCTTCAACTAAATGCACCAAAACACTCAATAAGCTCAAAAAACTCACACAAGCAACTAAGACTCAGAATTAGGGTTTGGGGAGGGAGTAGTGGCTAATAAGGATGATCAAATGGGTCTATGATGTTGTTTAAATAGGGAGCAACCCTAAAGATTAGGGTTTGGAGTCTGGGCTAGTACGCTCGACATACTACACGTATGCCCAACATACTAATAGATCATCCGCGATTCCATGTTGCAAGAGTACGCTAAGCGTACTCTTTAAGTACACCCTGCGTACGACCAAAAATGCAAGGCTTTTCCTTATGGGACCAATTGTGCAACTTTTGATAAAGATAAATGTAATAATAAAAAAAATACCTGAAATTGGGATGTTACAAAATTATAATCGCTTTTTATTTTTATTTAGTTTATTGAAATACGATTGTCATAGAACAAAGCAGAGGAAATGTTATAAAAGCCACAAAAAGTGGAAGAAAGAAATATGATTGGTGGTTTTCGATTCTTTTCATCGATTAAGTATGTTGTTGGTGGAAAGTTGATATTAGGGTAAGCAGTGCAATTCTTCAATTGTTGGCAAGGACAATAGTGAGTTAAGATGCTTGCCATCAACATGTTATGGGTTTATTTATGAGTGCGGTGTGATAATAAATGACCATAATGTTTAGTCTTAACGACCCATTTGTTATAGAACAAAACAGAGGAAATGTTATAAAGCCCAAAATTGTTTTTCATTGTTTGACTATAAATGTGAAAAGGTATTACTAATTTTCGATTGTGGGGGATTTTCCATGAACATAGATTTCTTAGTGGTTTTGATTTCGTAACACTTTGTTAACAAAGAAACAATCAAATATTAGCTTTTTAGATCAACACAGTTACCTTTCACATTTTTTCTTTTTCTGCAGTATAAGTTGCTCAAACACCATAAGTCTTTAAGCTTCATAAAGTTAACAAATAATTTCATGTATTTAGGTTGAAAGAAATTAACATTTCATGCCATTCATTGGAGAAAAAAAATCAACAATTAAATAGGCATGTTGATCCATTATGCAACCTAAAAAACACCTGCCAAACTTCATATTTTATGGTATCTAATGTTTTCTTATAATATCCAAAAATGCTTATTTGTGTTGCCCAAATAGCAAGAAAAGCTCATGTTTTCAATGATTTCAAGAATCAGAACAAACACCCGAGCTCACTGTTTTGAACGACAACCTTGCTCACTCTTCATCATCTATCTTCATCAATTTCAAGAATAGGAACCACATCTATTATCTGAGGTATTTATGTGGTTCTTTTTTTTAAGACTATAGTTGTCTGTATTTTTTCGGATCAGAAATAGAAATGCATGGTTGTATGTGTGTATATGTGGTTATCTATGCTTATTTTTAGTTGTCTTCATGTGCTTGGTTGTATGATAAAGTACATTGGTGTGTATGTGTGTGTGCATGTGTGTCCTTGTTGAATAGAGAGTGGTTGTGGTTGTCGTAGAAGCAACAAGATGCATTCTTTATGTAATATTTGTTCTTTTTCTTTTGTTGGGGACGACACAAGCATCGGAGATTCAAAAGTAGATGTCACCACAATTTGTGTACAAGGGGAATGTCCTCATATCTCTACAAAACCCCTTGAATTTTAGCCAACTTGGAACCATTATTGCATCAAATGTCTTTATCTTTTTCATTATTGATAAAATGTATACATTTTAGTTGGTTTCACAAGATTTATGTTTTGTCAACTATGTGTCTTACATTCATTTTAATGTTAGTAATGTTTAGAACTCTATAGTCGAGTGACAAGGTACTTTCCTACATCGGTGTTATTTTCAATCAAATTCTTTCACTTCTATTTTTGTGGATAAACTTTGTCTCTTTGATTTTATTGGTTGTACCGTCTTTAAGAAATCATCCAATCTTTCAATCGATTCCTATTCATTTTATTTTATTGTCTTTTAATGTATTGTTATTATTTTATTCATACATATGCTGTTTAATTAGGTTGATTTGTCATTCTACAATGCTAATATGGAAACACATTATAGAATGATAATATAGAAAAAAATAAAATCAATCTATTTTTTTTACGTCGGTCCTCCCATCCACCGGTATAACAATAGTTATTAATAGACTAGGTGTTTGACTCGTATACTGCACGAATTTATTAAAAATAAAAGTTTAATATAAATTATAAACATCACGTATTTTTTAAAGTAAGAGTATTTATTTTGAAACAATAAAGAAAGAAAACGATTGTAAAACATTTATTCTGAAATTTTAAAAATTTATTCAATAAAAACATAACATTTGATAAAATTAATTACATGTATTAAATTCAATAAGAACATAACAACAAAAATATCTTTCATTTATTTATAAAAAAAAAAAAAAAAAAAAAAAAAAAAAAAAAAAACTCACTTTGTTTTTTTGAAAGAAATATTTGGGTAAAAAATAGAAACATTTATAAACTTTAGGGTACTTGGACCAAAACCTAAAAAACTTAAAAATAAAAAATAAAAGCGAAGAAAGCTTGGGGCACAATAAAACTCCGGACGGAATATAAGATCATCACTCAGTTTGCGGATTTCCGATTGCCGATTTCCCCTCCACACTTCTTCACGATAACTCCACAGCTGCAATTTCTCTCCTACCTTCAATACCGACAGTCTCACCTTCTCCGATCTCCTGGTAAGTCACTTTCTTTTTTCTGGTTTGGTACAAATGTATGCTCGTCTGATTCGATGGACCAGCTGCAATTAGTTGTTCGATTAGTGTGTAATTAGTGTTCGAAGCACATTAATTAATCTAAATCCTCAGTGAATTCCTGGTCTGGTATCTAATTCCTGCCAAGATTTGGTTAGGTATCTGTTTGTTGTCTGAAATTCTTTCAAGATCGATGTATGGCCTGTTATTGATTTTATACTTGTTGTCGTGCATGCAGACCTTCAGAACTTCTGTCTGTTTTTGTTGTTAAATATTGTTTAACATACTTGTTGTGTGTTAAATATTGCTTCTTGGATTAGTGGATTTGTAATTATTCTAATGTAGGTTTAGTGAGTCTCATTTGGTATTTGTAGTTTGAATGGATTCTTTTGTCTAAGTTTCAATTTCAGGTGTAATTGTTTCTCATAAGAACATCCACCTACCTGTATAATTGTTTTATTAGAGTTTGATTTCTTGTTAGTCGTTAAATTATGATAGTTGAAGATTCATTATCAGTATCACATACATGTAGAAGAGGGAATGGAACCTGGTTAGGATTTGGGACATTTGAAAGTTATCTCTCAAAATTTTGTAAACCAACAAAATATTCACTTCACATAGAAGAAGTTTCAATAATATGGTTTAATTGGATTAGACAGCTTGCTAGAAGCCTGTTCTATATATATGTAGTTCAATATAGCAAAAGGCCTAAAGAATACACTACAGACATTTGGAAATTAGAATAGGCCTCTTTTAGGCCTTTTATTCATTCTATATGATTGAAGTGGATTATAGTGGATGAGTTGGTTGATAAATACTAATCAATAAGATTTAGATCGAATTGAAAATAATTTATGTACTATGTGACTATGTCATATAGAAAAATCTAACACATCAAATTAGATTTTTTTTCCTACTTTAACGTGATGCAATTTCTTATATAAGATAGATAGCATCCTACTTTCATTTCATCCTATTACAAATTTCACTTCACACAAATAATGAATATATTATTGAAGAAAAGTATAATGCATGCTATAAGAGTTTGATAAGTAGATTTTCCAAAGTAGAATGCGTAAGTAAGGATTTGCATAATCATTTTGTTTAACATGTGAACATATTAAAGAAAGCTATAAACTAATTTCTTATTCCAGTTTTTCAATTCAAAAAACTTAATTACATCACTATATCAGAAACCCTGCCTTATATCAAAAAGGCTTTTATACTCCTTGTGGTTTGGTTGTCTTGTGTTTTGTTTTGACTATATGTAAAATGACTATTTTGCCCTTGACAACAGATGTCTCGAAGGTACGACAGCCGAACAACAATCTTCTCCCCGGAGGGCCGTCTCTACCAAGTGGAATACGCGATGGAAGCGATCGGAAACGCGGGGTCTGCCATCGGAATCCTGTCAAAAGACGGAGTCGTCCTCGTGGGAGAAAAAAAAGTGACCTCAAAACTCCTCCAAACCTCCACCTCGACCGAGAAAATGTACAAAATCGACGACCACGTGGCTTGCGCGGTGGCCGGAATAATGTCGGACGCCAATATCCTGATCAACACCGCCCGTGTTGCCGCCCAACGCTACACCTTCTCCTACCAAACACCAATGCCAGTGGAACAGCTCGTCCAATCACTATGCGACACCAAACAAGGCTACACTCAGTTTGGCGGGCTCCGCCCATTCGGGGTGTCGTTTTTGTTCGCAGGGTGGGATAAGAACTACGGGTTTCAGCTTTATATGAGTGACCCTAGCGGGAACTATGGCGGCTGGAAGGCGGCGGCGGTTGGGGCGAATAATCAGGCGGCTCAGTCCATGTTGAAGCAGGATTATAAGGAGGAGATTAGTCGGGAAGAGGCGGTACAGCTGGCGCTTAAGGTGTTGAGTAAGACGATGGATAGTACGAGTTTGACGGCGGAGAAGTTGGAGTTGGCGGAGGTGTTTTTGGATGATGGCGGGAAGGTGAAATATCAGGTTTGTTCACCGGAGAATCTTGGGAAGATGTTGGTTAAGTATGGTGTCACTCAGGCTCCGGTGGAAACCTAAAGTGGTGTCATGTCATTGGGATATTCGTATTCTTTTCTTTGCTTGTAGACTTGTTTTGGATTATGTTTTAAGTTTTGGATGTTTGGATATTTTTTTTTTTGGTGATAAATTTATGTTTAAGCAAAAAAAGGCGTATAATTTTATGTTTTTATCGGATTAACAATTTTATTATTAATGTGGTGATTGAATTTTCTCTTCAACAGAAAAATGGGTTTTTTTAGTGTCATAATGTTTTAATTGCTATAAAAACAACCATATGGGCTTTTCAAATGTCAAAGGTATAATGATTTAATTGCTATAAAAAAGATTTGGCTTGAAAATGGATAAGAATTGTGTAAGAACAAACCAAGAGAGATGTTTAAGTGTGGCCTAATGGAGACGAAGATGAGAGTGAAGGGAAAGTGTGCTTAGTAGGAAAGAACGTGCCATTTGCTAAAGGGAAGAAGGACGCGTCCAAGAAAAAGAATTATTGCTTCATGGTGAACAAAGTTAGCAAACCATCAATCATTGAACAGGTAAATAATATGCTTAAATTTAAAAATGGTTGTACGGATAATTGTCGAAAAAAATTGAAGGATATAAAACTAATTATAGCAGACGCATTAAGTGCATATATAACATCGAGATCACGAAAAATGAGTTATGTGCTCAGGAGATATTTTTGCTAAGGGGAAGGTTGGATGATAGGAAGTTGAAGATAAACAAGTTAGAGAGGGATATAGTCCTAGAACGAAATTCTAGGATCATTTTGAAAAAATGAAAACGCTTTGTTAGTTAAACAATGAGACAGTGCCCCAAGTGATAATGTAATGTACAGTTGAACTCTCTACTTGATAAAATATATTATTCAAAGTTAACTTTTGAAAATATGGATGTCGCAGGAAATAGAGTTCGCAAAAAATCGATAAACTCACAAATTTAATCTGAACCCAACCCAAAACTAGCAGGTTGGGTTGAGATTTTCAACCCATTTAGGTTAAATGGGTCAACCCATCTAACATATTTAATTAAATAGGTTAAGTTAGGTAAAAGTTATCAACCCGTTTTCAACCCAACAATCCATTTAACTTTAATATATATTTAATTTAATAGTTATTTAAATTACAATGTTGTATTAATATTTTTTTTGATGCAAACCTAAATCTTATCTTTTTTCTTTGCGCCAACAATACTAGTCTCTCTTACAAATTATTTTGAAATTACATATATTTAATGTTATTTGAAGAGTTTCTTTGTATTTGTGAATTGAGATTGTGCTTTTATTATAGTTTCAATGTTTATTTAAGTTTGAAACTGTTTTAACTGGTGTAATCTTTAGTTAATTTATTTAATTTTTTAGTTTAAATGGGTTAACCCAGGTTTAACCCATTTATTTAATAGGTCGGATTGGGAATTACATAAACGAGTCAATCCGGTGACAACCCATTTATCTAAAAGGTTGGGTTGGGTTGGAAATACTCACCCATTTAGATAAAAAAGGTTGGGTTAGGTTGAAATATTCAACCCAATTAATAAATGGGTTGAACCCGAACCCAACCCAGGTCGACCAATTGTCAGCTCTAGTAAGAAACACATATAACCAAGGTTGTAGAACTCGTTACTCGGTACCTGTTCGGCCGACTACCGGGTAGCGAGTACTCGGATTCGGTAATTCATGTAGAAATATTTTTAGGGAAATTAGATGTCAAAATCATAAGTTAAAATCATAAGTGATTGAAATATATAACGAAATTAGATACACATGAATACATAAAAACTGAAAAAACCTATAATGGTCTTACTACGTGAATAATTAAGGAAAATTTAAGATATATATATATATATATATATATATATATATATATATATATATATATATATATATATATATATATATATATATTATAGTAATTATAACATGTGTGAGTGTTAAATAATAAATCATTAAGTATATTATACATATTAATCACCGAGTTGGCCGAGTTTTACAACACTACTCAGTTTCGTAAAGTAAGGGGCCGATCGGGAAGTACTCGGAATTCTATAACTTGCCTCGGTAAGGGGCCGAGTAGCGAGTACTCGGAGGAGTAATCGGCCAACTCGGCGAGTTTTACAACACTACATATAACTAGTGTTGGGCTAGAAAAATGGTCCTTGGGCATAAAAATTTTCACACAATTTTGTCTACTAAAGCCAAATGTACATGTCCCTTTTTCCATATTCAGAGGATGCCCTTACCCAAAGGTTAAAGTCATAGATTCTCACGACAAAATTGTCTAGATTAACAGTTCCCAAGATAAAAATTGCTCCTTAATTCTACTAAAAATGTGATAAATTCACCAATTATACAGGCTCCAGATGGTTTATCTACTGTACGACCCATAGGTATAATGATAATATAACACTTAGCAAAATTATTGATGAATAATCACCTCATAATCCCAAATATGACTTACGTGTTTGGTTCTATCTCTCTACATGCCGCTTATTTATGACTTCTTTTGTCATGGGTCATGTATACCCATTGTGCACACGTTCTCACCCATCCAACTTCGGCATCATACTTATAGACGTGTCACATATTATCTCCTTACACATAGTATTTTAGCAACGTACATTGTTTAAATTACTCACTATACCGTGTACATCAAACTGATGTGGCGCGTAAACTAATGTAGATTTCACCATTTGCTAGAATTTACTATTTTAACCCTTTCTCGTCAAAAACCACGATATCTAAAGATTTTACTTTGTTTCAGTGGATTACGACAATCAACAAAATTTTTAGGAACACCATTAAAATCTCATAAAGTTCTTCAAAATGACCAAAATGCCCTTGTGCCAACATAGTTCTCCAATATAGCCAAACACATATAATTACTCACATGAGTATTACTATATCAAATTTCTCCATACCGATAAGCTTTTATCTCTATACTGCGACACATATGGAGAAATTTTACCCTATTGTAGTATTCTAACTGTAACATCCGGATTCCTAGGTATCCTATTTTGAGTATTCATATTGAATTTTAGTGAGGAACTCGACGAGTAGGCGCTCAGACTCGCCGAGTGGGATCGCGCATTTCTGGTGTGATTTAATGAAGGACTCGGCGAGTCCGCACTATTAAGTGAAACTCTAATTCTCGGGGCCTGTGCCCAATTTAAAGGCCTTTATAGCCTCCCTTACGACCACTTCACCCCTGAGAAACCCTAGAGAGAGAGAGAGGGAGAGAGAGAGAGTTCGTGGTGCTTGAGGAAGGCTAACTCACCATTTCTTGAGTGTTTTAGCAAAAGAAAAGTGGTTCCAACAAGAGGAGGTTAAGGGGGCTGCAGATCCAAGGTTTTCAAGTTCAGATCTACACTATTGAGGTATCAAATTGAATTTCCCTTCTGTTGTGGGTTAAAATCTATGATTTAGGGTTTTCTATAAACCCTTTTAAGGCTTGAAAGGTTGAGTATATGGTCCTTTGCTGGGTTAGACCTCAGATCTGGACCCATGGAGGTCCAAAGAACCTTTCCCATTCTGCTTTATGCTTGTTCATGGAGGATTGGAGACTAGGTTTCCATTTTTAGAGTTATTTCTCCATTTATGGCTTGATGTGGGTTGCATGCACGTAAAGGTTGCACCTTTACGTGAACTTTGAGCACTGGGAGTCCAGATCTATAGTTTGGTAAAGCAGATCTGGCCTCAGAAGGTCATTTGAGAGTTGTTATGGGAGCAACTCGCCGAGTCCATAAGTGGACTCGACGAGTCGAGTTGAGGTTGCCCCGCGATTCGTGACCGGTGTCACTCGTTGAGTGGAAGGATGACTCGACGAGCCATGAGAGGCTGAAAGGATTCAGAGGACCTGCATGGACTCGCCGAGTCGCCCATGTGCACTTGACGAGTCAGGTCAATGTTGAACGTTGACTTTCGTTGACCTTAGGGTTCTAGTCAAGACTGATTCAGGAGAGTTCAGGGAAGGGTAGAATGGTATTCTACCCAGTCTGTAGAGAAGAGATCATGAGAGAGTATTGATCGGGAATGTTATTTGAATAATAGGAGGAGGCTAGGTCGGGACGTTGAGCACGAGAGTTTATCCGACTTCATTGAGGTGAGTCTTCTCACTATATTGTACCTGGAAGGGTACCTACATGTGACCAGAAGGTCTTGTATGCTATGATGTATGTGCTATATGTGGTTATGTGCTATGTATGTGCTATGTACGTTATGTATGATAAGGGCCGGAAGGTCAAGATGATATTTATGTATGTGCTATGTATGTTACGTATGGTAAGGACCGGAAGGTCAAGATGATATGGACTGGAAGGTCAAGACGGTACGGACCGGAAGGTCGATATGGGTAGGACCGGAAGGTCTATCGGGATTTTGGACAGAAGTCCCCTGAGACACACGAATCGGAAGATCCTACAGAGTCATGGCCCGGAAAGGCGTATGTGGGGTATGTGGTATTTTGGGGAACTCACTAAGCATTTATGCTTACAATTGTTATGTTATGTGTTTCAGGTGCGAGCGAGGATCGCGGGAAGGCGCCGGCATGATCCGTACACACCTATGGAGTTTATGTTATTGAGATTCTTGGACATGTTTTTGTTATGACACAGTGATACATTATGTTTTGTGATTTTCATGTGATTGAAAGTACGATTTAAAAATGAAAAATTGTTTTAAAATTTACGTCGTTACAAGTTGGTATCAGAGCCTTGGTTTGAGGGATTCGGGTGCATCTTCGGATGAATCTGAACTCAAACTGAGGAATTGAGAAAGTTTTTCATAAAATAAACAATTTTTCTAAAAAAGTAAAAGGTTTTGAGAAAGACAGAAAGGAGCAGTGTATACGATCAACCAGCACCCGAACGGTGATTTCCCAAAATACCCTTACGTTATGTGTTATGAGATATGTTATGATATGATAAGCATGCTAGAGTTGGCTAGGTATTCATATTAGGACTAGAGTGGCCTGATTTTGTGATGCCTTAGCCTAAGAAGGATTTTGCTGCTATGTGATGCTTGAGAGCGAATAAGTAGCAGTGAGGAGCTGATGAGAGGTCTACCGTAGGGTAGCCTATGCCTGTAAGATATAGAGTACTTACGTTCTGGGATCCAAGGAGGAGGACTTAGGGTGAATACTGATGCGGTGTAGACGGTAGTATAGGGCCCGTACTACTAAATACACCGGAGCAGTGCGTACTCTAAGTAAGAATCCTTTGGGTACTAAGGAACAAGTAGGGTTGAGTTATCAAGTATGAGTATGCTCGAGCGAGTCTATGATATTATTATGTTGTATTTTAGAGACATCATGGTTGGGACATGCCACAGACCTGAGGCGAGTGGTGTGAGTGACGAGGAGCTTCGTCAGATGATCCACGATGAGGTGGCAGCGACGATCCGAGCTGATATTCCGGAGTTGTTTGGGTCTATCAAGACCACACTGATTGAGACTTTCGATGAGCGGTACGCAACGGTGACTGAGGCTGCGGCTGGTGCAGCTACCACAACTGTGGCTGTTACCAGACCCCAGGGAGGTGACTCGTTGTTGTTTCGGGAGTTCAGCAACACGAAGCCACCCGGGTTTGATGGGACGCAGGATCCGATCGCTGCGATGAGATGGATTACTGATATTGAGAGATGCTTCTACATGTGTTAATGTCCGGAGCATCTGAGGGTTCGTTTCGCGCTGAACCAGCTTCGCTTGGGAGCGAAGGACTGGTGGAAGTTCGTGACAGCGAGCTTCACTCTTGCAGAGGTTTCAACGGTAACCTGGGAGAGGTTCACCACCATGTTCAGAGATGAGTATGTTCCTCCGGTGGAGAGGGAATGGTTGGTTTAGGAGTTCTTGACCCTTAAGCAGGGTACTGATTCTGTTACTGTGGTTACCAGGAAGTTTCATGAGAGGGCGATGTTCTGCCCTGAGCAGGTGTCTTCTGAGCAGGCACGTATGAGCCGGTATTTGGGTGTTTTGAGGAGAGACATTCGGGAATTCGTGTCGAACTCGACTTACCGGACATTTACTGAGCTCCAAGAAAATGCCCGGAAGAGGGAGATTGAGTTGGAGACTCAGGCCAGGGAGGAGGCCGAGTCTCAGAGGATGGATCGGCGGCCGACACAGTCTCAGCCGGCAGCCAAGCAGGCCAAGTCTGCTAATACGAGATCTGGAGGCCAGAAGGGCCGCACTTACGGAAAGTGCGGCAAGGGACATGATGGGGTCTGTCGATCGGGTGCTTGCTACAAATGTGGAAAGGAGGGGCATATCGCCAAGGATTGCCCCAAGGGATTTATGGTTTGCTTTCATTGCAACCAGACTGGCCATCGGAAGGCCGAGTGCCCATAGTTACATCAGGGATCAGCACATGGATCTGCACCTGTTACTAGGGTTACCGAGGTTCGGCCAGTGAAGGCCGAGGCACCGAAGGCTCACGGGAGAGCTTTCCAGTTGACAGCGGAGGAGGTCCGCACAACGCCTGATGTAGTGGCTGGTATGTATTCTTATTTATTTTATGATGTGTTGAGATATTGTGCTTATACGATGATATGCGTAGGTACTTTTCTTGTGAGTCCTGTACCTGCCTTAGTGTTATTTGAATCAGGTGCGAGTCGATCTTTTGTGTCGATAATGTTTAGTCGGCACATTAGTAGCAGACGAGAGGTGCTGAGGCGACCTCTACGAGTTTCCATAGCTGAAGAGCGAGCGGTGTATGCTACGGAGGTGATACGAGGATGTGTACTCGAGATCTTCGGCATTGAGTTTCCGATAGATCTGGTCCCGATAGCGATGGAGGTCGTGTGTGTCATAGTGGTCATGGATTGGTTGAGCCTATTTGGGGCTGTTATAGACTGCGAGCGAAAGATGATGATGATGCGAGACCCTAGTGGGGGAGTACTTACGGTGTACGGTTAGGGTACTCGTTCTGAGCCAACGTTTTGTTTGACTGCCAGAGCGAGACAGAGTTTACAGCTGGGCTGCCACGAGTATGTAGCCTATGTGATGGACACACGAGGGGCCTCTGAGGGGCCAAGTTCGGTGGATGAAGTTCCTATAGTGCGTGAGTTCCCGTATGTTTTTCCCAAGGAGTTGCCGGGTGTGCCTCCCGAGAGGCAGGTAAAGGTATGCATTGATTTGGTTCCGAGGGCAGCGCCTATCGCCAAGGCGCCTTACCGCCTTGCGCCGTCAGAGATGTAGGAGTTATCCTTGCAGCTTCAGGAGCTGCTGGGGAAGGGGTTTATTCGACCGAGTAGCTCGTCGTAGGGAGCGCCGATCCTTTTTGTCAAGAAAAAGGATGGTCACATCGGATGTGTATTGACTACCGGGAGTTGAACAAGTTGACGGTCAAGAACCATTATCCATTACCGAGGATCGAGGATTTGTTCGATCAGTTGCAGGGAGCGTCTTGGTTTTCCAAGATTGATCTGAGGTATGGATATCACCAGATGAGAGTGTGTGATGAGGATATCTAGAAGACGGCGTTCAAGACTCGTTATGGGCATTACGATCTTGTGGTGATGCCTTTCGGGCTCACCATTGCACCAACAACGTTCATGGATCTCATGAACAGGGTGTGTAGACCGATGCTAGATCGTTCGGTGATCGTGTTCATCGATGATATACTGGTGAATTCGAGATCTAGAGAGCAGCATGAGGAGCATCTGAGAGAGATTCTCGAAGTATTGAGGACGAAGAGGCTTTATGCCAAATTCTCCAAGTGCGAGTTCTAGTTACAAGAGGTCTAGTTCTTGGGGCATCTCGTCAACCAGGATGGGATTTTGGTCGATCCAGCCAAGATTGAGGTGGTTATGAGGTGGGAGATGTCGAGATCACCCACCAAGATCAGGAGTTTTCTAGGATTGGCCGGCTACTATCGGAGATTTATCAGAGATTTCTCCAAGATTGTCATGCCTCTCACCAGGTTGACCCAGAAGGGTGTTTCTTTTTCATGGGGTCCGGAGCAGCAAACCTCGTTTGAGACACTTCGCCAGAGATTATGCGTAGCTCCAGTGTTAGCTCTCCCGTAAGGGATAGAGGATTTTGTGGTGTATTGTGACGCATCGATATCGGGGTTGGGTGCAGTACTCATGCATAGGGGGCATGTGATAGTGTATGTATCGAGGCAGCTGAAGCCTCATGAGACGAGGTATCCCTGGTGGATTAGTGTCTAAGTCCATAACTATTTTTGTATGTACTTGACCCGATTATGAGCATGGTCCTTTTGGGTTGCCTTCACCATAGAAATATGTAGGATGAATTAAGGAGAGAAAGGTTTAATTATGATTTATTAGTATATTATGAGAATAATATATTAAAGGAGAAATGATATTGTTTAATTAATATTAGTCAAGAATTAATTGATAATTAATTGTGTGGCTAAAAGAGATTAATTAAACTTAAGGGACTGGAATTGTAATTATAAGAGAATTGCAAGAGTGGGCTAATGGACTCCATAGAGTGGAGTGGACGAAACTTATGGGGAAGCCCATAAGATTTCGTCCATGACTCTAAAGAAAGGGATTCATGGGCTGCTTAGGGCGTAAGCAGTCAGATTAGGGTTTCCCAGTTGAAAACTCTAATAGCCTACATGTATATATAGATCCCTAAGGCCCCAAAAACGTGGAAAGGAGTTCCTCTAGGGTTTCTAGACGTTTTGGGCAGCCTCTTCTCTTCTCCTCTTCATCCAAGTTGCTTAGTGGTGTTTGTGACTCCATTAGAAGTGCAACACTTGAGGCACTAAGCTTTTGAAGCCAATCAAAGCAAGGAATTGATTGTTATTACAATATAACAATCAAAGGTAATTACTAAACCCTTATTTTAGTTCTTATTTGATAGATCTAGGGTTTATAGCTTTGGATACTCAATTGCATGTTCATTAGACAAACTAGATCCAACAGCTATTAGGGTTTGCATGTACACCATAGGAATGATGTATTGCTCAAAACCCATGAGTGGTATCAGAGACTAGGGTTGTTTGTTAGTGAATTTGATGTTTGATTGATCATTTTTTGCTTGAAAAAATGAAGTTTTTTGGCTTATGCTTGTCCGACTCGGCGAGTCAGCAAATGAACTCGGCGAGTCCAGTCTTTGACTCGGCGAGTTCGAGGATCTGGCAGCGTTTTTTTGGCGATTTTCTTGCTATTTTGGCTTGGGATACTTACCATAACGTTTTTAATTAATAAAATCCGATTTTTATTGATTTTGGGTGAATATCCTTACCAAAATCGTAGATAATTACCATTTAATCAAATATTTGTTACCATATAAGATAATGTTTAATTATTTGAGTTATTTGATGAATTATCCTACAAGATATTTGACTAGGTCAAAATTACATAATTGCCTTGTTTGAATAGTTTCAAATTGCACCCTTTAGGTTTTATTGTTTACATTTGAACTTAAAAGTTTTGTTTTTGAAATTTAAATAAGTTAAACCCTAATGTTTTGAAATGTTTCAAAACTTGCCCTCAAGTTTTGGAATTTAAAAGTTGATTAACAGTTTAATTTTGAAATGTTAAATTCTAAAACCCTAGTAATTTGAAAAGTTCAAATCACACGCTTATGGTTTTATTGAATTAATTAAAGTGTATAATTAATAGTGATTTAATAAACCCATAAAGTTTTGGTTACATTTAATTAAATTAAGAGTATAATTTACTAAATTGAACCACCTAGTATTTTAAAAGTGTAAAGTACACCCTATACTATATATAACATTAAAAGCTAATATTATATATATGTATGAGTAAAATTCAGTCTTACCATTAGTAGGCCTCATTCATGAAGTTGGTCTATAAGGGGTTTTTACGGGAAATTGTCTATAAAATGGAGATTGAATGGGTATCCACTCTTACCCACCGCACTCTTGACTAGTGGAGGGTCGTTAACCGAACAGGTAGGATAGGACAGAAACCTTCCATTATAAGTATAATGAAGTACAGAGTAACTAAATGCTTATACAAATTTCCAAATCATAGTTACTTTAGGCAAAATGTGAAATTGTATGCTAACCCATGGAATTACACTTCGTACCCTTGTCAAAAGTTAGTGGAGCGTGTGTGGTTAACAGGCACACTAATTTGGGGATGACATTGGTGGCGAAGGGTGGATCAATGCTTATGATAGATCAATGGAGCGTGTGTGGCTAACCGACACATTGATTAGGTGATTGTAGCATTGTGTGCACCACATGATTCGTATGGTTATTCACACCATGTTTGTGATCCTCGACATCCCAGTCACAAATAGTAGGGCATAATCGAGATTAAACGTGCCATTGAAAAGTTCAATGAATCTCAAAAGATCTAGGAGTTTCAATTCATTTAAAACTTAAACTTCCTTTTCGTTTTTCATGGTGGAAATTGGTAAATCGTCATTTACCTACCTTCAAATATTCTGCGACTAGATTACGACATCCCTCTTCTAGGTTGTGGAGTATTGTGTTGGATCCTATCCTTGATGTTTCATTTGGGTGTTACATCAAGGATTCTAATCAACTTAACTTGAATTTTCTCCCGTTTTGTAGATGTCTAGTTCTGACAATCATGGTCTTCCCAAATTCCATGAACAAGTTTTCCAAATGAAGATGATGTTCCACGATATGATTGAGGAACAAGAGATCATGTTTAAATTCCTCCACACCCTCCAACTGTTCTCCCTACCCCACAAGTTCAAAGGCTTGAAAAGTTCAAGCTCACTCAAGCCTTATTGGCAATTAAGCATGAAGATAGAAATTCTGTGCGTGCACACATCTTAGAGATGAAGTCACACATTGATAGGTTAAGCATGTTGGGTGTCGATATTTCAAGTGAGTTGGCTGCTGACTGGCTTCTTCAGTCACTTCCTAAATCATATAGTGAGTTCGTTAGAGAGTACTATATGATGGATCACGAAGTGACCCTCATTGATCTCACCTATTTGCTTATAGCTGCTGAATCAACAATGATTTGGCGTGCTGGTCAAGCAAATTTGTCTGGTGAATCAAACTCCCAAACTTCAATGGACACTGGCAACATTGGAAGTCCAGAAAGAACTAAGTCTATGATTGTCCGATGTGCTGTTCCAAAGGAGTCCATTTGCTTTTATTGCCAAGAGAAGGGGCATTGAAGACGAAGCTGCCCAAACTACCTGAGAGATCTAAGAGATGGGAGAGTCAAGACGTATGGCTCTACTTCAGGTAAAATCCATTAACTAACTCTTTTATGTTCCTATTCTAGATTCATAAGACATGATGTGATAAGATTACATTTTGATGTTTTGTAGGATCGAAGAAAAGAGAGGAAGCTTAAGGGAAGAAGTGAGCTGAATCTAAGAAGTGGATTTCAATCGCATTGCTTGAAGATTGGATTCTTGAGCTACTACTTGGAGTTAGAATAGATGACTAAGAAATATGTAATAACATAGTTTTTCAATTGAATTGCATCGTAAGGACAAATTTTTCCGCAATAAAATAAATTTTGATTTTGTCTTATTTTTTTATCCTTAAAATGGCATATATGAAAAATTGATGTTTAAAGGTTTCTATTATTAGCAATAATGGATTTGATTCTTAATTATGTTATTTGTGAAGATGTCAAGAATTTACCAAATAGGGAGAGTTTCTCATCGCCAAGTTTCACTTGGACAGAAACTTGGAATCATACAACTTGGTTGTGTGATGAATGAGAAACTTCATATTTGGAAATTAGACTAATTCTTTGACAAAGTGTCAATTGAAGGACTAGGAGATCAAGTACACAAGATTGTACGTTGATCAAGTCCACCACAAGAGTGATAAATATATTCTTCATGATTTACTAAAGTTTATTAAATATGAATGTACTTATAAGATTAAGTGTAATTCTGAGTTGATTGAAAAATGTTTCAATGAATAGCAGAACGAATAAGAAGAATCAAGTAGGCAGAAACATAAAAGTTTCTCTATTCTAAGAAGAATGGAGAGTACCTTTTATTGTGTTTTATGATAAGTCTTAATGATTAAGAACTATATCTCAATTGATTCTCTAAGTGAGTCTTAGTACATTTGTACATCTAAGAAGAGGAATCGGGAATTGTGGAATTTGTTAAATCAAGAAGTCAATCATACTTCGTTCCAATATCGAATCTTAGAGTCATACTCCAAGATTGCGAATTGAGTGACAAGTCTTAAGTAGGTTTATAACACTCATCAAATGTGGAATTTGAAAAAGGTTTTCTTATTCTTTCACATTTGAAATTGGTAAGTTGTGATGTCTTGGATAAGACAAAGACCAACTAGGACCAATTTGTCAGGTGTTTTGTCTTGATAAAAGCTACACTAACTCTTGAATATTTGTTTGTCAAGAAATGTTTCTTGATAAGAGAGAGCCTTATATGTCAAGGATTCAGTGGGAGTTTTAATGTTTTTTTTTAAAAAGTTTCGAGAACAAATCAAGAATAAACCTTATCGATCATCACTAGCACACGACTTGAGGTTTACAACCTATCGTGTTGACATTATTTTGTTTCTATGTCATTCCAATTGAGTTAATTATGCATGTGAGTTCTATGAGTTCTCATTTGAATACATAAAGACAAAGTACCTTGATCGATGGAAAGTACATTGATATGTAAGGATAAGTTGCTAAACCGCTTGGAAGACATGGTGGGAACTCGTGTCACCATAAGGCAAGAAATCAAGATTAAGAAAGTTCAGTCCATATGAGTTTGGATTTGTCACAAACTTTGGTTTTGGCAAATTCACATGGATAGGAACTCATACACCATAAAATCTAAGTGTCATGAAATCCCCTCCTTCATGAAAATGACTGTGAGGAAATGCTTTCACTAAGAGAGATTTTAAGAAGATGGCAATTGTGAAAATTGTATTCTCAAATTCGATTATGGTTACGGCATCCCTTTCTATAGTTCGAATTGTGAGATTTGGCAATGAGTCTGAACATTTGGGACTTAGTAACATAAGTTCTGAATTTGTCTAGACTAGACTCACATGTGAGCTTTCTAAGGCAAAGGTGTTTGAGGTTAAGAAGCTTAGATAAAGGCTTATCAAAGCATCAAGCTTAGGCAAAGGTGTATGAGGTTAAGAAGCTTATATGTCAAAGCTAGTGGGAGCATAAGTGATATGATTATATGATAATAATCATGATGATAGTGGGAACATAAGTGTTATGCTTGTATGATTATTATGGCAATTATTGCAAGTTAGCAATATTAATTATAAAAAAATAGATTCAATTTGCAAAGTTGCATGGGTTGAAAAGTTGTTTTGCTATAATTAAGGGAGAGAATATTATACTTCGTTCAAAAATCTAAAGCTTAGATTGAGAAATTTTAATTAATATAGTCAAAGGATACATAGTGTGTTCTCAAATTTCGATTATGATTACGGCATACCTCTTCATAGTTTGAATTGTGAGAACGTGACACATAAAATATTATGGTAGAAGATTGATAAAGTATCATATCTCTATGTAAGACATTATGCATCGTGTCCCATATGCTTCAGGTATAGGATCGATTGCAAATGCTATAATATTTGACCATTCTAAAATTTTCCAAATGTCTAGCGCGTTAAGAGGGAAAAAGGACTAGATTTGGTTTTAACTAAAATAATTAAACAACTATCAAAGGACGATCTGAAGTTCGTTGAGGATTGGTCATTTGTGAGTAGTTGGAAGTATGGTATTGGATGGACCATATTGATATTATTATGAATAGATAAGATTCTATTAAGAATGAGTTGTCATACGGCAAATGTGGAAATGTTTCCATATTGGGAGTTGGATATTGAGAATCTATGTCTAGATTAGAAACTTTTATGCAAGAAGGATGTTCAAAGGAATGTACTTTGAATGTGAGACTTCACGTCTATGGAATTGTCTTGTAACAATTTCTGATAGAGTACTTTGTAATTTCATTGGCCAGGTCTTGGTGATTTTTGTGCTATGACTTTGCGAAAGGATCGTTGCATAAAATGTTAGAATCTAGCATATTCTAGTGGTGGCAAGAACCTTGAGTTCTAACACTAATGATAAGGATTGGGAATTGTGAAATGAGCATCATTGGAAAAGTTTTCAATTGATCTATTTCACAAAGCATGGACCATAGGAAACAAAGTGTGCATTCTTGGAGCATGGGACAATTGTTGTTGTAATTCAAGTAATAAGTTGATTTTCTGAAACAGTAAACGATGAATCATGAGTAATGAATATGGTGTTTAAATAGAAGTGTTTTATTTACTCTCACAAGTTTGGGGCCATATAGGATTAAGTATTATTGTTGTGTCTCAATTTGCATGTTTTGACTTCCAGAATAACTGGGTTATTCGAACCTCCGCAGTCGGTCATACGTTGGAAGTAAGTATGAAGGAAGACTATCATGAAGAGTCTATAGATTGTCTGAAGAGTTTAGGCATAGCACAAGTTTGCTGCAGAGTTCATGAGTACTTTGATAAGATTAGAGTATTGGATTAAACCCACGCTCACTTGGATCACTTCATGGATTTATCACGGGTGATTAGTGAGACGATAATATTGTATATTCTTGAAACCGAGAAGTGTGAGTTGTTATTTGTTGGTCGGTTGCACATTGATAATAAGTAAACGCACCAGTAACTTGGTGTTATAAAACTTATTGTTGTGTGTGATTCAATCAGTGAATGCAAGCGAGCATTTGAGTCGAAGTTTATCCATTCCTTTTACCCAAGGTGGATAAAAGCAATATCTGTGGGCCTCTCGATGATTTACTGATGACACCTAAGCGCTTGGCCAAGCTGGGACTAAGTTGATGTGTTCAATTGTAGTCTGTTGTTAGTCGTCATAAATCGGAAGTCAGGAAACAGTATAGAGAGAATGATTAAAATTCATGCCTTATGTCTATACGATATCTTGAGAATGGAGGAATATATGATCCCTTATCTAAAGGACACGCTATCTGATAAGACCAGAGTTGACAGCGGCTTTTGAAAGCTACGATCGCTGATCAGGTTCTGAAGTCATATGGAAAATAGTTATTAGACTTATCCAAGTGGGAGACTATTGGATTAGTGTCTAAGTCCATAACTATTTTTGTATGTACTCGACCCGATTATGAGCATGGTCCTTTTGGGTTGACTTCACCATAGCAATTTGTCGGATGAATTAAGGAGAGAAAGGTTTAATTATGATTTATTAATATATTATGAGAATAATATATTAAAGGAGAAATGATATTGTTTAATTAATATTAGTCAAGAATTAATTGATAATTAATTTTGTGGCTAAAAGAGATTAATTAAACTTAACGGACTGCAATTGTAATTATAAGATAATTGCAAGAGTGGGTTAATGGATTCCATAGAGTGGAGTGCACGAAA
Source organism: Lactuca serriola (assembly GCF_051521515.1). Classification (NCBI taxonomy): domain Eukaryota; kingdom Viridiplantae; phylum Streptophyta; class Magnoliopsida; order Asterales; family Asteraceae; genus Lactuca; species Lactuca serriola. The sequence continues at coordinate 156,313,575 of NC_136412.1, read as the reverse complement.
CTTATGGGGAAGCCCATAAGATTTCGTCCATGACTCTAAAGAAAGGGATCCATGGGCTGCTTAGGGCCTAAGCCGTCAGATTAGGGTTTCCCAGTTGAAAACCCTAATAGCCTACCTGTATATATAGATCCCTAAGGCCCCAAAAACATGGCAAGGAGTTCCTCTAGGGTTTCTAGACGTTTTGGGCAGCCTCTTCTCTTCTCCTCTTCATCCAAGTTGCTTAGTGGTGTTTGTGACTCCATTAGAGGTGCAACACTTGAGGCACTAAGCTTTTGAAGCCAATCAAAGCAAGGAATTGATTGTTATTACAATATAACAATCAAAGGTAATTACTAAACCCTTATTTCAGTTCTTATTTGATAGATCTAGGCTTTATAGCTTTGGATATTCAATTGGATGTTCATTAGACAAACTAGATCCAACAGCTATTAGGGTTTGCATGTACACCATAGGAATGATGTATTGCTCAAAACCCATCAATCCCACCCACGATCTGGAGTTGGGGGCGGTGGTGTTCACCCTCAAGATCTGGCGTCACTATTTGTATGGGGTTCGGTGTACCATATACACGGACCACAAGAGTTTGAAGTATTTGATGGATCAGCCCAATCTGAATATGCATCAGAGGAGATGGTTGGATGTGGTAAAGGATTACGATTGTGAGATCCTGTACCACCCGGTCAAAGCTAATGTTGTAGCTGATGCCTTGAGCCGAAGGTCGGAGAGTGCCCCGATTCGAGGCACTTGTATGAGATTGACAGTGATGATTCCGGTTTTGGACACCATTCGGGAGGCCAAGCTGAGGCTGTGTGACCGGAGAACCGCAAGAGGGAGCGGGTGATTGGACAGGTACCTGAGTTTGTTACCGATAGTCGAGGGCTGATGACCTTTCAAGGTCGGATTTGGGTGCCATATGCAAGCAGGGCACGTACCATTCTGATGGAGGAAGCGCATAGATCGAGGTTCTCGATCCATCCCGGGGCCACGAAGATGTTTTTGGACCTGAAGAGAGATTATTGGTGGCTCTGTATGAAAAGGGATGTTGTGTGGTTTGTTGAGAAGTGCTTGACCTGTCGCTAGGTTAAGGCCAAGCACTAGCGTCCGCATGGCTAGTTGCAGCCGCTTGAGGTTCCCTAGTGGAAGTGGGAACAAATTTCCATGGATTTCATTACCAAATTGCCAAGGATCGCGAGGGGTGTCAATGCAATTTGGGTGATCGTCGACCGGCTGACAAAGAGCGCACATTTTCTTGCTATCAGTGAGAGCTCTTTTGTCGAGAGGTTGGCAAAGTTATACGTGAGGGAGGTGGTATCGCGTCATGGGGTACCGATCTTGATTGTGTCAGATCGAGATGTACGTTTGACTTCCAGGTTCTGGAAGAAGTTCCACGAGGAGTTGGGTACGAGGTTGCATTTTGGTACCACCTACCACCCACAGACGGACGGACAGAGTGAGCGGGCGATTCAAATGCTCAAGGACATGCTCCGAGCATGTGTATTGGACTTCGGAGGAAGTTGGGAAACGTATATGCCATTAACTGAGTTTTCCTACAACAACAACCACCATTCTAGTATTGGTATGCCTCCCTTCGAGCTGTTGTATGGGAGGAGGTATCGGACTCCCATTTGTTGGGGAGAGGTAGGGCGGCGTGTGATGGGTAGTACTGAGATAGTGCTTCAGACTACAGAGTAGATTCAACAGGTTAAACAGAGGTTACTGACGGCTCAGAGTCGTCAGAAGAGTTATGCGGATTGCCGACGATCCGAGCTGGAGTTCCAGGTGGGGGACTTTGTACTCATGAAAGTATCTCCTTGGAAAGGAGTGATCCGATACAGGAAGAGGGGCAAGCTGGGGCCCCGGTACATCGGTCCATTCAGGGTGACCGCGAGGGTGGGAAAGGTAGCATATCGATTAGAGTTACCTACGGAGTTGAGCCAGATTCATGATACCTTCCACGTGTCTTAGTTGAGGAAGTGTATAGCCAACGAGTCGGTAGTGGTACCGCTGGAGGATATTCAGGTAGATGCGAGCCTGAATTACGCTGAGAGACCAATCGCGATCCGGGATCGGAAGATCAAGGTTCTGAGGAACAAGGAGGTGTCACTGGTGCAGGTCCAGTGGTAACATCGGAAAGGGTCCGAGCTGACTGGGAGCCGGATTTGGAAATGCGGGAGCAGCATCCATAGTTGTTTGTCGAGTAGGACTTCGAGGGCGAAGTCTGATTCTAGTGGGGGAGAATTGTAACATTTGGATTCCCACGTATCCTATTTTGAGTATTCATATTGAATTTTAGTGAGGAACTCGGCGAGTAGGCGCTCAGACTCGCCGAGTGGGATCGCGCATTTCTGGTCCGATTTGATGGACTCGGCGAGTTGATGGATGGACTCGGCAAGTCTGCGCTGTTAAGTGAAACCCTAATTCTCGGGGCATGTGACCTATTTAAAGGCCTTTATAGCCTCCATTGCAGCCACTTCACCCCTGAGAAACCCTAGAGGGAGAGAGAGAGAGAGAGAGAGAGAGAGAGATAGAGAGAGAGTGTGTGTTTATGGTGCTTGAGGAAGGCTAACTCACCCTTTCTTGAGTGTTTTAGCAAAAGAAAACTGGTTCCAACAAGAGGAGGTCAAGGGGGCGGCAGATCCAAGGTTTTCAAGTTCAGATCTACACTATTGAGGTATCCAATCGAACTTCCCTTATGTTGTTGGTTAAAATCTATGATTTAGGGTTTTCTATAAACCCTTTTAAGGCTTGAAAGGTTGAGTATATGGTCCCTTGCTGGGTTAGACCTCAGATCTGGACCCACGGAGGTCCAGAGAACCTTTTCCATTCTGTTTTATGCTTGTTCATGGAGGATTGGAGACTAGGTTGCCATTTTTAGAGTTATTTCTCCATTGATGGCTTGATGTGGGTTGCATGCACGTAAGGGTTGCACCTTTCTGTGAACTTTGAGCATTGGGAGGCCAGATATATAGTTTGGTAAAGCAGATCTGACCTCAGAAGGTCATTTGAGCGTTGTTATGGGAGCAACTCGCCGAGTCCATAAATGGACTCGACGAGTCGAGTCGGGGTTGCCCTGCGATTCGAGACGAGTGTCACTCGTTGAGTGGAAGGATGACTCGACGAGCCATGAGAGGCTGAAAGGATTCAGAGGACCAGCATGGACTCTCCAAGTCGCCCACGTGCACTCGATGAGTTAGGTCAAAGTTGACCGTTGACTTTCGTTGACCTTAGGGTTCTGGTCAAGACTGATTCAGGAGAGTTCAGGGAAGGGTAGAATGGTCTTCTACCCAGTCTGTAGAGAAGATGTAACATCCCAAAGTTAGAATCAAGAGTTCAGGGGGTAAAGTCAGTTTGGAAAAGAGGAACTCGGCGAGTAGGAGCTGCAACTCGTCGAGTCTAAGCGTGTGCCGAGCACATGTTAAGTGACCGGACTCACCGAGTCGGAGACTGGACTTAACGAGTTCGTGCTGGAATAAGAAACCCTAATTCCTAGGGTTTGCACCCTATTTAAAGAATGATATGCCTTCACTTCAACCTCTAGCTTCCCTGAGTGTTCTAGAGAAACCCTAAATCGTGAGAGACTCCATTGTTGAGAAGATTGAAGCTTGGAAGAAGAAATCGGTGAAAAGAAGTTGGAGGAATTTGAGGATAGCATCAAGAGAGCTTGTGGATCTGAAGTCTACATCAGTTTAGACTCATCCCTAAGGTAATAGGACCTTACCTTAAGCTATTTCCTTGTTATTTCATCCATGGTGTGTGATTTGGGGTTCTTTAGCATGGTTGGGATCTATTTCGGGTATAGAGACTAGATTTGAGATTGCAACTTCAGATCTAGGTTGGTTTGGAGCCATGAGATCAGAAAGTGATAGCTTTGGGGCGTGATTGAGAGTGTCCTTGCCTTAAACCTTCATTTTTAGCTTGTTGGAGCTTGATGAGCCTTGCATGCACGTAAAGTTGGAAACTTTAAGTGTGAATCTGGCCCTAGGAGTCCAGATCTATGTATTGGAAGCAATTGAATGGCCTGTGATCGTCTGAATGAAGATGTCACGAATGGACTCGACGGGTCTGGGAAATGACTCGACGAGTCAGGCTAAGGATCAGACTTTGAGTCGCGTAATAACTTGGCAAGTTGCATGGGTGACTCGGTGAGAAGTATGATGATGAGCTTGGACTCAGCGAGTTGGAAGAATAACTCGGCGAGTTTGTTGAAGATTGCCTTGGACTCGGGGAGTCTGGTCGTGAAGTCCTAACCTTTTCTGGTTGAGCTGTGAATCAGTGAGTCGAGGGATGACTCGGTGAGTTGAGCAGGAAGGGACTTAGAGCTTGTTGGACTCGACGAGTCTTGGGGCGACTCGACGAGTTGAGTCGTGGCATGGGAGTTTCTGAGCATAGGAACTCGACGAGTCAACGGATCGACTCGGCGAGTAGGGTCAACCAGGAAGGTTGACTTTGACTAAGGACTTTGACTGAAGGCCCCAAGAGGGCGGACCAGACGTGCCAAGGCGCGGAGAGTGGACCAGTCAGACTGAAGGCCTGGTGCGGGAGGGCCAGTCATACTGTAGACTCAGAGAGTGGACCAGGTGGACTGAAGGCCCAGTGCAGGCGGACCAGTCATACTATAGACTCAAAGAAAGAGTGGACCAGGTGGACTGAAGGCCTGGTGCAGGCGGACCAGTCACATTGTAGACTCGATATGCATGACTGTTCTGTTTATGATATGATCTGATATGTGTGTGGTATTGTGGTTGGTATTTTGGGGGTAACTCACTAAGCTTTCGGGCTTACAGTTTCAGTGTATTGTTTCAGGTACTTTAGGAGATCGTGGCAAGGCGAAGGTGTGATCGTATCGCTCCTCAGTTTTATGTTGATGTTTCTGGGATACTCTGATAATAAATGAACTGAAAACCTTTTTGTAATAAATTAATGAATATAGGTTGTTTTTGAAAAGTTTAAATTGGTTTGAAATTTTGGATGTTACAAGTTGGTATCAGAGCCTTGGTTTGAGTGAATTGGAGGAACATTCGTGTGAATCCAGTCTCAAATCAAGGAGAGTTTTCAAAGTGAAATTGAAATGGTTTTCAAAAATAAGTAGAGGAGGATGCGGAGGTACGATCAGCCAGAGCCAGTAAGTAGACCCCAAAAATAACATACAAGTTATTTGATTATGTGATATGTTAGAATAGCATGCTAGTACTAGGCTAGGGATCTTTAGGAATTGCATGAGAGAATTGCCTGATTATATGATGCCTGCTAGCCTAGGGTTCCCTGTCATGTGAGGTAGTTAGCAGTTCCTCTAGAGGTGAGGATTAAGTGTTGCCATGTATATGATTAGCGGTAGGGTGTTGTGGTGATACTTGATATAAATATGGGTAGGTGTGGAAGGTAGTATGGGCCCATACTAATGAAAGCACAGGACCCACAAGGAAGTCACCACCCCTAGGGTCGGGTTGGGAGTCAGTTCCCGGGTTCCTGGGGAAGCATCTGATTTTCTTGCGGTGTATTTTCAGTATGGTGGTTACGAGGCATGCCGGGGGTGGATCCGGGTCAGGATCGGGATCAGGAGAGGGCGGTCAGGGTGGATTGGTGCCACCCGAGGTCATTGGTCAGATGAGTATGGATGAGTTGGATGCTAGGATTCATGAGATCCTGCATGATGAGATTGCTGCTATGTTTAGGGCGGAGATGTCGGAGATGTTTGGGTCGATCAAGACCGCCATGGTTGAGTATTTTGATGAGTGCTATGCGGCTCTTGCAGAGACGGCTGCCGCGGTAGCTGCAGCAGCTGTATCAGCGACAGGGGGAGGAACCGGTTGAGGTTTTTAGTATCGGGAATCCGATAATATGAAGCCCCTACTTTCGATGGAGTTCAGGATTCGATCGTTGCTATGAGGTGGTTGTCAGACATGGAGGGTTGTTTCTTCACGTGTTCATGCCCTGCGGATCAGAGGGTGAGGTGTGCTCTGAACCTTTTGAGGCTCGGGGCGAATGATTGGTGGAGGTTGACCACGGGATCTTATTTGGATGCACAGTGGGCTGCGGTTACATGGGATCAGTTCCAGGAGATGTTGAGTACTCGATATGTTCCGAGGGTTGAGAGAGAGAGGTTGGCTCAGGTGTTCTTGGAGCTGAAGCAGGATTCAGAGACTGTGATGGAAATCACCAGGATGTTTACTGAGAGGGCGATGTTTTGCCCTGAGTTTTCTTCGAAGTAGGCTCAAATGACCCGATATCTGAGTATGCTCAAGAGGGATATTAAACAGTTTGTGTCTACGCAGAGGTGCGAGACTTTGCTGGAGTTGCAAGAGGCCGCTCGGCGGTGTGAGTTGGAGATTGAGCTACAGTTACGAGAGCAGAGGCAGGCCCCGGTTGTCACACCCCAAAACCTAGAACGGCGGAAACGTTCTGGGGCGGAGGACGTCATGTAAAGTATCATTACAAGGTAAAGTAGTAAACAAGAAACAACATCTTTTATTGCATTAATAATAATAGTTTAATACATGGGTATTCTTACATAGTAATAAGACATTAACAACAAGAAATCAAAATAACAGACGAGTCTTGACTGCTCTGTCTTCTCAAAACATGGTCAGCGTACCTGTCTACTGGTGACCTGAGAATACAATTTATTTTGAAAGTGTAGGTCAGCATTTAAGCTGGTGATTTCATAAGTATTTAATGTCATCGTTTGTATAAGTATGAAGAAAACATTTGGAATTATTCAATGTAATTGTTCGTATAATTATGAAGAAAACGTTTGGAATTGTTCAATGTAATTATTCATATAAGTATGAAGAAAACATTTGGAACTATTCATTATAATTGTTTGTATAAGTATGAAGAAAACATTTGGAATTATTCAATGTAATTGTTCGTATAAGTATGAAGAAAACGTTTGGAATTGTTCAATGTAATTATTCGTATAACTATGAAGAAAACGTTTGAAATTGTTCTACATTTGTATAAAACTGAATAAAATGGTTTGTACATGTTTGAAAGTTTCTAGAAAATCCCATATTTTCTACTAGTATAAAAGTGGTCTTCTACCAAGACTCGACTGTTTTTAATGTTTACCTTTAGAAATCCAATATCTGTTCATAAGTGTGTGGTAGTTTAAAAGTTCCAAAATTGAAATGAAATCGTGTTTTTCATGCCTAGAGTAGTAGATTTGTATAAATATAAAATCACTAAGGCATTTGATAACCCCGTAAAGCAACGTGTTTCTAATACTCCATGTGAGTTTTATAACCATACTAATGACCCAAACTGCCTGTAACAACGTTCTTCAGGCATTGGAATGTTATGACGTTTGTCACCCAAAGCCTGCCGACCTAGCTGTAGCTAACAGCTTAGGTGCGGGATTGTCAATCCCGTATAGATCTATACACAAGTATCATGCTCCCCCTACAAGGGATTATGGTATATAATACAAGACTTAAAATGCATACTTGAAAGTACGTGAAATGTCTCAAAAAACTTAGTATAAAATAGATTTACGTATGAAAATGTCCATTTGTTCTTGTATATGAAAGTATTTCCTTGATATAGTATTTGTTAGTATGTAAATGTTCATGATTTTCTCGTAAACTATACCTATTATAGTTTTTCAAAATGTGTGTGTTTCGTTCATATAGTAAACCCTAGTGTAATGCTCACTTGTTATGTAAAGTATAACATTTAAAGTGACATACATGATCACATATACTTAAAGTATAAATAAAGTGTTTGATTCGTATATACATATATAAACATGTTTTATTTCCAAAAGGCAAGATGTTATCGAGAATATATATAGCATACGAAAGTTCCTATGTAGTAGTTATGAATCACATATGATTTACTTGATAAAAGAGTATATAGTGAAACTTTATGTTACACACGATAAAACATTTGAAAGTGTATAAAAAGCATTGATAAAACATTTGAAAGTGTAGTTTATAGGGGTATGAACTCACTTGATTGATGTGGTTGATTTGAAGTAGTCGAGAGAAGAATCGAGCAGAACTTCGACAGAAAAAGTTGAAAATGCGGGAAAATCTCGGGATTCTCGGGACTCTCGAGAGTGTAGAACTTCCTTTGGGACTTGAGTGCGAATACCGGGGCTTTGGGATGGTTTATCGAGGTAATTTCGCAGAGTAACAACACTTAGATGGAAAGAGATGAGCACCTAACTCGGAAAACCCTTGAAATCTATTTATAGGCCAACTTTTGGGGTCCCACGTCGTGGCCATAAGGTTGCCACGTTGTGGGGTCGATCCTTATCCTCTTCCATGAACGAGACGTCTTCTGCCAAGCCTGAAAACCCCATCAGTCACTGTGCCACGTCGTGGCCATCTGTGCCACGTTGTGGCCAGCTTGACAGCCTCGAATTTTGTGTCTCGAACTTGTAAAATCTGTAACTTCTGCGTACGAGCTCCGTTTTCGACGTTCTTTATATGCACGCGTAGCTGAAAATATGATCTACAACTCTCATTTAGACTTCATCGGCAAATTTTTACTTTATTTTTAATTATTTATTTTTAACGTGCCGGGATACGAAACGTTCGTTAAAAATCCATAACTTCTTCATCCAATGTCCGTTTTTGATAGACTTTTTGCCATTGCGCTGCTATTGTTGAGACCTTCGATTCTCATTTAGGTTGATTCGGCCAAAAGTCTCTCGATCTCTATTTGGAGTTTTTAGCTGTCTATTGCTATATCCGGATCTTGGAAAAATCATAACTTCCTCATACGAAATTGAATTTGAACGTTCTTTTTATGTACGCTCACGGTTTAATGATATCTACAACTTTCATTTAGATAATTAAGGCTAAAAACTATTGTATTGAAACTTCGCGTTTTTCGTTTAATCGGTGTTGCCGGTTTTGTCGGAAATCTTAGAATGGTCATAACTTTTTCGTTATAACTCGGATTTTAGTGTTCTTAGTATTGCTGTAACCCTTGACACAATATCTAGCATAATAGATAACCCAATAGAGACTTTTGAACATTTATTTTTCGAAGTTAAATTCATTATATCAAAAGAGGTTACAATTCTTGACTTTTTAGGTCGTTACATAGATTCGAAATATCAGGTTGTCACATCATCCCCCCCGTTAGAGGGAATTTCGTCCCGAAATTTAATGTAAGGTAATTATTTGCGGACTAGGGAAACAGATGAGGGTATTTTTGTTTTATCTGATCTTCGCGTTCCCATGTGTATTCAGGTCCTCGCTTTGCATTCCAGCGGACTTTCACGATGGGTATGCGACTCTGTTTTGTTCTTTTAATTTCCCCATCCATGATTTCAATTGGTTCTTCTATAAAGTGGAGACTCTCGTTGATTTCGATTTCTTCTAGAGGGACGACGAGGGTCTCATTGGACAAACATTGCTTCAAGTTTGACACGTGAAAGGTAGGATGTACGTTATTGAGTTCCTGCGGTAGACGAAGTTTGTAGGCTACCGGGCCGATCCTTGCAAGGATCTCGGAGGGTCCGATATACCTTGGGTTTAGTTTCTGATATTTTCCGAAACGTACTAACCCTTTCCAGGGCAAGACCTTTAATAGCACTCGTTCCCCGACCTGAAATTCCAAGGGCTTCTGCCTTTTGTTCGCATAACTCTTCTTGGTCGAATGTATGTTGAATGTTTTTGTGGTCTGTGAACATAGTACACCTTGTACCATATAAGTAGTGTCTCCAGATCTTCAGAGCAATTACCGCTGCTCATGACTCAAGATCACGTGTTGAATAGTTAACTTCCTGTGTATTAAGTTGTCTTGAGGTATAGGCAGTGACCTTTCATCTTGCTTAAGAACACAACCAACCCCTTGGTTGGATACATCGCATTACACCACGAAATATTCTATCCCTTTTGGGAGGGATAATATTGGTGCGATGCATCAGGCTTACTTTAGCATTTGGAACACTCTTTTCTTGTTTACAGACAAGTCCGGTGCTCCCCAAGGTGAGAAACATGGCCTAAAGAATCCCCTTCTGAGGAGTTTGTTAAGCTCACTAGAAAGTTCCTGCATCTCAGTTTGAGCTAGACGATAAGGTGATTTGGCTACTAGGGTATCCCCTGGAACTAAGTCGATTTTGAATTCGACTTGACGCTGTGGTGGTAGTCTCGGTGGTCCTTCTGGAAAGGTGTCGGGAAAGCCGCGTACTTCTTGGATGTTCTGAATGTCCTTCACTTCTCGGCACGTCTCGGCGATGTGTGCAAGGAATGCATGATATTCCCTTCGTAAGAACTTCTGAGCTTGCATACACGAAATGATGAGAAGGTTCGTACTTGGTTCGTTGCTATAAATAGCTAGAGCTTCGTTGTTTAGGGAGGTTAGGATGAACGGCTTTATCAAAGCACCTGATGTCGGCTCGATGTAGACTTAACCAACTCCTACTGATTATGATGTCAAAACCTTAGGGTGGATTAGATGTCGTGAAGATCTAAAAGAAAGTATGACTACTCATGAATTAGGGAAAAGGATAGGTATTTCTAAGTTTATTCTCATGGAAGCAGGATCACTCGCAGTGTTGGGCAGTCTCCCTCCTGCAGTTCATAGTAGAAATCATACCTGGTTCATCAATCACAGTCTCGGGTATACGAGTCGTATATAATTAAGATTGGAAAGATGGGTCTTTGGATTGAACTTGACGTATTGCACGAGTGGTACTTTGGGGAGGTTTGCTGAGGTTTCTTTGGAAAGGATAAGAAACATGAGGTACTCTACGCATGAGTACTTCGGAGTTCTGAAGTGATAGTTTCGTTAGAAAGATGATTTCGGAGAAAGAGATTTATGCACGAAACCGGTATTGTGAGGATCAAATAGACTCTGATTATATGATGAAATCGGAATCACTTGGAAATAAGGCACTAGATTTGATCATAATGGTGTTACAGACAAAACACAACAGTGCAACTTTGAATAGAGTTACCATAATATAGGTTTACTACAAGACTAATACTGCGAACTAGGTATACTACGAAAGACAAGTATACGCAGCACGAGGATCCCTTAACTGACGGGTCCTTACAAAATATAAGATTCGAGTTGCACTAGTTTTAAATAGTTTATGAGTCTGTTACAACGAACGCCTTAGATACTTTAACGAGGGTCCGTAGTAGTTTCTCCTGCGGCAGTGATCCTTAGTATCTTCCCTTCTGTGCCGGAGTTCTTTCTTATTGGACGGTCCTTTTTTAGGTGTCCTATCTCGCCGCATTGGTGACATGCCTGGTTCGTACTAGTATTGGTCATGGGAGTGAGGTGTTTAGTCAGGGTTACATGGACACGGGTGCCCTCCTCGTTCCTCCACTTTGAAAATTGCCTTTTAAAGAGTCCGTCTTTACCACCCCCTTTGTGTGTAGGGTTGGTCCCAATGCCAAGGACTTGAGAAATGGGTCGTGCTGATGCTGAAGGGGCAGGAGTTGCCACTTGTTGCTATTGCATGGCAAACCTTTGGAATCGTTGGCGCTCCTTTCGAGCTCGGCGATTTCGTTTCCTCCTCTTGGTTTTACAACTTTGCATGTCCGTGACTATTTCCATTCGTTGGCTTCTTGGTTCCATACAATGATCAAAATTTTCAATTCCTTTGCCAGTCGTGATTACGTTTTTAGCGTTGAGGTTTACAAGGACAGCCGTCACGGCAGCTGTTACTGTGGCTTGGAATGTGGCGACGTCGATATGAAGGATAGGGGCTTCGTTGTTCGGCTGTCTACTTCTGGACGACAACATGATTCTGAAACATGAAAGGAAAGGAGTTCGTGAGCTATTATGGTTGAACCTAGATGTATCTTGATCGTTCATGTAAAAGGTAGAAGTATGTTCTCGAGAGTTTGACCTACATCCCTAAGATGCAATCCTAGTACAGAGCAAAAGTAAGTTCATAGAATGGTCTCAAGACGTTTGACGTTCAAACCAGGGTACCATCGGTTGGTAAATAACATGAATCAACCTTTGAAAGAGAATTGGGAATGATCCCTGAGCTAAATTACCCTAGTCCAATAACTTGACTAGTGTGGGTTGCAGATAGATCCCGACGTAAGTATGATAAAAGTTTTTGAACAAAGAGTGACACAGAAGTTAGCCGACTTTAAATATCGATATCATGACATAATAAGTTTGGGAAAATTGATCTTGAAGAAGGTCTTACATCATATCCGGAGTAGAAAGGTTTTGGCCGCATAAGGCCTAACTAAAATTACTTACAGTACAAGGTAGTTACATAGAAAAATGCTTCGTAGGACATATATATGAAAACGATTCCTTTAAACAAGGAAGGAAAATAAAGCATTTCCTACTGGTGGCATTCATCCCTCTAATGAACACTCAGTTCAGCCAACTGACGTTCTGTATCAAGTAGGTGTCTTTCGTACACTCACTGGCGTACTTGGAGCTCTATGACTTCGGCTCGTGTTCCAGATAATGCTTGTAGCAGGGTCTCATGGTCTCTCTCAGATCTCTCATGAGTGTGTTCAAGGTGATTGGTGCGGATGGTATGCATTCCTGCATTGGCATCAACTTTTGTGATTTGATGGAGGGCTGTCCTGCCTTGAATCTCATTTCGGGCCACACTGTGGACCAGGATTGCCAAGACTCTGTCTGCTGAGCCCCCTTCGCTTAGGTCATAAAAGCTTCGGTCTCCATTAAATGGCATGGGTTGATCTTGCACTTGGCTCCATATTTCCAAGCTTTCCACCCATAGAGGCGTCGGGCCTTGAAAAGCCGGACGAGGGTTAGGATTTGGAACAAGGGCCATCGGGGGTAGGTTCTCCACTTCAGGTTCAGAGTCAGAGCCATCAACAAAGCCTTTAGCCTAGTGACCATCCATAGGGATTGGGTGATCATTCTCTGGCTCCTCTCCGAGCCATCCAACATTGTCGTGGTTAGGGTAGTACGGGTCGTCGTGGGGATAGAATCTATTCATGATATCTACGCGATAAAGGGATATAAGAATTAACTAAATAGACGTACTAACTAGATAATTATAAGATGATCTTTATCAGTTGCTTCAATACTTGTTTAGTGCATACTAGTTATATGTATTTAGGATAGGATAGCCCTTCGAATAAGTGACCCTAACCCTAAGCCCCTAACCCAACAAGGACAGGACATAAAGCAAAGATTCACATATTCTAAGTCTATGAAATCCTAGATACATATACATTTAGTGTATCCACTAAGCAACCATTGCTATACTAATAAAGACCTTTAGTTCTCAGATAAGAAATTAATAGTAATACAAAATACTCCTATAGTATTTTAACTTTATGTTTTGTTCTACTGTTCTTATTGTAGCAGTGTTGGTAAGTTTTTAGACTTGTTGCAACTTCACAACCATACTTAGGCACATGCTAATCACTCCTTGGATAATGTAGTTGATCAGGCTACATCTTCCCAGGGTTGACCATATGTCTCTAAGTCTACTTTTGCTGCCCAACAATCGTAATACTTTTGTTCTGTCCTAGTGACAATGATTTTAGTGTGAGTGTAGGCATGTATACTTAGTTAAATATTTTATTATTTAAAAGTATAAACTCTTGGTCAGAGTGTTTTAATCCCATTGTATTTATAGTTAGTATATCTTTTATGGGTTGATATACTTAATTCACTATAAACAATGCTCTGATACCAATCTGTCACCCCACAAAACCTAGAACGACGGAAACGTTCTGGGGTGGAGGACGTCATGTAAAGTATCATTACAAGGTAAAGTAGTAAACAAGCAACAACATCGTTTATTGCATTAGTAGTAATAGTTTAATACATGGGTATTCTTACATAGTAATAAGACAATAACAACAAGAAATCAAAACAACAGACGAGTCTTAACTGCTCTGTCTTCTCAAAACATGGTCATCGTACCTGTCTACTGGTGACCTGAGAATACAAGTTATTTTGAAAGTGTACGTCAGCATTTAAGCTGGTGATTTCATAAGTATTTAATGTCATCGTTTGTATAAGTATGAAGAAAACATTTGGAATTATTCAATGTAATTGTTCGTATAAGTATGAAGAAAACGTTTGGAATTGTTCAATGTAATTATTCGTATAAGTATGAAGAAAACATTTGTAATTATTCATTGTAATTGTTCGTATAAGTATGAAGAAAACGTTTGGAATTGTTCAATGTAATTATTCGTATAAGTATGAAGAAAACATTTGGAATTATTCAATGTAATTGTTCGTATAAGTATGAAGAAAACGTTTGGAATTGTTCAATGTAATTATTCGTATAAGTATGAATAAAACGTTTGAAATTGTTCTACATTTGTATAAAACTAAATAAAATGGTTTGTACATGTTTGAAAGTTTCTAGAAAATCCCATATTTTCTACTAGTATAAAAGTGGTCTTCTACCAAGACTCGACTGTTTTTAATGTTTACCTTTAGAAATCCAATATCTGTTCATAAGTGTGTGGTAGTTTAAAAGTTCCAAAATTGAAATGAAATCGTGTTTTTCATGCCTAGAGTAGTAGATTTGTATAAATATAAAATCACTAAGGCATTTGATAACCCCGTAAAGCAACGTGTTTCTAATACTCCATGTGATTTTTATAACCATACTAATGACCCAAACTGCCTGTAACAACGTTCTTCAGGCATTGGAATGTTATGACGTTTGTCACCCAAAGCCTGCCGACCTAGCTGTAGCTAACAACTTAGGTGCGGGATTGTCAATCCCGTATAGATCTATACACAAGTATCACACTCCCCCTACAAGGGATTATGGTATATAATACAAGACTTAAAACGCATACTTGAAAGTACGTGAAATGTCTCAAAAAACTTAGTATAAAATAGATTTACGTATGAAAATGTCCATTTGTTCTTGTATATGAAAGTATTTCCTTGATATAGTATTCGTTAGTATGTAAATGTTCATGATTTTCTCGTAAACTATACCTATTATAGTTTTTCAAAATGTGTGTGTTTCGTTCATATAGTAAGACCCTAGTGTAATGCTCACTTGTTATGTAAAGTATAACATTTAAAGTGACATACATGATCACATATACTTAAAGTATAAATAAAGTGTTTGATTCGTATATACATATATAAACATGTTTTATTTCCAAAAGGCAAGATGTTATCGAGAATATATATAGCATACGAAAGTTCCTATGTAGTAGTTATGAATCACATATGGTTCACTTGATAAAAGAGTATATAGTAAAACTTTATGTTACACACGATAATAACCGTGTGTTTACTTGTATTTGCCCCCTTAAAAGTGTATAAAAAGCATTGATAAAACATTTGAAAGTGTAGTTTATAGGGGTATGAACTCACTTGATTGATGTGGTTGATTTGAAGTAGTCGAGAGAAGAATCGAGCAGAACTTCGACAGAAAAAGTTGAAAACGCGGGAAAATCTCGGGATTCTCGGGACTCTCGAGAGTGTAGAACTTCCTTTGGGACTTGAGTGTGAATACCGGGGCTTTGGGATGGTTTATCGAGGTAATTTCGCAGAGTAACAACACTTAGATGGAAAGAGATGAGCACCTAACTCGGAAAACCCTTGAAATCTATTTATAGGCCAATTTTTGGGGTCCCACGTCGTGGCCATAAGGTTGCCATGTCGTGGGGTCAATCCTTATCCTCTTCCATGAACGAGACGTCTTCTGCCAAGCCTGAAAACCCCATCAGTCACTATGCCACGTCGTGGCCAGCCTGACAGCCTCGAATTTTGTGTCTCAAAGTTGTAAAA
Source organism: Lactuca serriola (assembly GCF_051521515.1). NCBI lineage: Eukaryota > Viridiplantae > Streptophyta > Magnoliopsida > Asterales > Asteraceae > Lactuca > Lactuca serriola. The sequence continues at coordinate 156,297,891 of NC_136412.1, read as the reverse complement.
TCCGTAACTTCTGCATACGAGCTCCGTTTTTGATGTTCTTTATATGAACGCGTAGCTGAAAATATGCTCTACAACTCTCATTTAGACTTCATCGGCAAATTTTGATTTATTTTTAATTATTTATTTTTAACGGGCTGGGACACAAAAAGTCCGTTAAAAATCCATAACTTCTTTATCCGATATCCGTTTTCGACAGACTTTTCGCCGTTGTGCTACTATTGTTGAGACCTTCAATTCTCATTTAGGTTGATTCGGCCAAAAGTCTCTCGATATCCATAACTTCTTCATCCGATATCCGTTTTCGACAGACTTTTCGCCGTTGTGCTACTATTGTTGAGACCTTCAATTCTCATTTAGGTTGATTCGGCCAAAAGTCTCTCGATATCTATTTCGAGTTTTTAGCTGTCTATTGCTATATCCGGATCTTGGAAAAATCATAACTTCCTCATACGAAGTTAAATTTGAACGTTCTTTTTATGTACGCTCACAGTTTAATGATATCTACAACTTTAATTTAGATAATTAAGGCTAAAAACTATTGTATTGAAACTTCGCCTTTTTCGTTTAATCGGTGTTGCCGGTTTTGTCGGAAATCTTAGTAGTCATAACTTTTTCGTTATAACTCGGATTTTAGTGTTCTTAGTATTTCTGTAACCCTTGACACAATATCTAGCATAATAGATAACCCAATAGAGACTTTTGAACATTTATTTTCCGAAGTTAAATTCATTATATCAAAAGAGGTTACAATTCTTGACTTTTTCGGTCGTTACATAGATTCGAAATATCGGGTTATCACACCGGTGCAGTCGCAGCTGGCACCGAAATGGTCCAAGACCGTCAATTCCGAGTTGGGAGTTCACGGTAGCCACACTTGTGAGAAGTGTGGAAAGGGTCATACTGGAGTTTCTAGGTCCGGCGGTGTGTGCCGCAAGTGTGGGTAAGAGGGGCATTATGCGAGGGATTGCCGTCAGTCAGCCCCGGTCCTGGATATAAGGATTTTTTGTCAGTGCCACCAGGTTGGTCACTTGAGGGCCAACTATCCACAACTTGTCTCCAGACCGGTGTAGGTTCCAGCACCGACCACTTTGAGGATTATTAGCAGGGGTCAGGGTGGAGTGGAGTCTCCGAGGGCTTAGGGGCGCGCTTTTCAGCTCACAGCAGAGGAGGTCAGGGCAGAGCCGGATGCAGTTGCTGGTATGTTTTCGTTTCGTTGTTGTCTGGTTATCTGGTTATTTATGTAGTGTTGTATTTTATTCGCCGTTTTGAGTGTTTCATGGTTTAGTTGGGAGTGCTAGTAGCTAGGAGTGATAGGCGGTTAGCATCCAAGGGATTGATGGTCAGAATTTGGTGGTATGGTCTTGTTGTTGGGTATAGCAATTGCGATTTGTGAAGTGATCAGTGGAGAGTCGAACTCCCTTAGAGTTCATGATGTGCGATGCCGGGAAGTGATTTTGTGGATGTTGCTCATTTCAGAGGAAATCAGTTCATGGATAAGAGGAGTATGTTGAGTAGGGATGATTGGTTTATGCCGGTTGAGTCACCGGTGGTTGGTAGTCAGTGCTCTAAGTGGGGAGAATTGGGAAATTCTCGGGAGGATCGACAAGAATTAGAGGTTGATTAGCTGTTTGGGATTCAGCAGTGTTTAAGTCAGCCATGAGTGTGGGCGGGTATGAGTAAGTGACTAACAAATGGGGCGGGGTACAAGCCAAGGTTTTCGTAAAAGGTGATTGGTTGTCGTGAGGCCTAGGATTTGGCCGGGATCTGAGTATATGGAATGGAGTTAGAGTTCGGAACCCCTAGACGGCTAGAATAGTATGTACGGGAGAGATTCCCGGGAAGGATAGTTCGGGATGATGTATGATAGTTTGAGCGGTCCGGGGAGACTGAAGGTCGGTGGGTGTACCAGTCAGGCCGAAGGCTTGGAGAATGGTCCAGACAGGCTAAAGGCCCTGGAGGGCGGTCCAGACATGTTGAAGGTTCTGAGAGTGGTCCAGATTGGCTGAAGGCCTGGTAAGGCGGTCCAGTCATGCTGAAGACTCTGTAAGTGTTGATAGATCTGTATATGGAAAGTGATTTGAGTATGCTGCTATGCAGTAGCAAGCAGTGGGTCTGGCCCCGGGTATTGATCCTGTTGTGGAAGGCAGTGCATGGACCCGAGAGTCCTTGCGAGCAGATTTAGAGCATGTGTGATACATGGAGTAGCGGTTACTCTACAAGGGATAGTGTAGAGTGGGGTGTGAGCACCGTGGCACTTGTCTGAAGTGGCAAGGCTGGCAAGTAGATTTCATTGGATAAGGAAATGGAAAGGTATGTAACTCCGGGAGGGAGTGATGGTTAACGGAAGTGAAAGCAGTAGTGAGAATGGATGATTGAAAGTATTTCAATTATGGTTGTTGAGCACTGTGGTTGTGCTAGTGGTATGGAAACACATCCGGATTGGGTGTCTGTTGAGGTTACGGAAGACTTTCCACTGGTATAGAACCAGAAGAGTTCGAAAGGGATGCAAGGATGGAGCCTTGGATTTCCAGTATGGTTGTGATCAGGAGCCTATGTATGTAGCGGCAATTCATCCTAGGGATGTTTGGAGGTATCGTCAGTGTGTCGGGTTTTTCCAGCCCGAGGATGTTAGAGCAGGTTCAGCATGTATATGTGGTTGTAGAGGAGAGCTCATGGGAGTTGCTCAGGAGCTGAAGGATGTGTCATCCTGTCAGCACGGAAGGAAAAGAGTTGGATTAGGAAGGGAAGCGGGATAAGTCCCAACAGTAAATTCGATAAGTTATGACAAGCGAGGAAAGGGATAGCAGTTGGTACCGGGTCAGGACCCGGTTGTTCAGGGTGGTATCTAGCTTTGTAAGATTCAAGTGATTGTTGTGATTTGGAGTGATGAAAGTATCATCGGGTGATCATTGGTTAATAAGGGTTGTTATCAGAGAAAGAAGCCGGTGGCCTGCTTGAATCAGTCGTCATAACTCTGTGAGGGAAGAGTTGGACTTTATTGTGGTCTGATAGCAGTGTTTAGAGGAACCTGGGTTGATTGATACCAGGAGGTGCATTGTAGGAGTATTATCCAGAATTGTGTGCTGCAGCAGGCTTCGAGGACGAAGCCTAATTTAAGTGGGGGAGAATTGTAACATCCCAAACTATGAATCAAGAGTTCAGGGGGTAAAGTGTAATTTTGGAAAAGAGGATCTCGGCGAGTAGGAGATGCAACTCGTCGAGTCTAAGCCTGTGACGGGCACACGTTAAGTGACCGGACTCGCCGAGTTGGAGGCTGGACTCGAAGAGTCCGTGCTGGAATGAGAAACCCTAATTCCTAAGGTTTGCACCCTATTTAAAGAATGATATGCCTTCACTTCAGCCTCTATCTTCCCTGAGTGTTCCAGAGAAACCCTAAATCATGAGAGACTCCATTATTGAGAAGATTGAAGCTTGGAAGAAGAAATTGCTGATGAGAAGTTGGAGGAATTTGAGGATAGCATCAAGAGAGCTTGTGGATCTGAATTCTACATCAGTTTAGACTCATCTCTAAGGTAATAGGACCTTTCCTTAATCTATTTCCTTGTTATTTCATCCATGGTGTGTGATTTGGGGTTCTTTAGCATGGTTGGGATCTATTTCGGGTATAGAGACTAGATATGAGGTTGCAACTTCAGATCTAGGTTGGTTTGGAGCCATGAGATCAGAAAGTGATAGCTTTGGGGCGTGATTGAGAGTGTCCTTGCCTTAAACCTTCATTTTTAGCTTGTTGGAGCTTGATGAGCCTTGCATGCACGTAAAGTTGGAAACTTTACGTGTGAATCTGGCCCTAGGAGTCCAGATCTATGTATTGGAAGCAATGGAATGGCTTGTGATCGTCTGAATGAAGATGTCACGAATGGACTCGGCGAGTCTGGGAGATGACTCGGCGAGTCAGGCTAAGGATCAGACTTTGAGTCGCGTAGTAACTTGGCGAGTCACATGGGTGACTCGACAAGGAGTATGATGATGAGCTTGGACTCGAGTAGTTGGAAGAACAACTCGGCGAGTTTGTTGAAGATTGCCTTGGACTTGACAAGTCTGTTCTCGGACTCGGCGAGTCAGGTCGTGAAGTTCTAACCTTTTTCTGGTTGAGCTGCGAATCGGTGAGTCGAGGGATGACTCGGTGAGTTGAGCAGGAAGGGACTCAGATCTTGTTGGACTCGACGAGTCTTAGGGCGACTCAGTGAGTTGAGTCATGGCATTGGAGTTTCTGAGCATAGGAACTCGACGAGTCAACGGGTCGACTCGGTGAGTAGGGTCAACCAGGAAGGTTGACTTTGACTGAGGACTTTGACTTGGACCAAGGATTGATCAGTTTGACTTCCAAGGTGTCACACCCCCAAACCAGGGATGGCGGAAACGTCTGGGGGTGGAGGACTTCATGTAGAGTATCACCACAACGAGTATAATAGTGCTCAAAGTAAATACAACCATCATAAATATAATTGAAAAAGTTACACCAAAGTATATGTTTACATGATTCGAATCAATTACATTATGATACAAAATGAAATGTTTGATGATTTATCGTCCCATCCTCAAAATGTTGTTGATTTCCTATTTTCACTGAATTCCTGAGAATACAAGTAGTTTTGAAAAGTGTCAACACAAAGGTTGTTGAGTTCATAAGCTTTTGACAGTAAGAGTTTGAAAATCGATCTTTGTAAAGAGATGTATGTTACTAAGAAAAATCCAATATTTTCCTTATAAAAGTTATGTGGTCCTAAACGCCATGTCCGAAAATGAACAAGTATTTGTCATACTTAAGGATAAATGTGGTTTTAAATTGGTGTAAAACCCTTTCTGATTTGAGAAGAATTCCGAAATGAATGATGTGTAGTCTTAAATACCAAGACTGAAAATATACCATAATATCTGTAATTATTGATATAAAAAGTGATTTTAAATCGACATAAAACCCCTTTTGATTTATGAAGATCCCTGTAAACTTTATGTTGTTAAATCCCTATGTGAGCCGCTATAATCATACTAATGACTGAATAAACCTGCCACGACGTTTCTCAAGCGTCGCGAAACTGAAATGACAATTGTCACCTCAGACCTGTCGGTCTAGCTGTTGCAAGCAGCTCTGGTGTGGGTTTGTCAAAACCAATATAGATCTATACACAACTATCACGTTCTCCCTCCAGGAGACTCTGATTATAACTACCAGGAATTTAGATTCCGCACTCGGACGTACGGAAGAGATTGTCTCACAATTTAGGTTAACAAGTTTACGTGTGGTGTGCATGAGTGTAAAACCTTTTTCTGTGGGAATAAAACCTTCCGAAATGTGTTTTTTTGTGTTAATGGAAACATAAACCATGACTATTATAGTTTATCTCAAAACGTTTGTAATGTATAAGAACTCTTTTATGAAAACGCATTTGTGTTATGAATCCAAAAACTATGCTTATTATAGCTTAATATACGTGTTCTAAATGAATGAATAATCTTATCATGAATGACTAAGTTTCAGTTTATGATGATAAACTAACAAGGAAACACATTCAATATTTAGAACTTATTGATATACACTTTGCTCAACATAATACAAAGTGTTATGAAATTTATATGCTGTTAACTAAATCTAACCTTCCTGTGCTGTTTTAGAAAAGTCATAGAAAAATCATACGAAGTCGAAAACTAAATCCGTAAATTCTGAGAGTTCCCAAAATGTGTCTAGTTTACTCATAATTTTTAGTGACCTCCAACTTGGGTGTAATAGTCCATAATCACAGACTGGTCCGGATTGGTATTTGAATTGATACGCAGTTTTGTAAAAATCACCATAAATTGTAGAAAAATCGTATGGAGATGTGAAAGTAGTCATTTTAAAGATAAGAACTGGAGCTACTTACACCTAAAACCGTTTTTCAAAAAAAATTGTTTAAGTTGTCCAAAACAGTCCGTGAATGGAGTCAAACTTTTCTGATGAAAGCTGTTAGAAAATTTTAGTTATGTTCTTGGTGTTTTAACTTGTATTCCCCCCCCCCTAAAACTCGAGGAAAACATGAAAATGTAGGGGTATGAACTCACCTTGAGTGATTTCAGAAGATGGATGATGGAGAAAATAAGTGTTCAACTCAGATCACTTGAAGAATCACTTGAAGGTTCGAAGATCTAACAAGAATGTGATGATGTTTGTGTAAGAAATAAATGATTTGAGTAGAATGAGGTGTAATAATCACAAGGAGGATGTTAATACTTACCAAAAGTAGAAGAAAAGCTTGGAGTATAGCCTTGCATCTCGAATTTTTAGAGAGAGGAAGTGAGAGAGTAAATATGTTTGATCTTTGGTGGAAGAATGAGAAAATGAGAGAAGTGTGAGGAGAGAGGAGACTTTCTAGCCTTTGACCAATTGTGAGGTTGGAAAAAGGTGGGAAAAGTACAATGAAGTGACTAGGTAAGGGCTGATGAGGAATAGTGACATGAGTGGGTATGGGTGGTTGCTTGTGTCATAGAATAAAGGAAAGTCAACACTCTACCTCTTGTACTTCACCCACTCTTCTTGGATAAGGTTTATCCTTAAAAACGTGATTAATCATTAATTAAGGCGTCTTATATGTTAAAATAAAGTTTTGGGTGAAAATCCCACGTTAAAATGATGAAAAACAAAGTTAAAATGAAGTCGTGGTCGAAAACCGGAAAGAATTGATCTTCCAGCGAGGCCTCTCGGATTGGGTTGGAGGTTCGGTCCCTTCTGATGCTGGGTCCGAAGCGAGGCGAGACAGAAGGAAGAAAAAGGGAGGCTCGGTCCGAAGTCATCAAGAGCGAAATAGACCGAGGCTCGGGTTCGGGTCTTGTGCGAGGTTCGGGCCCGAGAGGACCCTTCGGGTTCGGTTCAGCAGCCTTCGGGTTCGGCTCTTCCAGCTTCAGTTCCTAAGACGACTTACGGGTCCTAAGAGGACTTTTGGGTCCTATGAGGGTTTCGGGTCCTTAAGCCTATTTTATTTGTTTTTACCCCGTTTTAAGCGGTTTTCGACCCGGTTAAGGGTCGGAATGACCCGAATGACTTCAGAAAGTTGCAGGAACTTTTGAGAGAGATTTGGGAGAGATTTGACATTCTTGGAGAGATTTCTCATACAAAGAGATATTTGGGAGAGATTTCACATACTTAGAGAGATTTAGAGTGAAAACGATTGAGAGAGGTTTCATTTGTGACCTTTTTGAGTGTCCGGCTTCGCAATGCAAGGTCCTTAAACCCTGTTAAGCCTTGTTTAAGGATCTTACACACTCCCGATGGGTATGCAACATTGTTTTATCGGTTTGGCTCGCCACGTACCACAGTTTTAGGTTAAGGAGATCTAGATGTACGTACTTTTCGATTTATGATCTCTCATTAGAATAACGAGTTGTTTAGAAATTACATAACATAAACTCTAGTACCCACAGGCAAATTGAGTTGAACGGTTTGACTTGTTGACTTCAGTTGACTTTGACTTGACCGGAAATTGACGGTTGTCACATCATCCCCCCCGTTAGAGGGAATTTCGTCCCGAAATTTGAATTTAGGCAAGGAGTAGGCATGAACAATCGAGCCAAGAAGTGGGGATACTTCCTAATCGACTGATTCTCGCGCTCCCAAGTGACTCCAGGTCCTTTGTTAGTATTCCAGCGAACTTTCACTAATGGGAAGCGGCGTTGTTGCGTTCGCTTGACCTCTCGGTCCATGGTCACTACTGTTCTTTCACGAAGGTGAGGCTCTTGTGGAACTCGATCTCGTCGAGGGGGATTACAAGAGTCTCGTCGGATAGATACTTCTGCAAGTTCAGGACGTTTCGGGTAGAATGTACTTTACCAAGCTCGCGGGAGTAGATTGAAGTTGCGATTACAGGTATTATTCTTACAAGAATCTCGAAAGGCATAATTATCTGGGGTTTTGGCTTTTCACGCTTTCCGAAGCATACTAAGACTTCCCAGAGTGAGGCTTCCAGAGGAATTTGGTGTCTTATTCTGGAGTTCTAAAGGTTTCTCCCTCTTGCTTCTCTTCCCAGTCAAGGGTTGCTCCCTTCCGGGTCAAAGTCGTAAGGGGTTCCATAATTTGCGAGAAGTTCTAAAGGAACTAAGGCGGTAGGTCAGCGAGACCCAGAATTTTGGCGTATTCCTGCTGACGCCTTTGGTGCTGACTGTTTCTCAATGGTTTTGATCAATTGAAAGGGTCCTTAAGGATTTCCACATTGATAATGATGTGTCTTAGGATTTTGAGTCCTCAATTCCAAAACTCGTATCTAGAGAACTTCGGGTAAAGCTTCTCTGGTCGTATTGCTTCCGCGGTTTGTTGTAGCTACTCTCCTTGGTTTCCTTCTTACTACGAGGGTAGATGAGCAAGTCATTTACAATGACAATGACGAACTGATCCTAGTAAGAATGGCATATCCCATTTATTACGTTCATGGATACTGTGAGCAGGTTGGTCCTATCCAAGGGGTATCACTACGGACTTGCAGCGTCCGCATCGAATTTGGAGGATTTTCCTCGGACATCCTTCTCCAATACTCGCGACTAGTGATATTCAGACCTCTGGTCCAATTCCTGAAGGGTACCTCGTTCCGTATGGTTGGTCGGCCTATTCGTCTATGTGAGGTAGATAGTAAAGGTTTCTACTGGAGATATTGTCGGGGCCTCTGAGGTCGATGGAACTACGATAAATTTGCCTTTCTATTTGATGAATAAGACCGGAGCTCTCCAGGGTGAGAAGCTTGGTTCTTTAATTTCATTGTTGAGTAGTTCGACAAGGTTGACCTGACCGTTCTTGTAGCTCGGTAGGAAGCATGTGGGTTTGGTTTTCGCGACTAGACCTTTTTGGATGGTAGGACATTTACTCGTCCTCCTGGGCAACCTTGGCCCGAAGCTCATGGCAGGACTCGTACCATATATGTCCCAAGCTTCTGTGCTTGAACCTTGTCTGCTACATGCGTGACATTCCCGAAGGTCTCCTGTAAATACATGTGATAAGGTTTCTGGAAGTATAACACTCCTCTGGTGCGTGTTTTGGGGGTTTCACATTGAGGGATGACCCGGAGGTCCGTGCTGGACGCGTTTATGGGAGACAAAGGTTCCGATATTCGGTGGGTTAGGTGAAGGGTCCTTTCGTAGTCATTAAGTTGGAAAGATGAGAACTATACCAATCGAAATTGAATGGTGACAACAGTATCTCTCTAGGTAAAACATGTGTTAAGTTGTATTCGTATGAAGTGCTCATTAGTGTGATAGGGTATCTTGTGTTTCTTTTCAGTGGGTTCCGTTTGTTCGATATTATTATTACTGTAGATGATTCATACCACAGTGTCTAGCACTGGTAGTAGGTGTGTTTCGATAGCCAGTAATGATACTTGATATCATGATCCCTGACAGGTCTCCCTACGATCAAGCGGTATATGAACGTCGTATGAAATTTGATGTTGGGGAAATCGTCGAGTGGGTGGCCCCACTCAATTCCTACTACTAGACACGAAATATGAGTCAGGATGGAATTATTTGTTTCAAGACTTTAGTATTTTGATTATAATTAACCCCAATGTATGTACAAAGTCATCACATCTTACAGGTAATGATCCTAAGATCATATATGAATGTCTTTGGTTCGATTTGACGAGAGAGTATTTTAACTATTTGTAGAAAGACTGAGATTTTAGCAAACATATCAAATTCATTACAAACATATGGTACTTAAACGTTTTTGTTGTTGGAAACATTGCAAAATTCCTAATATGGTTCCCTGTTACCCTTGCTGGTTCGTTTGTCACACTCCTCCGGCTCCTCCGTCATTCTTCTCTGTTGGACACTCTCTCTTGAAGTGTCCCATTTCACCGCATAAGTAGCATACTGGGTCTACCTTGGCGCTGGTGATTGAAGGGAGATGCTGGCTCAAGGCCTTATAGAAACGGACGGTATGTCCTTTCCTGTTGTAGTTTTTACAGTGCATTTCCCGGCAAGCCCCATTGTGATGGAAGCCATATTGGTTACACCTTGGGAGTGGTCCCTTATATGGTCTGGCTGGCATTTGGGTGGCAGACCCCGTGGCTAGTATCGAGGCATGTGTCGTGACTGCTGTTGTAATGGTAGGGGTGGCCATGGGTTGTTGTCTTTTAGTGGATCTTTGCGATTGGTGGCGCTCTTTTATGTTCCAAAACTTTCTCTTCTTGTTCGTAGGTTTGTGGCTTGAGGTATTTTCACTGGTAGACACCCGTTGGTGTTCCTCATTGTTACCACAATCTGTATTGTCAGTACCGCTTCCATTTCTACTGGCGTTGTTAGCATTGAACTGCGCCATGAAGGCTGCCACAGCTGCCGTGACTGCAGCCTAAAAAGTAGCAGAATCTATCTGTAGGGTTGGCGCCCTGCTAGTTGGTTGGTTGCCTCTTGGTGAAGACATAGCTCTGTTTCATGATGAAAAACGACTTCGTTAGTGGAAATGATTATCTTAAGTGCATCCTTACGATTTATATTTACACATATAAATTTTTGCACATTACTGTACTATTCCTAGTGTTTCCGCTAACATTCTTGAAATGGAGTTATGGCAGTGGGTAGGAGTAGGTTTCATACGGGCGTTAAGCTTTACTCATCTTAGAATCATGTTGGTCCGAACACACTTGGCTGAGGAGTTTTGATGGGACCCGGTGTATTAGTTCCTGAACGATCGCACCCCATAGGTCTACGAAGAAAGCATTCCCTCAATCATAAGGGTTAAGGGGAGAAACGGTAACGAGTCTTTAGAATGGCTATACGTTGCGGGTTTTCTAACTAAGTTTATCGATCTTAGTTCAATTTATAACGTATTCCGGTTGTTAAGGGTGTTCTGAAAACAGTTCATAACGAGAGTATTTATATGGTAAACCCATGAATTTATAGTAGTTCAGTATCCAAGTGAAACCTTGTAACTTGACCCAAGCTAGGTCCTTATTATGACCAATTGATGGATGCTTAGTTATATAGTTAAGGCTAAATAGATCGTCGAGTTTGTTAGGTATGTCCTAAGCCCATCTTGTTAATATAACTGTAGTAATTCTGGTTTTGGCGAAATTTTTTGACCTAGATGTAGGTTTACCTCACATCCGTGCATGGAACGTTTTGATAGCAGTTGGATCTCTCGTTTAGTATGACCGCTTAAATCACAGTGTCGTGCTTACGCCTATAATAGAGTAGCACCAACGCATACTCATGAACCTATTTACAAGGTCTTATGAGCGGTATAAACTCTACTTATGACGATCCGTCCCTTGCGATGCCTAAGGCAAAGTCGATGCACCTTGCAGCTCTATCAATCGATGCTTGGTTGCAATCCTCCTCTCTTTGAATGTCGTGTGTCTACCCTGTTACTCTCTTGCCTCTGCCTGAGTGGCGATAAGGTCCTAAACAGAGAGTTGGTATCCGAAATAGTAGTCTTTTTCCGAGTCTCGAGTACGTGAGACAGTAGGGTCTGTAGTAGCACGCAGTTTCCGAACTCGGGTTGTAGTCTACCTGCTTTAATCCCCGATGTTTGCGATCTGTCGGGTCTTCGCCGGGAGGGCTCTGTCAGTCGGTCCCCCGTGGTTGAGGTCATAGCACCCTCGTTGATCTCCACATGGTGGTTGTTGTCATTGCTGTCGACATTCAACCCTCGATCACGATTGCCCAACGGGGCACAAGTTCGATGTAGTCGAAACAGTTCACGGAAACCCTTGCTATGCATGGAGGATTGATTACCTTCGGTTCCGCTTCTGATTCTCCTCATAACCATTCACCATTTCTCGGGTTCGGATTGGGAAAGTAGGGGTCGTCCGGTAAGTAGGATCTTACTATGTTGTACGTGCGAGAATAGGAGTGGAAGAGATAATTACTATGCGTCTAACTCTATAATTAATTACTTATAACAAGATATGATAGACCTTCGAATAAGTGATCCTACCCTAGATCCACATCCAAACAAGGAAAAGGAAGTAAGGCAATGACCACAAATTCTAAGTCTATGATTTCTAAGTTATATAATATCTTAGGGTATCCACTTAGGGACTATAGACCTATTATTAAGGATCTATTTAGTTTTTATATAAGTTATGATATTACAAAATACACCTTTAGTATTTTAAACTCGTGTTCTATTCTAATGTTCTCATTGTGGTAGTGTTGGTAAGTATTTAGACTTGTTGCCATATCACAACCATTCTTGGGCATGTGCTAATCACTCCTCGGACTAGCATAGTTGATCAGGCTATGCCACTCCCAAGACTGACCATACATCCCCAAGCTTACCTGTGATATCCAACAATCATTACTTTTGTTTTGTTCTAGAATGATGCTGACCTTAGTATGTATGCATGCATGTATACTTTTAATAAGAAATTATTTATTTCTAAAAGTATAGTTGTTTTGAAAACTTTAAATCAGAGACTTTTAGTCCCAATGCATTTATAGTTTGTATACCTTATGTGGTTCGATATACTGAGTTCACTATAAACAATGCCCTGATACCAATCTGTCACACCCCCAAACCAAGGATGGCAAAAACGTCTGGGGGTGGAGGAATTCATGTAGAGTATCACAACAACGAGTATAATAGTGCTCAAAGTAAATTCAACCATCATAAATATAATTGAAAAAGTCACACCAAAGTATATGTTTACATGATTCGAATCAATTACATTATGATACAAAATGAACTGTTTGATGATTTATCGTCCCATCCTCAAAACGTTGTTGATTTCCTGTTTTCACTTAATTCTTGAGAATACAAGTAATTTTGAAAAGTGTCAACATAAAGGTTGGTGAGTTCATAAGCTTTTGACAGTAAGATTTTGAAAATCGATCTTTGTAAAGAGATGTATGTTACCAAGAAAAATCCAATATTTTCCATATAAAAGTTATGTGGTCCTAAATGACAGGTCCATAAATGAACAAGTATTTGTCATACTTAAGGATATAAATGTGGTTTTAAATTGGCGTAAAACCCTTTCTGATTTGAGAAGAATTCCGAAATGAATGATGTGTAGTCTTAAATACCAAGACTGAAAATATACCATAATATCTGTAATTATTGATATAAAAAGTGATTTTAAATCAACATAAAACCCCTTTTGATTTATGAAGATCCCTGTAAACTTTATGTTGTTAAATCCCTATGTGAGCCGCTATAATTGTTGGGTTAGTGTCTAAGTCCATAACTATTTTGGTATGTACTTGACCCGATGGTGCATGGTCCTTTTGGGTTGCTTTCACCAAAGCAACTTGATAGGATGAATTATGGAGAGAAAGGATTAAATATGATTTATTAATATATTATGAGAATAATATATTAAAGGAGAAATCATATTGTTTAATTAATATTAGTCAAGAATTAATTTGTAATTAGTTTTGTGACTAAAAGAGATTAATTAAACTTAAGGGACTGGAATTGTAATTATAAGATAATTGCAATTTGGGCCATGGATTGCCTTGTATTAAGGAGTGGACGAATTCTATGGGGAAGCCCATAAGGAAATCGTCCAAGGCCTTAAGGAAAGAGATCCATGGGTTGCTTAGGGCTTAAGCATCCAAATTAGGGTTTCCTTGTTAGATAACCCTAATAGCCTCACTGTATATAGACCCCTTAAGGACCAAAAACGTGGACATGACTCCTTCTAGGGTTTGTACACGTTTTAGGGCAGCCTCTAACCTCTCTCCTCTTCATCCTCTTGCTTATGGTGTTTGTGAACCATTAGAGGAGTGACAATTGTGACTCTAGGCTTTCTAAAGTCAATACAAGGAGATTTGGGATTGTTATTGCTACATAACAATCAAGGTAACATCTTAAACCTATTCTCATGTTAATATGATTACTTGAATGCTAGAATTTGGGTTTATAGTCTTGGATAAATTGCATGTACAATAGAGAAACCTAGATCCAAGCATTAGGGTTTGTATGAGCACATAATATGTTCTTAGGACCAAAACCCATCAGTGGTATCAGCGACTAGATTGGTTTCTATTGTATTGATGCTTTGTATGTTGAAAAAATTCGATTTTTTTGTTTCTGGGGGCTGAACTCGCCAAGTTTTTTAGATGAACTCGCCGAGTTCATGATGAACTCGATGAGTCCATGCCTGACTCGACGAGTCGGCTGGTCAGAAGGAGGGAAAACCGGGATTTCTTGCTGTTTTTGCTTAAGGATAGTTGCCTGATCATATTAGATCAATATAAATCTGATTTTTTGATATACATGACTATATTCTTGATCTAATTGAAGATATTTATCAATTAATAAAATATTTGTTTCCTTATGTGATAATTGATTAATTATTTTGATTAAATTGGTAAATTGTTTTGCAAGAAATCATTAAATAAATCAAATATGGATAATTATGTGATTAAATGTTAATTTAGATTATTTGTTATTTGATCCTTGTGTTATGAAATGTTTCATATTTTCCCCTTTAGGTTTTATAGTTTAAATTTGACCTCAAAGGTTTTGTTGTTTTGAAATTTAAATAGTTGAAACCCTAATGTTTTGAAAAAGGTTTCAAAACTTGCTCTCAAGTTTTGGAATTTAAATTTTGATTAATAGTTTAATTTTGATGTATATTTAAATTCTAAACCCTAATGTTTTGAAATGTTTCAAAACTTGCCCTCAAGTTTTGGAATTTAAAAGTTGATTAAAGGTTTAATTTAGGAATGTTAAATTCTAAAACCCTAGTATTGTTTTGAAAAGTTCATATCACACCCTTATGGTTTTATTAATTAATTAAGGTGTATAATTAAAAGAGGTTTAATAAATCCATAAAAGTTTTGGTTTACATTTAATTGAATTAAAAGTATAATCGTTAAATCTGACCACCTAGTATTTTAAACGTGTAAAATACACCCTATACTATATATAACATTAAAAGTCTAACATTATATATATATGTATGAGTAAAAGTCAGTCTTACCGTTAGTAGGCCTCATTCACGAAGCTGGTCTATAAGGGGTGTTTAAGGAAATTGCCTATAAAATGGAGATTGAATGGGTATCCACTCTTACGCACCGCACTCTTGACTAGTGGACGGTCGTTAGCCGAACGGGTAGGATAGGACGAAACCTTCCATTATAAGTATAATGAATTACTAAAGTAACTAAATGTTTTTCAAATTCCCAATCTTAGTTACTTAGGCAAAGGGAATTGATGCAATTCCATGAAATTACACTTTGTGCCCTTGCGAAGACGTTAGTGGAGCGTGTGTGGTTTACCGGCACACTAAATGGGTCTAAGCAAAGGTAGCAAAGGGTGACTCAATGTTTGTCATAGTTCGGTGGAGCGTGTGTGGTTTACCGGCACATCGAATAGGTGACTGTAACATGTGAGGGCACCATGTAAGTTTGCATGGTTATTCACACCCGCTTTGTGATCCTCGGCATCCCAGTCACAAACAAGAGGGGCATATCGATATTTAAACATGCCATTGTAATATTCAATGAATCTCATAGGATCTAGGAGTTTTCATAGATTTAAAACTTAAATTTCTTTTTCGTTTTTCATGGTGGAAATTAGTGAATCGTCATTCACTTACCTTCAAATATTCTGCAATTAGGGTTACGGCATCCCTCTCCTGAGTTGTGGAATATTGTGTTGGGTCCTAGCCTTAGTATCTCATTTGGGTGATTTACTAAGGACTCAATCAATCAACTAACTTGAATTCGTTTTCTCCCGTTTTTTAGATGTCAAAGTTTGACAACTATGGTCTTCTCAAATCCCGTGGAACAAGTATTCCACATGAAGATGATATTCCACGATTCGATCGAGGAACAAGAGATCATACTTCACTTCCTCCTCCTCCTCCAATTATTCTCCCTAACCCACAAGTTCGAAGGCTTGAAAAGTTCAAGATCACATAATCCCTTTTGGCAAGTAAACATAAAGAAGGAAAGTCGGTGTGTGCACATGTCCTAGGGATGAAGTCACACATTGATAGGTAAACAATGTTGGGATCCGTTGTCTGTGAGGAAATGGCTGTTGATTGGGTTCTTCAGTCACTTCCTAACTCATATAGTGAGTTCGTAAGAGAGTACTATATGATGAACCGCGACGTGACCCTTATAGATCTCACCTATATGCTTATTGCTGCTGAATCAGCAATGGTTTGGCGCAATAGAAAAGCAAAGTTGATTGGTGAATCTACCTTCAAGACCTCTATGGATATAGACAATAGCAACGAAAGACATGCTATGATCGAAAAGTTTGATCATAAGAGAAAGGCAATGTCTGAAGTAGTTCCATATCATGTTCCAAAAGAGTCAATTTGGTTTTGTTGCCAAGAGAAAGGGCATTGGAGACGAAGCTGCCCGATTTACCTAAGAGATCTAAGAGATGGGAGAGTCGAAACGTATGGCTCTAATATAGGTAAAATCCATTAACTAACTCTTTTAAGCTTCTATTCTAGATTCTTCATACATAATGTGATAAGATTACAATTGATGTTTTGAAAAGAAAGGAAGCTTAAGAGAAGAAGTGAGCAGAATCTAACTGTGAAGGAATGGATTTCGATCGCATTTCTCGAAGATTAGATTTTTGAGCTACTACTTAGAGTTAGAATTAGATTGCTAAGAAAGATGTATTAGCATAGTTTTTCAATGAATTGCATTGTAGGGACAAATTTTTCCGCAATAAAATAAATTTTGATTTTATATTATTTATTTGTCCTTGCAATTGCGTATATGAAAAATTGATGTTTGAATATTAGCAATAATGGATTTGGTTCTTATTATGTTATTTATGGAAAGTCGAAAATTTACCAAATAGGGAGAGTTTCTCATCGCCTAAGTTTCAATTGGACAGAAACTTGGAATCATGCAACTTGGTTGCACGATGAATGAGAAATTTCACATTTGGAAATTAGACTAATTCATTGACAAAGTGTCAAGTGAAGGACTAGGAGATCGAGCACACAAAGTTGCGTGTTGATCAAGTCCACCATAAGAGTAACAATGATATTCTTCATGATTTACTAAAGGTTTAGTAAGTATGATTATACTTACAAGATTAAGTGTAATAGCAGAACGAACAAGAAGAATCAAGTAGGCAGAAAGATAAAAGTTTCTCCATTCTAAGAAGAAAGGGAGAATAGCCTTTATGATTTATGATAGGTCTTAATAATTAAGAACCATATCCCAATTGATCCTCTAAGTGAGTCTTAGTACAATTGTATGTTTAAGAAGAGGAATCAAGGATTGAAGAAATGGTTAAATCAAGAAGCCAATCATACTTCATTCCAATAACAAGTCTTAAAGTTAAGATTGTGACATTGAGTGAAAAGTATCAAGAAGGTTTGTAACATTCATCAAATGTGGAAAGTTGTGATGTCTTGAATAAGACAAAGACCAACTAGGACCAATTTATGAAGAGTTTTTGATAAAAGCTACACTAACTCTTGAATATTTGTTTGTCAAGAAATGTTTTGACAAGAGAATCTTATATGTCAAGGAGTCAGTGGGAGTCTTAATGGTCTTGAAAGGTTTCAAGAACAAATCAAATAAACCTTATCAATCATCACTAGCACACGAGTTGAGGTTTACGACCTATCGTGTTGACATTATTTTGTTTCTATGCCGTTCCAATTGAGTTAATTATGCATATGAGTTCTCGTTCGAATGCATAAAAGGCAAGGACCTTGATCAATGAAGAGTACATTGATAGGAAAGGGTGAGCTGCTTAGCTACTTGGAAGACGTGGTGGGCAGCTGTGCTACCATAAGGCAAGAAATCAAGATTAAGAAAGTTCGGTCCATATGAGTTTGAATTTGTCGTAAACTTTGGTTTTGACAAATTCACATGGATAGGAACACATACATCATTTAAATCTAAGTGTCATAAGATTTCCTCCTTCATGAAAATGATTGTGAGGAAATGCTTTCACTAAGAAAGATTTTAAGAAGATAGTGATTGTAAAATTGCATTCTCAAATTCAATTATGGTTACGGTATCCCTTTCATGATTTGAATTGTGAGGTCTGGCAATTAGTCTTAATTGTTTAGACACACATATAAACTATCTAAGGCAAAGGTGTATAAGTTCAAGAAGCCTTGATAAAAGATTATCAAAGCAATAAGTATTAGAAACATGAACTTAAGAAATTCAATAAGTATTGATTTTCTAGAAGTTAAGTTGGTTTCTAAATACATGTCAAAGCTAGTGGGAGCATAAGTGTTATATTTATAATAATCATCATGATAGTGGGAGCATAAATGTTATGATTGTATGATTATTAAGACACGTATTGCAAGTTGGCAATATTAATTATAGAAAAAAAGAGTTATACCTTTCAAAGTCGTAAGTGTAGTAAAGTTGTTTTGCTATAATTAAGGGAGAGAATATTGTGATTCATTTCAAATCTAAAGGATTAGGTTGAGAAATGTTAATAAACTTAGTCAAGGGTACATAGTGTGTTCTTAAAATTTCGATTATGATTACGACATTCCTCTTCACAATTCGAATTTTGAGAACATAGCAAATAAAACATTATGCGTCGTGTCCCATACGCTTCAGGTATAGGATCGATTGCAAATGCTTTAATGTTTGACCATTCTAAAATTTTCCAAATGTCGAGTGCATTTAGAGGGAAAAGGGACTAGAATTGGTTTTGACTAAAATAATTAAACAACTATCAAAGGACAATCCAAAGTTTGACGAGGATTGGTCGCTTGTAAGTAGTTGGAAGCATGGTATTGGATGGACCATATCGACATCATTACGAATAGATAAGATTCTATTAAGAATGAGTTGTCATATGGAAAATATGGAAACATGTCCATATTGAGAATTGGATATTGCAAATCTATTACTAGAATAGAAACTTTTATGCAAAGGATGTTCAAAGGAATGTACTTTGAGTGAGAGACATCATATCTAAGGAATTGTCTTGTAACAATCCCCAATAGAGAACTTTGTAATATCATTGGCAATAGTCTTTGTGACTTTGGTGCAGTGACATTACAAAAGGATCATTGCATAGAATGTTAGAATCTAGCATATTTTATAAGTAACAAGAATTTGATATTCTCACACTTATGAAAAGGATTTGGAGTTGTGAAATGAGAATGATTAGATATGTGTTCAATTTGATCTATTTCACAAAAGTAAGAACCATAGGTAAACATTGTGTGAATGCTAAGAGCATGGGACAAGTGCAATAATTCAAGTAAGAAGTTGATTACCCGAAACGACAAATAATGAGTAATCGGTATGGTGATAAATAAAAGGAGTTTTATTTATACTCAAAGGTTTGAGGCCATATGGGATTAGTATTATTCTTGTGTTTCACTTTGCATGTTTTGACTTCCAAATTAATTGAATTTATTAAGAATAATCGAATTATTCGAACGAGCCATAGTCGTTCATATGTTGGAAGTAGATATGAATGAAGACTGTCGTGAATTGGTGTGTGGATTGTCTAAAAGAGTATTAGACATAAGCAAATGTTTGCTGCAACATTCATGAGTGCTTATGAATATGAATTTGAGCATTGGATTAGACCCACGCTCACTTGGATAACTCCATGGATTGTGTCACGAGTGATTAGTGAAACGATAACATCTTATATTCTTGAAACCGAGATGTGTGAGTTGTATCTTGTGAATCGGTTGCACATTGATAATATGTAAACACACTAGTAACTTGGTGTTATAAAACATATTGTTGTGTATGATTCGATGAGTAAGTGCAAGCAAGCATTATATCAAAGTTTATCCGTTCCTTTTATCCAAAGTAGGATAAAAGCGATATCTTTGGGCCTCTCGATGATTTAGTGATGACAAACGTAAATGCACGGCCGGGCTAGGGCTAATTTGATTTGTTCATTTAGTCAGTCGTCATAAATCGGAATTCGAGAGATAATTGTAAGGGTATAAATGTTGTAATATGTCGAAGTGTTAGTTAGTTTGTTACGAAGGATCTTAAGTATACGTAAGTAGTGTCTTCGGATGTAATGTTATTTTTACTAAGGCATTATAATGAATAGTCTTAATGTCTAGTCCTTAGTATTTTGTTATGCTTTTGTTCTCCTATAAATAGGGGTCTGTACTAAGTGAGTTGAGAACTTTTAACACAGTCTCTACAGAGAATTCCTTTGTACTCTGTAAAATTGAAAGAATAATATGAGCTGAACAAAGATTATATTTACTCTCGTGTTCATCTTTTTCATCTTTCTTAATTCTTACGTGAATTGATCATTAAACTCGATTACAAATCTCTTCAATTGGTATCAGAGCAGGAATCCTTTCTGTGATCTGATTTTCATACGATCAAAAAGGTTTTTGAATCTACTATTTGATTCGAAAAGCTTCTGTCCTTTTTGAAATTGAAAAATTCTTCTTGATCTCAATCTAGGATTTGATTCTGCGAAAATATTTGTTAATCGAGTGTTCGTTGTGTGATTCTGATTTGAATTATACAATTTGATTTCAAATTTCTCAAAAGTTTAGTATCATCTTGAAGTTTTTGTCCATACAACAATGGCGTCATTCAATCTGAATTCGATGACTTCATTTTCTCATTTGCTTGGATCATCGACAAAAATTCCAATGCTTATTCCAGAATATTATGATCAGTGGGCAGATAGGATGGAAGATTACTTGAACGGATTAGATGAAGAGTTATGGAAATGCATCTCAGGAGAAATCAATCAACCTGCACAAGTTCAACCAATCAGTATGTCTTCAAGCAGTTCGGAAGTTGATAATCAAACCAATCGTTTAAAACAACTGGAGAAGAAATGCATGAGGGAATTAAGAGGTGCTCTGCCTCCTGTTGTGTATAATTATGTCAGAACATGCACAACAGCTAAAGAAATCTAGAACAATCTCAAAGACAAATTTCAAGGAAGTGAAAAGACGAAGATCACATCTGTGAAACAATGCCTGGTGGAACTCAAAGATTTCAGACAAAAAGAAAATGAGTCTATTGAAGCATACTATGATAGGTTCAACGAGTTAATCTATCGTTGTAATCGTTATAGTATAATAAGGTCACCAATGGAGTACAATTTGATATTTGTAATGGGACTTCGAAAGGAGTGGAGAAGTGTGAGTATGATGGTGAAAAATCAACAGAGTTTTGATACTTCGACTTTGAATGACTTGTACAATAAACTAAAATCTCATGAAAATGAAGTTAATGAAATAGCTGAGGAAACAATAGCAAGTCTTGGTGGACCATTGGCACTAGTTTCGAATGTTTCAGAAAGAGAGAATGAAAAATCGAAGTCTGATGAAGAAGAAGGTCTTCTGATGAATTCTGATGATGAGGCTGTTGCATTTTACTCAAATAATAGAGTAAAGAAATTTTTTAAGAAACCTTTTAATCCAAAGAAGTCATCAGATTCGAAGGGTAGTTTTGAGAACAAAAACAAACTGGATGAAAAGTAGAAAGAAATGAAGATAGATTCGAAGAATGAGATGGAGCAAATGAAGATGATATTGAAAGGTGATACAGGGATTAATTGCCATTATTGCTATGGAGCAAATCATTTGGCAGTAGATTGCTTGTTGAGGAAGAAGGAAGAAAAGAAAAGTAAAACAAAGGATGAAGCTTACTACACTGAGAAACTGGAGGAAGTAAAGAAGAAAGCGAAGAATTTGTCATTGGTGGCTCATGGAGAAACTGAATCGGATGGCTCATATCAAATATGGTCTTCGGGTTCAGATGATGAAGAGATGAAAAATCCAACACATGGAGCGATGTATGCAAAGATGGTAGAGGATTCAGATGATGAACAGACTGACGAAGTGTGTGGGCAATGCTTCGTTTCGAAGACTACTGACAGGTCGCCCATGACTACCAAGGTACATAACATTCTTGAATCTTTTAACATTCCAGTTTCTGCATATAATTCTGAGTTAGTATCTTTTGATGAAACTGTTACTTACTTTGATTCAATCATTGTGTCTGCTAGCAATGAAGCGAAAAAGTTAAGTGATCAATTACTAGAGACAAGAAAAATGTTGGATTCAAAAGTCACTAGGATTGATTACTTAGAATTACAAGTTTCAAATATCATGGTGGATAGAGAAAAATTAGCAAAAGAAATAAACTTGTTGTTAGCACAAAGAAATATTTTCTGTAATTCAGCAAAAAGATTGTGTGGAAAATTAACTGAGTTACATCATTCGTGTGAAATAAGTAAGGGACAACATAGAAAATTACTACCATTTTTAGCTTATGATAGAGCTAAGGTTGATAGTATTTCATATGATTGTGAAAAAGAAATTTCTGATTTTAACAAAGTTCCAGATGATAGGTTTAGATATGGAATTGCAAAAGTCGAAGATTATCTTGATGCTAATGATTTAGTAAAAATTGTAAATGAAACCTTAACTAAATCAGAACACCTTCGAATTTTGAAAAAGACTGAGAATTCTACATCTAATTGTGAAATAATATTGCTGATATTGAAGACAATATTGATAATATTAGTGAAATTAGTGATTTAGAAGATGTAGATTGTTCTCAATTGTCTGTCATAAATGTAGCAAATTCATTTAAAGGGAAAGAAAAATGTGAAGACTTATTAATAAAAATTGAAACTGATAAACCCTTAACTTCGAAAGTTTGTGATATGGAGTTTGTGGAAATACATGAGAGTCAAACCGATGATAGTGACATTGAGGAAGAAAATACAAATTCGAAGACAATTCAAAGGTCGAAAGAAATTGAAATTCCTCGAGTGGTTGTTGATCAAGTCTATTTGGATACACAAGAATTTGAGAAAATTCTTAGTGAAAAAGGTGCTCATTATCTTGAATCGAATACTGTTGTTTATCCAATCTTCAAATGCACTGATGATATTGTGTTCCCAAATCAAGTCTTCGTAACCACAGGTAATGTTGAAAATATAAAGCATGAATTCAAAAAGTTGGTTGAGGAAGACAATATGCAAACTTCAAATGAAGGATTCTTTTCAAATCAAAGTACAGTTGAAAATAATCTTACAAAGAATTCATATAAATTTCAACATCAAAAATCAAAAAGAGTATGGATTGAAAAGTCAAAAGTTGTAAAGAAGGAAGTTGTTCCAAATGAAAATGTGTTTACAAAGCACGAAGGTGTTAAAACAAATGTTAAAACAATCAACAAAGCAATAAAATTAAATTCAAAAGAATTTAAAGCTCAAGTTGAAAATTTTTCAAAGGAAAATAATATTTCGAAACGTCAAGCAAGAAAAACAATTTTTTGGCAAACTGTTGAGCCATCAAAAATGATATCAACAAAATTTTCAAATAGAAGAAAAGATTTTAAAGAAAAATCAAAGTCTCAAATTTTTGAAAAGAAAAATGCTTCATTTTCAAATAAGGAATCAAAAGTTTCAAATGGAACAAAAACAACAATACCAAGAAATTTTTTTCATAAAAAGGTTGCAACACAGACTTCAAAGTTACAAAACAAGACATCTTATCATGAATCATATCTTTCAAAACTAAAAGTTGATTATGTTCCAAATTCAGCAAAATGTTATAATCCTGTGAAGAAACAAGCTGACAAAGTATCATATGCAAAAGGAATTACAACAAAAAGAAATATTGATCATTGGTTGGAAGGAAAAGGAAAGATATACCAATCAAGTAAGTTTTCGAAAGAACAAATACATGAGGCATATGATAAATATGCTAATCCGTCAACGAATGGAAGTTTATCATCCAAAGAGTCAAATATCTCAGTTAAAGTTTGGCAGCCGGTCACAAAAGCAAAAAGTGAAAAATCACAAACTCAAGATGCGAAGGGTGTACTTAGTGAAAATTTGAAAATAATAAAAACTCATATATCTGACCCTTCGAATGAAAATGTTAAATTATTGACAGTTTCAAAACCAAAGTTTGTGATTGGGTAAATGGTTGTACTTTACAATTGAAACACAAACCTAATATGAATGGACCCAACAAAGCTTGGTTACCTAAATTTTTCCAATGATCGCAGGTACTTTGTGACGAGAAATATGATAACAAGTGGTATATTGATAGTGGTTGCTCACGTCACATGACTGGGAAGAAGGAAAACTTGCGAGATTTTCGAAGCCTAGAAAATGGAGGAGTGGTTAAATTTGGTAATAATCACAAATGCAAAGTCAAGGGTTATGGAAAGATAACGAATGGAAATTTCACTATCAACAGGGTTGCATTTGTTGAAGGTTTACAACACAATTTGATAAGTGTTTCACAACTTGTTGTGGGCACTGGAAATCAAGTTCTTTTTAATGAAGAAGGAAGTGTCATTTCGAATGTTAAGATAGAGGAAGTTTTGCTTAAGTCAAAAAGAAAAGGTGATATGTTTACATTGGATATTGTTCCTATTGTAGGCAAACCTGCTGTGTGTTTACTTTCGAAGGCTGTTGCCGATGTTAGCTGGTTATGGCACAGGAGATTATCACATCTCAATTTTCGAAACATCAACAAACTTGTCATACAAGATCTGGTAAGAGGTTTACCCATTCTTAAATATGATAATGACAGTTTGTGTGCAGCTTGTGAAGTAGGAAAACAACACAAACAAGGTCATCCTATCACAATAGATTCGAAGATTGTTGAACCTCTTGAACTCTTGCATATTGATTTATGTGGTCCTTCAACAGTTGCTACTCTTAACAAGAAAAGGTACATTTTGGTAATTGTAGATGATTTTTCAAGATTCATGTGGGTTTATTTTCTCAGGTTAAAATCCGAAGTTCCACAAATGATGATTGATTTTATCAAGAAGATGGAAGTTTCATTGAAGAAGTCAGTTCGAAAAATTAAAAGTGATCATGGAACTGAATTCAAAAATCGTGTCTTCGATTCTTTTCTGGTGGAAAAAGGAATTTCGCATAATTTTTCATCTCCTTATACACTACAACAAAATGGTGTAGTTGAGAGAAGAAATCGATCATTATGTGAAGCTGCAAGAACAATGTTGGCTTATTCGAATTTACCTCAATATCTTTGGGCTGAAGCTGTATCAACTGCTTGTTTTACTCAAAATCGATCATTCATTCATAGACGGTTTAATGTTACTCCTTATGAAATCATCAATAATCGAAAACCTAATGTCAAATTTTTCCATGTTTTTGGATGCAGATGTTTTATATTGAATCTTAAGGATAATCTTTCGAAGTTTCAAACAAAAGCAGATGAAGGAATTTTCTTGGGATACTCACATAATTCAGTTGCTTATAGAGTGTTAAATAAGCGAACTCGTAAAGTGGAAGAAACTTTTAATTTGACATTTGATGATCAATACATTAAAAAGTCTAATCATAAATTTGCGAATTATCCTATTTTGCCAAATTCTTCAAATATAGAGGATTCAATTGAAATGGATGATGTTGATTATGATTCGATTTTTGGTATTTCAGATCAAGCAATTGATGCAGAAAGAAATGCAACTGATAATCAAACATCAGAAAAATCGAAGTATAACAATGATTCAACTTCAAATTTGAATCTAAACCCATATGAACAAGCTGATGATCCAGTGGAGGGGGAGCACTTGGATTCAAATACTTTTGTTAAGGGGGAGAGTTATAGTGAAAGAGATAACATGTCAACAAATGTTAATGTTGAAGAGGAGCAAATTCTTGAAGAAGAGCCGATCAGTGAACCAGAGCAAAATATCAAAACGGAGTCAATCATCGAGGGGGAGCCCATAGTTGAGAATGATCCAATTCTTGAAGAAGAACATTTTGATGATGCTGATGATTCAATTTCCATAAATGGATCAGAAATAGATGTTAAGTTCGAAGATGCACTTTTGGATTTTGATCCTAATTATCCACCATTGGATAAATGGACAAGAAATCATCCAAAAGATCAAATTCTTAGTGATCCACAAGCAGGTATAATGACAAGAGCACAACTTAAAGTATGAAATGAGGTACTGAATAATCATCAAGAGTTATGCATGTTTAATGTTTTTATTTCCAGAATCGAACCAAAGACAGTTAAGGTTGCAATCGAACACTCTGATTGGGTTGTTGCTATGCAAGCTGAATTGTCTGAATTCGAAAGAAACAAGGTTTGGAGATTAGTTCCAAAACCTGATGATGTGTCAATTGTTGGACTCAAATGGATTTATAAAAATAAAACTGACAAAGATGGAAACATTATTCGAAATAAAGCTAGACTTGTTGTTAAAGGATATTCTCAACAAGAAGGAATTGATTACGAAGAAACATTTGCCCCTGTTGCAAGACTCGAGGCTGTTCGTATTTTTCTGGCTTTTGCAGCTCATAAAGATTTTGATGTCTATCAAATGGATGTCAAATGTGCATTCTTAAATGGAGAACTTGAAGAAACGGTATATGTTGAACAACCTCCAGGTTTTATAAACTCAGAACATCCTGATCATGTTTATATTCTAGATAAAGCTGTATATGGGTTAAAACAAGCACCAAGAGCATGGTATGCAACTCTAACATCATTTTTGAAACAATCTAAATTTAAACAAGGGTCAGTTGATCCTACTTTATTTCGAAAGAAAATTGGAAATCATCTGATGCTTGTTCAAATTTATGTTGATGATATAATTTTTGGCTCAACTGACCCTACTTTATCTAAAGAATTCGAAGATCTGATGAAAAGCAAATTTGAAATGAGTATGATGGCCAAAATTAATAACTTTTTGGGTTTGAATATTCGTCAAAACAGGGAAGGCATCTTCATTAATCAGGAGAAATATACGAAGAATTTGTTGGAAAAGTTTGGAATGACGAATAGCACAAGGTTACGAATACCAATGGCAACGGGCATAAAACTAACTCCTTCGTTAGATAAATCTGCTGTTGATATTACTTTATATCGAAGCATGATTGGGTCTTTATTGTATTTAACTGCAAGTAGACCTGATATTATGTATTCTGTTTGTAATTGTGCAAGGTATCAATCAAATCCACGAGAACCACATCTGACTGCAGTAAAGAATATTTTTCGATATTTGAAAGGCACTACTTCGTTAGGATTGTGGTATCCTTCGAAAACAGGGTTCTTTGTACAAGCTTATTCAGATGCGGATCTTGGAGGTTGCGGTCTAGATCGTAAAAGCACAACTGGTGGGTGTCAATTGCTAGATGGAAAGTTGGTCAGTTGGCAATCGAAGAAGCAAACATGTGTTTCAATATCAACCATTGAAACTGAATATGTAGCTGCTGCTGCGTGTACATCACAAATAATTTGGATTCAAAGTCAATTACGAGATTATGCAATTAATATGAAAAAGATTCCTTTATATTGTGATTCACAAAGTGCAATAAGAATTTGTCATAATCCTGTGCAGCATTCGAAGACCAAACACATTGCTCTTCGATATCACTTCATTAAAGATCATGTTGAAGAAGGAAATATTGAAGTTCATTTTGTAAAAACAACGGAACAATTGGCAGATATTTTTACAAAGGCTTTGGATGAAAAATCGTTTCTTTGTATCTTTTAAGGATTGGGAATGATTAATGGAAATTCACTTCAATTGGATAAAAGCGAAGAGTGATGGGTCTGAATCATTTGGTGTATGGAAGAAAAGGGTGATTACGTGTTCAGAGGTTACTGTTCATGGTCAACGCTTCGAACGCTTCGCATTCGGAAGATTTACTTCTTACTGAAATAAGAAAATCAGAGATTACTGTTCAAGTCAACGGTTCGAATGCTTCGTATTTGTACACATTTCAACTAAGGTTAGATTTTTAGCTTGTTTAATTTTTTTTATGAAAACCTGAAAAATCAAAAATATTTTCTTTTATTGAAAAATCAAAAATCCAAAAAGATTTTGTTTCAGTTTGTCTTTAATTTTTCTGAAAAATTTCAAAAATACCAAAAATATTTTTTATTTTTTTTTCGGTTTTAACATGTGTGTTGTGAGTTTTGTCAAGTTTCAAATACGAAGGATTCATGCAACTAGTTTCGAACGAAAGGTATGATCTCGATACACTTTGGATTAGTTAGGATGTCCCTAGAAGCATGCTGCTGCATGTTGTCTCAAGTCTCGTATGATTCTATGTATGGGAAATGAAAGCCTTGATGAAATTATCTCATGAAATTTTCTTCCCAACAAGGCTTGTATTTGCATAAATCAACAAGAGCTACCTTACTCTTCTCAAATGAGTTAAGAGTTTTCTGCTTTGTCCATTATAACAGAGGTACCCTTCGATTCTTATCCAATCTTTTTAAACTGAGCAATTCTTACATTTCAAATATTCGAAGCAATTTTTCCTTGAGGTCTTTGATCAAACCAATCAAAACCTAGACAAATCACAACTCTGTGTTTATGATCTAATATCATGAGTCCGTGATAGAAGTGAAACCCAAAATCTTATAAACCTTAAGGAATTGACGGGGAACCATGTTCCAGATCTTACGAAGCTTTTGCTTCAGTACCTTTTATACTCCAAATCCTATTCATTTCTTTTGAGTGATCTTAATCAAACATTCGAAAACTACGATGTTTGTTCCCAACAAGATCCAGCATAAATGTTTTTATGAATATGATTTCCGTGTGAGTATATTTTCAAAATTCTAAGTTACTTTGAATACATTCGCAACTAAGTTGTCACTAACTACATTGGTTATACAACTAATTTTGTTTACAATTTCTCACCTTATTTTAAGGTTGATATGTAACGAAATTTTCGAAGCCACCCATTTGACCTATAAAAGAAACCCTTCGAAACTTCTCTACAAGTTATCAATTGTAATTCACGGGAAACCAAACAAGCTGTTAATTATCTCTCTTGATAATTTTCGAAGATATCTTTGCCTGGGATAAAATTCTTTTTGTGTCAAAAGAAATTGTTGACATCACAAGTTTTCCAAAAAAAAAATTTCTTTGTTTCTCATCTAATTTCTTTTGGAACACAACACACACGAAATCCTTGAGGTTTGAGTAACACCAACTTAAACTGATGATTTCAAAATTCTGGCAAATGACTTTGCTTTTTAAACCTCAAAGTGAAAAAGCCTAACCTCTATTCCGAAGGTATCCGACGGTTACAATTCTTTTGGGGAAGATCAAACAGTCTTATCTCATGATGACGCATGGTGTATGATAAGCGTGTAAGGCGTGTTGACAGTTATGATTGTTACTTTTTGATGAGTGCATTCTGTTTTTCAAGGTGCCATGTTAGCAAGCATTTATTGTATCCCACTTCAAATTCAAAATTCTAGGGTTACATATAAAAGGGGCAAATCAGAACTCAATAACACTTTACGCGATCAAACTCTCTGCAACACAAAATTCTCTTTGCAATTCATATTCTTCATACGTTCTTTACTCCAATCATCTTCAATGGCGACTACTTCATCACCAACTACATATGAAATCATCAGTGTTCCGATTCTGAAGATCCAGGGTTCTAACTACCAAGTCGAATCGGATTTGTCAAAGTATCCGGAGGAACTTCATATGCTGGTGGTTGCTTTATAGAATTCAGTTCTGTCTAAAGCAATGTTTGATTCATTTGCTGCTCCGATGTCCTGGTTATCAAAGGCAGGTTCTACTGCATCATATAACAAGGAGACTGGGTGTGTGGAATTCACAATGGTTACAGATACAAGAATTAGGGTCTCCAAGCGGTTGTTTTGCAAGATTTTGGGAATTCGGAATTTTGGCCCTTATGATGAACTTACTTCTTCACAAGTGGTGTTTATGTTCAATGAGATGGGTCATCAACCTCCATTGATGCGTATTAGTGACTTCAAGAAGTCGGGGTTACCAACAATCTGGAACTTTTTATTTGGCATCTTTCTTAGATGTCTTACTGGAAGAACTGTGGGGCTGGATAAAGGAAGGATGGAGGTTTATGCAATGGTAGCTGGGTTATACTACGATTTGCAAATTGATTATTCTGAGCAATTATGGACAGAGTTCATAACAAGTATTTCGAAGACAAGTGCTAAGCAGGGGATTTCTTGTGCACGATATTGGAGTCTGATAGTCCAATATGTCTATCAGAAGGAGAAAATCGAAGTTTTGGATTATGAAGAGAAAGCAGTTTTCCACATGTATGGTAGTCCGAATTAGGTACATGATGATCCGACTATCTTTACCATAATTGCTCGAATTCCAGATGCAATGCTCAAGAAGGTGGATCCCACGAATAATGTGTTGGTGTCATATTTACAATCTATTGACACAACAGTTGTTACTGGGATGTTACAACAAGAAGAGAAGAAGAAATCAAAGAAATCAAAGAAGACAGAGGGTGAGTCTTCGGAAAAAGGGGTGAAAGCAGAACAAAAGAATCAAGAGCTAATAGCTACATCTCGAACTGTCGAAGAGGTGTCTCCTGTTTTAACTTCATTGGCTGATACACCCGTTATCGAAGCCTCTCCATCAAAAGAGACAATTCCTTCAAAAACGGGGGTTTTTCGAAGAATAAAAATCAAGAGAAAATCTCAATTGGTGAAGAAAACACAGGTTACTCATCAAGGGGTCACAGTTCAGTAAATTCCGGCTCCAGTGTCTCCATCTTCTAAGAAACGAAGGGCTGAAGATATGGCGAAAGTTTTAAAGAAAACCCAACGTATCGAAGAAGTGGATCAAGTTCCTGAGACTCCTGAAGATGAAATTCCTAAAGAAGTAGAGGTTCTTCAGTCTACTGAAATTTCGAAGCTTGCTGATATAAAGCTCATTGAACCAACGTCTTTACCTCAGGTTACTTCCACAACTGATTCTCCAACATTCCAATCTATTATGGATCAACCTTTCACCACTATATTTTCAACACAATCAACCGATCCACCAAATCCATCATCACCTGTTGTTGAAACCATGGCTGTTGACGAGGAAATTGATAACGAAGGATTTGGAGGAACATTCGAAGCTCTTTCCTTTGATAAAGCTGAAGAAGATTTCCCTGACCATATGCTGATGACGATGAAGCAGTTCAAGATATTGAATTCAAAATTGAATTCTATCTTGCAATCTCAAGCGGATGTAGGAAGTCCTGGAATCACTATCATGGAAGTTGATTCCATAATGAAGGAGATGGAAAGCAGGGTGATTTCGAAGGCATCAGGGTTAATACGTGATTCTGAAACCCGCATTCTTGAGAAGACTGATCAGAATGATAGTTCTACATAGAATCGAATCAATTCTCTGAGATCTGATTTTCTAAAGGAGGTGAAGGATTTAAAGACAGTTACGAAGGAGCGTCATGTGCTCTTTGTACAGGAAGTTAAGAAGGTTCGAGAAGACGTTAATATGCAGATTCGTGAACTTCGTGAAGAAATGACGAAGGAGGTTCAACATATTCAACAAGGATATGAATCAGCACATCAGAAGATCGATATTATTTGTGATGCGGTTGTTCAGTGTGTTAAGATGTTCGAACAAGTCAATCCTCAGATGATCTCTCTTTCAGCCACAGAAGAACAACATTTTGGAGAGTTGGTGAAACTGCTGAAAGAACTTCAAGAAATATCTTCGAAATCCTCTTCTCCAATTATTTCTCAAGAATTTCTTTCTCAAAAATTCATTCATTTCGAAGCCATCCTACAAAAACACCTTGCTCCATTACTTCGCATTTCAAGCCTTCTGCCAAACGTATCAGATGCCCCACCTGCTGTCACAGGGGTGCAAGGGGGAGAAAAGGTTGGTCAAGCAAAGGCTGGGGAACATGAGAAGACAACTGAAGATACGAAGGTAGTAGGAAAGGTGTATCCTTCGAAAGTTTTTGTAAAGCCAATAATTGTTTCAGCTGCTCCAGTCATTTCAACTGTGACTACAACTGTTCCAATTTCAAGACCTATTGCAAAAGGTATTGTAATCGGGAAACAAAGTGATGACTCTTCATCAAAGAATGCAGCTCCTTCAAATGTTAAAGACAAGGGAAATGGAGTCTTGGTTGAGAAGTCCAACAAAGAGAAGAAAGCTGAGGTGGCAGCTGAAGTTGAGAGAATGAGGCATGTTGAAAGTATAATGCGACAAAGAGCTCTTGAAGGTTCAAATGTTGATAAGGGTGATCCTTCGAAAATATACAATTACGAAACAATAGAATCCAGGGTGATGTTCGATCACATGTATTCTTTTGAAAAGATTCCGAAGAAGAGTTTTGTGGTGACAAATACTGATTATGGTCAACTTGATTTTCCTATCAACGAGATGATGTTTGTTATGCCACAGTTCAAAGCTGAGACAAAGTCTATGGATGTCGAAGAGGGAAAGAAGATGAAGATACGATTTCATGCTGTGTTAGCAAAGGCTCAAGAAGAAGTTTGGTTCTTGGAGAAGATTAAGAAGGTGATATCCATAAAAAGGGATGTCATTTTCGAAGGAAAGTTTCAGAATTTGAAATATGTTGTGACAAGATCCAGTGGAAAGATACAAGAGTTCACTATGGCGGACTTTCCATTGATGAACACTTATGATCTCATCAATGTTGCTCTGATACTTAAAGACAAGTCCTTCTCTTTTCTCCAAGAAATAGAACCAGATGTTTTTAGTCTTGGGTGTAGGCACATAAAAATATTCTTGGAAAATTATTTCGAGTGCTTAGCTCAAACTGTCGTCGAACTTGCTACTGTTAAAGGCTTCGACATTACTGCACCAATGGCACCTACGAAGAAGCAGGTTGAGTTGAAAAAGTACGAAGACGGTGAAATATGTTTAAAGCCATCGGGGATTGTCTTTGTAGGAAAAGATAAATCTGGAAGAGCTAAAAGATTCTTGTTTCAAACTTCTGAAGTGGAGAGATTCACAAATTCGCAATATACGAACTTAATTGTTCGTATGAATCATTGCAAGAAGAATTCAGAAGGAGACAAGAAGGAGATAAAGAAAGTTATCTCTTGGTACATGGAAATCCGAAGAGTGCTGATGTATGCCGTTCAACTATTAACTTCATGAAGACTTCGACCTTTATTCCAAAGGGGGAGATTGTAAGGGTATAAATGTTGTAATATGTCGAAGTGTTAGTTAGGTTGTTACGAAGGATCTTAAGTATACGTAAGTAGTGTCTTCGGATGTAATGTTATTTTTACTAAGGCATTATAATGAATAGTCTTAATGTCTAGTCCTTAGTATTTTGTTATGCTTTTGTTCTCCTATAAATAGGGGTCTGTACTAAGTGAGTTGAGAACTTTTAACACAGTCTTTACAGAGAAATCCTTTGTACTCTATAAAATTGAAAGCATAATATGAGCTGAATAAAGATTATATTTACTCTCGTGTTCATCTTTTTCATCTTTCTTAATTCTTACGTGAATTGATCATCAAACTCGATTACAAATCACTTCAATAATACAAAGAGAATGATTTGAAATCATATCTCATATGATATCTAGAATGGAGGAATATATGATCCCTTATCAAAGGACGCACGTATCTAATAGGATCAGAGTTGACAGCGGCTTTGGAAAGCTACGATTGCAGATCAGGATCTGAAGTCATACGCATAATAGTTATTAGACTTATCCAAGTGGGAGACTGTTGGATTAGTGTCTAAGTCCATAACTATTTTGGTATGTACTTGACCCGATGGTGCATGGTCCTTTTGGGTTGCTTTCACCAAAGCAACTTGATAGGATGAATTATGGAGAGAAAGGATTAAATATGATTTATTAATATATTATGAGAATAATATATTAAAGGAGAAATCATATTGTTTAATTAATATTAGTCAAGAATTAGTTTGTAATTAGTTTTGTGACTAAAAGAGATTAATTAAACTTAAGGGACTGGAATTGTAATTATAAGATAATTGTAATTTGGGCCATGGATTGCCTTGTATTAAGGAGTGGACGAATTCTATGGGGAAGCCCATAAGGAAATCGTCCAAGGCCTTAAGGAAAGAGATCCATGGGTTGCTTAGGGCTTAAGCATACAAATTAGGGTTTCCTTGTTAGATAACCCTAATAGCCTCACTATATATAGACCCCTTAAGGACCAAAAACGTGGACATGACTCCTTCTAGGGTTTGTACACGTTTTAGGGCAGCCTCCAACCTCTCTCCTCTTCATCCTCTTGCTTATGGTGTTTGTGAACCATTAGAGGAGTGACAATTGTGACTCTAGGCTTTCTAAAGTCAATACAAGGAGATTTGGGATTGTTATTGCTACATAACAATCAAGGTAACATCTTAAACCTATTCTCATGTTAATATGATTACTTGAATGCTAGAATTAGGGTTTATAGTCTTGGATAACTTGCATGTACAATAGAGAAACCTAGATCCAAGCATTAGGGTTTATATGAGGACATAGGATGTTCTTAGGACCAAAACCCATCAATAATCATACTAATGACTGAATAAACCTGCCACGACGTTTATCAGGCGTCGCGAAACTGAAATGACACTTGTCACCTCAGACCTGCCAGTCTAGCTATTGCAAGCAGTTCTAGTGTGGGTTTGTCAAACCCAATATAGATCTATACACAACTATCACATTCTCCCTCCAGGAGACTCTGATTATAACTACCAGGAATTTAGATTCTGCACTCGGACGTACGGAAGAGATTGTCTCACAATTTAGGTTAACAAGTTTACGTGTGGTGTGCATGAGTGTAAAACCTTTTTTTGTGGGAATCAAACCTTCCGAAATGTGTTTGTTGTGTTAATGGAAACATAAGCCATAACTATAATAGTTTATCCCAAAAAGTTTGTAATGTATAAGAACTCTTTTATGAAAACACATTTGTGTTATGAATCCAAAAACTATGCTTATTATAACTTAATATACATGTTATAAATGAATGAATAATCTTATCATGCATGACTAAGTTTCAGTTTATGATGATAAACTAACAAGGAAACACATTCAATATTTAGAACTTATTGATATACACTTTGCTCAACATAATACAAAGTGTTATGAAATTTATATGCTGTTAACTAAATCTAACCTTCATGTGCTGTTTTAGAAAAGTCATACAAAAATCATACGAAGTCGAAAACTAAATCCGTAAATTCTGAGAGTTCCCAAAATGTGTCTAGTTTACCCATAATTTTTATCATGATTTTTAGTGACCTCCAACTTGGGTGTAATAGTCCATAATCACAGACTGGTCCGGATTGGTGTTTGAATTGATACACAGTTTTATAAAAATCACCATAAATTGTAGAAAAATCGTATGGAGATGTGAAAGTATTCATTTTAAAGCTAAGAACTGGAACTACTTACAGCTAAAACCGTTTTTCAAACAAAAATGTTTAAGTTGTCCAAAACAGTCCGTGAATGGAGTCAAACTTTTCTAATGAAAGCTGTTAGAAAATTCTATCTATGTTCTTGGTGTTTTAACTTGTATTCCCCCCCCCCCCCCTAAAACTCGAGGAAAACATGAAGATGTAGGGGTATGAACTCACCTTGAGTGATTTCAGAAGATGGATGATGGAGAAAATAAGTGTTCAACTCAGATCACTTGAAGGTTCGAAGATCTAACAAGAATGTGATGATGTTTGTGTAAGAAATCAATGATTTGAGTAGAATGAGGTGTAATAATCACAAGGATGATGTTAATACTTACCAAAAGTAGAAGAAAAACTTGGAGTATAGCCTTGAATCTCGAATTTTTAGAGAGAGGAAGTGAGAGAGTAAATATGTTTGATCTTTGGTGGAAGAATGAGAAAATGAGAGAAGTGTGAGGAGAGAGGAGACTTTCTAGCCTTTGACTAATTGTGAGGTCGGAAAAAGGTGGGAAAAGTACAATGAAGTGACTAGGTAAGGGCTGATGGGGAATAGTGACATGAGTGGGTATGGGTGGTTGCTTGTGTCATAGAATAAAGGAAAGTCAACACTCCACCTCTTGTACTTCACCCACTCTTCTTGGATAAGGTTTATCCTTAAAAACGTGATTAATCATTAATTAAGGGGTCTTATATGTTAAAACAAAGTTTTGGGTGAAAATCCCACGTTAAAATGATGAAAAACGAAGTTAAAATGAAGTCGTAGTCGAAAACCGGAAAGAATTGATCTTCCAGCGAGGCCTCTCGGATTTGGTCAAAGGTTCGGTCCCTTCTGATGCTGGGTCCGAAGCGAGGCGAGATAGAAGGAAGCGAAAGGGAGGCTCGGTCCGAAGTCATCAAGAGCGAAATAGACAGAGGCTCGGGTTCTGGTCTTGTGCGAGGTTCGGGCCCGAGAGGACCCTTCGGGTTCGGTTCAGCAGCCTTCGGGTTCGGCTCTTCCAGCTTCAGTTCCTAAGACGACTTTCGGGTCCTAAGACGACTTTCGGGTCCTTAAGCCTATTTTATTCATTTTTACCTCGTTTTAAGCGGTTTTCGACCCGGTTAAGGGTCAGAATGACCCGAATGACTTCAGAAAGTTGCGGGAACTTTTGAGAGAGATTTGGGAGAGATTTCACATTCTTGGAGAGATTTCTCATACAAAGAGATATTTGGGAGAGATTTCACATACTTAGAGAGATTTGGTAGAGATTTGACATTCTTGGAGAGATTTCTCATACAAAGAGATATTTGGGAGAGATTTCACATACTTAGAGAGATTTGGGAGAGATTTGACATTCTTGGAGAGGTTTCTCATACAAAGAGATATTTGGGAGAGATTTCACATTCTTGGAGAGATTTCTCATACAAAGAGATATTTGGGAGAGATTTCACATACTTAGAGAGATTTAGAGTGAAAACGATTGAGAGAGGTTTCATTTGTGACCTTTTTGAGTGTCCGGCTTCGCAATGTAAGGTCCGTAAACCCTGTTAAGCCTTGTTTAAGGATCTTACACACTCCCGATGGGTATGCAACATTGTTTTATCGGTTTGGCTCGCCAAGTACCACAATTTTAGGTTAAGGAGATCTAGATGTACGTACTTTTCGATTTATGATCTCTCATTAGAATAGCGAGTTGTTTAGAAATTACATAACGTAAACTCTAGTACCCACGGGCAAATTGAGTCGAACGGTTTGACTTGTTGACTTTAGTTGACTTTGACTTGACCGGAAATTGACGGTTGTCACATAAGGGTATTTTGGTAATTACTGGTGTTTATTGAAGTTGGTTAATTGGTAATGTTCGGTGGTGGAGTTCGTGCTGGTGGTCGGAGCAGCGTGATCTTATTTGTTCAAGTCGGCAGTTGCAGGTGAGTTATCCTCACTATATCAATAGGGTCTAAGGCACCAAGGTCGGCCCTTTATTGGATGGGAATCCGTGTAGTTTTTTGTTATGTTATTGCTCTGCTATCTATGCATCCTGGTAGTTAGGGTGGTATATGTTAGAGACCTGGTTAAGGTCGGTATCCTGGTATATAGGATGGTGCTATGTTAGAGACCTGGTTAAGGTCGGTATCCTGGTATATAGGATGATGCTATGCTGGTGACCGGTTAGGTCGGTATCCTGGTTAGGACGTTACTATGTTATGTGATATGCTAGATCAGTTGATTAGTTTTGAATTGCTATATGATTATATGTTTATGTGCACATGGTTGTTGGACTGGGGTTGGGTTGAGGCGGGTCATGTTTTGTGCTGTAGGCCAACATACCCAGGGTAGACCGGATAGACCGAAGGCCCAGCGAGTGGTCCGGATAGGCTGAAGGCCCCAAGAGGGCGGACCAGACGTGTCGAGGCTCGGAGAGTGGATCAGACAGACTGAAGGCCCGGTGTGGGCGGACCAGTCATATTGTAGACTCAGAGAGTGGACCAGTTGGACTGAAGACCCGGTGCGGGCAGACCAGTCATATTGTAGACTCGGAGAAAGAGTGGACCGGGTAGACTGAAGGTCTGGTGCAGGCGGACCAGTCACACTGTAGACTCGATATGCTTGACTGTTCTGTTTATGATATGATATGATATGTGTATGGTATTGTGGTTGGTATTTTGGGGGTAACTCACTAAGATTTCGGGCTTATAGTTTCAGTGTATTGTTTCAAGTACTTCAGGAGATTGTGGAAAGGCGAAGGTGTGATCGTACCGCTCCTCTGTTTTATGTTGATGTTTCTGGGATGCTCTGATAATAAATGAACTGAAAACCTTTTTGTAATAACTTAATGAATATGGGTTTTTTTTTTGACAATTTTAAATTGGTTTGAAATTTTGGATGTTATAGAAGAGATCATGAGAGAGTATTGATCGGGAATGTTATTTGAATAATAGGAGGAGGCTAGGTCGGGACGTTGAGCACGAGAGTTTATCCGACTTCATTGAGGTGAGTCTTCTCACTATACTGTACCTAGAAGGGTACCTACGTGTGACCGGAAGGTCTTGTATGCTATGATGTATGTGCTATATGCGGTTATGTGATATGTGTGTGCTATGTATGTTATGTATGATAAGGATCGGAAGGTCAAGATGATATTTATGTATGTGCTATGTATGTTACGTATGATAAGGACCGAAAGGTCAAGATGATATTGACTGGAAGGTCAAGAGGGTATGGACCGGAAGGTCGATATGGGTAGGACCGGAAGGTCTACCGAGATTTGGGACAGAAGTCCCCTGAGACACACAGATCGGAAGATCCTACAGAGTCATGGACTGGAAAGGGGTATGTGCGGTATGTGGTATTTTGGGGAACTCACTAAGCATTTATGCTTATAATTGTTATGTTATGTGTTTTAGGTGCGAGCGAGGATCGCGGGAAGGCGCCGACATGATCCGTACACACTTATGGAGTTTATGTTATTGAGATTCTGGGACTTGTTTTTGTTATGACACAGTGATACATTATGTTTTGTGATTTTCATGTGATTGAAAGTATGATTAAAAATGAAAAATTGTTTTGAAATTTACGTCGTTACACTAACAGAATACCATAAAAAATGAATAAAAACCTTAAAAAGTAGCATTCTTGAATATTCAATTATTGAACAAATACACTTGATCCTCTTCAATGGTCCATATAATCAACTTAATCTGCACGTATATACTTGTTGTTGAACTCGATTCTAAATCTTTCTCTTGTTTGATCAATATTGAATTCCTTCTCCATGCAATTCTAAAAGAATAAGATACATTACTGGTTAGTATTACCAGTTAAACAACTATACTTGTTATTAACAAACATTCTCAAAGACATTCTAACAGAATGCATTTATATAAATAAATTCTAACATACATTACATAATGCACTTAAATCATAGTCTTTTCTTCTATATGCATAAACATTCTAAAGCATGTTTAAAGGTAATATAGTAAATCATGACGAATACTCTTATTGATCTTTTGTGGTGGACTTAACCAGTGCACATGAATGTGTACTTGATCCCTTTAGTCCTTCACTTGGCTCACATATACATGTGAAAAAGGAATTAGTCTTAATTTTCCAAAGATGAAGATTTTCATTCATCATACTATACAACTTGCATGATTCCCAGTTTCGGTCCAATTGAAACTTGGGTGATAAGAATCTTTCCTTATTTGGTAAATTTTAGACACTACCACAAAAGAAAGAATCAAATTCATATTTCCATTATTACTAGAAACATACAAACATCAATTTTCGATAAACGCCATTGCAAGGAGATATAAAATAAAACAAATTTTTATTTATTTATTAAAAATGCGGAAAAACTTTTTCCTTACAATGCAACTTTAAATGAAAACTATGCTATTACATATTTCCTAGCAATCTATCATAACCCCTAAGTAGTAGCTCAAGAATCCAATCTTCTAACCATGCGATCGAAATCTATCTTCGCGATCAGATTCATCATACTCTTTCTTTTTAAGCTTCCTTCCCTTTGCTTGATCCTAATATACATCAAAATTTATTAAGGACCTTCAAATAGGAACTTAAGAGAGTTATATAGTGGACTTACCTGAAGCTGAGTCAAACTTTTTGACTTGACCTTCTCTCAGATCTTTCAGGTAGTTAGGGCAGATTCGCAACCAATGCCTCTTCATTTTGGCAATAGAAACATATGGACTCTTTGGTAATGGTACATGGGACTATCTCAGACTTAGCCTTTCTCTTAACCATTTAGTCAACCGAGTTAACTATGGCTGATCTCTTTCCATTTGGAAGAGATAACTTTTCTGGATATCCAATGTTACCATTGTCAATGTCCATGGAAGTTTGGGAAGTTGATCTTCTAATCAAATTTGCTTTACCAATGCTCCAAATCATTGCTGATTTAGCAGCACCAAGCAAATAGATAAGATCATTAAGGGTCATGTCATAGTAGTCCCAAAGGAAACTCACTATGTGACTTAGAAAGTGATTGACCAACCAACTTTCTCAAGACTTTGATACTTAACTCCCCGGCTTGTCAATATGTGACTTCATTTCCAAGATGTGAGCACACATAGACCTTGATTGCCAATAGGGCTTGACTGACCTTGAATTGTGGGTTAAGGAGAATAATTGGAGGAGGTGGAGGAAAAGAAGTATGATTTCCATTATCCAACAACAGAACATAATCTTCATTAGGAAAGCTTGTTCCAAGAGATTTGGGAAGATCATATTTGTCTAAACCAGACACCTATAATGGGAGACATTCAAGTTAATTGATTTAAAGTCCTTAATATAACACCCAATAAGAAATATTAAGGCTAGGACCCAACACAATATTTTATAACATGGAATAGGGATGTCGTAATCCAAGCTATAAAATATTTGAAGGTAGGCGAATGACGATTCACCAATTTCCACCATGAAAAACAAAATAATTCATTAGGTTTTAATTGGATTTGAAACTCCTAGATCTTTTGAGATTCATAGAACTTTTCAATGGAATTTTTCAATCTCGATTGTGCCCTCTCAAATTTTATGATTGGGATGCCGAGGATCACAAAATAAGGTGTGAATAACCACAAAAATATACTTGGTACCCTTAATGTTTATCACTTAATCGATGTGTCGGTTAACCACACACACTCCACTGATCCTATGATAAACATTAAGTTACCCTTTTCCTACCTGTTAAATCCAAGTTATTGTGTCAATTAACCACACACGCTCCACTAATGATTTAAGCAACGTGGAAAGTGTAAGTTTATGGGTTAGCACCAAATTCACATTTTCCTAAAGTAACTAAGATGGGGAATTAATAAAAGGTTTAGTTACTTTATATTTATCATTATACTTATAATGAAGGGAGAATTATAGTCCTCGTCCTACTCGTTTGGCTAACGACCCTCCACCAGTCAAGGAAGCGGTGGGTGAGAGTGGACACTCATTAAACTGCCATTTTATAGGTAGTAACCTTATACCCCCCCTTATAGACCGACTTCGTGAATGAGGCCTACTAACGATAAGACCGACTTTGTTCTTATATATATATATATATATATATATATATATATATATATATATATATATATATATATATATATATATATATATAAACTTATAATACTATAAAGTATAAGAGTTGAATTTTAACTTCTAAAATTCTAAGGGTTTAACTTGGAATTAAAGTATTCATAAGGGGAAACTTTACAAATTCGAAAACTTGAGGGCAATTTTTGGCGCACTTATTTTTATGATTCGGCTGATTTTTCCTATTTTATTATACTATAATAATCATGAAACACATAGCATTCACATAATTCTTCTTTATTACGTCAAATAGGTTACAATTTTTGACCTTAACTATTACATCATCATAATAATGCTTAGCCATAAACACAGACGTTACAATTCTCTCCCCCTTAGGATGATTTCGTCCTGGAATCATGTATCAACAAATAGATGTGGATAGCGACTCATCATGTCACTCTCTATTTCCCAGGTGAGGTTCGGCCCATTCGTATGTTTCCATTGCATAAGCACCAATTCGATCATCTTTTGTCGCAACTTCTTTGTCTTATGGTCAACAATTGCTTCATGCTCTTCGATTAACCTCTTATTTGCATGCATCCTTCACTTTGAAATTGGAATTATATCATGAACTTCTCCCGTGAACTTCCTCAAATACCATACATGAAAGGTGTTATGAATACCATCTAGTTCTTCTAGTAGTTCTAGCTTGTAAGCTTCCTTCCCAATCCTTTGAAGAACTTTGAATGGCCCAATAATCCTTGGACTCAACTTTCCTCTTTTTCCAAATCTTATAAGTCCCTTCCATGGTGATACTTTGAGTAATACCGAATGTCAAACTTCGAATGTCACCGGTCGTCGTTTTTTGTCAGCATAGATCTTTTGATAATCATGAGATGCTAACATCCATTCTCTAATCACTTTCAGCTTTTCAGAAGTCTGATTGACTATCTTGGATCCCATAAACTGCTTTTTTCCAGCTTCAAGCCGACATGTAACATCCCAAAATTTCAGGCCAAAAATCTCATTTTAAAATAACTTATTACATAAAACCATCAGTATAAAAACATTCATTATAATATCTCGTGACAAACCTGTTGGATTAATGTCTAAGTCCATAACTATAATTGGTAAGACTTGACCCGACCCGGCATGGTCCATTTGGGTTGCATACCATCATGCACTTGGATGAGAGAAATAAGACACTTATGGTTATTAATATATTATAAGTTCTAGTATATTAATAATAAGAATAATAAGATTATTTAATTAGTATTGATCAAGAATTAATCTAGGATTAATTAAGTGATCAAAAGAAGACTAATTAAATATATGGGTTGATTGTGTAAATCATCCATACTTGTATAGTGGGCTAATGCTCCATGGATAATCAAGTTGGGCTAAAACCCATAGGATGGTCCATGGATGCTCCATGGTGTATTTGTACCCATGGATCCAAGGAAATGGAAAGTCATGACAATTAGGGTTTACCCTAATTGTAACACTATATAAAGATATTATTCTTGACAAAATCGGCACTAGTAGGATTCTAGAGAGGGCTAGCCGATTTTGATGAGTGTAGAATTCTCTCAAGTCATTCCAAGTGTTTTGATGATTGTGATTCCATTTGAGGTGTCACACTTGGGGCACTAGGCACTCAAGCTTCATGAAGACTTTCTACACCAAAGAGGTATGTATTCTATCTTGATATAGTTATTGTTTTTGTATGTTGGATTAGGATAATACCTTGGAAGTTCTTATTTGCATGTATAATAGAGAAAACATAGATCCAAGGTATTTAGGGTTGCATGTACACTTAGGAGTGTTAGAATGCTCAAAACCCAATAGTGGTATCAGAGCCTAGGCTTGTTTTCTTGTTATACCTGCAATAGAAGCTGAAAAAACGAATCTGGTGCTGTCTGGCCATCAGACTCGGCGAGTCCATCAGGAGACTCGACGAGTCCATGCCTTAAAAGTGATCAATTCGATCCAACTCGCCGAGTTTGTTCATGCACTCGACGAGTTGGACCCCCAGACAGCATATTTTCGAGTTTTTTGGCTAGAAATGGACTAGGAACATTACCCTAAGTTGTTTTTGAACTTATAAACTTGTTTTTGATGTGGTAATGTTCATGCTAATCCATTTTCAAAGATAATTGTCAATAGATTCATGTTTTGTATTAGTTTAAGGTTTAGACTAATTACATGAAAAAGTTTGATTTGAATTATCTTGTTCTTATGAGTTGCTTAGATTAATAGAAATGTTGAGTGAAATAGTTGTTTTCAATCCATTTTAATCTAAGAGTTGAGTATAAAATGTGTTTGTGTAACTTGTCCTCAAGTTACATGAAGAGTCACATTAAAGACTCATAAAACTCATAATACTTGGCAATGGTTACAAAATGAAGAGTCTTGTGTCATTGAATAACTTTTTATGACTCCATAACTTGTCCTCAAGTTATGGAAGTTCAAGAGTCACTTCATTAAAGAAAAATATGTAACCATAATTAAATCCATAAGTTATAAAATAAAGAAAAAGTTAGTTCTTTTATTAGTTTAAAGTCTTCCATAACTTGTCCTCAAGTTATGGAACTTGAAGAGTTTTTGGATTAAAACTACTTTAAACACATAAGTTATGGAATTAATTAGTTTTGAATAGTTTCAAAACTTGCCCTCAAGTTTTGGAATTTGAAAAGTTTTCAAGTATGAATACTTTAATTCCAAGTTAGCCCTTCGAATTTTAAAAGTTAAAATTCAACCCTTATACTTTATAATATTATAAGTTAATAATATATATATGTATAAGAGTAAAGTCAGTCTTACCGCTAGTACGCCTCATTCACGAAGCCGGTCTATAAGGTGGGTATAAGGTTGTTGCCTATAAAGTGGCAACTTAATGTGTGTCCACTCTCACCCACCGCTTGCTTGACTGGTGGAGGGTCGTTAGCCGAACGGGTTTGACAGGACTAGAATTCTCCCTTCATTAAAAGTATTAATGATAATACTAAGTAACTAAACTCTTAATAATACCCAATCTTAGTTACTTAGGAAAAATTTGAATAAGGTGCTAATCCATGAAATTACACTTTACACTTTGTCTAAGTCGTTAGTGGAGCGTGTGTGGTTAACCGGCACACTAATTTGGACTTAATAAGGTAGGTAAATGGTGACTTAATATTTACCATAGTATCGATGGAGCGTGTGTGGTTAACCGGCACATCGATTGTGGGGTAATTTATTAAGGGTACCAAGTGATTTGC
This sequence comes from Lactuca serriola, assembly GCF_051521515.1. Classification (NCBI taxonomy): domain Eukaryota; kingdom Viridiplantae; phylum Streptophyta; class Magnoliopsida; order Asterales; family Asteraceae; genus Lactuca; species Lactuca serriola. The sequence continues at coordinate 156,253,523 of NC_136412.1, read as the reverse complement.
ATGGTTACTTCACACCTCGTTTTGTGATCCTCGGCATCCCAGTCACAAAACTTGGAGGGCACACTCGAGATTGAAACATGCCATTGAACAGTTCAATGAATCTCAAAGATCTAGGAATTTCAAAACCAATTAAAACCTAATAATACATTTCGTTTATCTTGGTGGAAATTGGTGAATCGTCATTCACCTACCTTCAAATATTTTATAGCTTGGATTACGGCATACCTCTTCTAAGTTGTAAAATAGTTTGTTGGGTCCTAGCCTTAATATTTCATATTGGGTGTCATATTAAGGACTTAAGATCAACTATCTTGAATATCTCCCAAAAGATGTCTGGTTTAGACACTTATGATCTTCCCAAATCTCTTGAAACAAGGTTTCCTAATGAAGATGATGTCCCATGGATATCATACTTCTTTCTCCTCCTCCAATTATTCTCCCTAACCCACAAGTTCTTGAAAAGTTTAAGGTCACGCAAGCCCTATTGGCAAGGCAAGGTCTAGGTGTGAGCACATCTTGGAGATGTAGTCACATATTGACAAGCCGGGAGAGTTGGGTGTCAAAGTCTTGAGAAAGTTGGTGGTTCAATCACTTTCTAAGTCACATAGTGAGTTCCTTTGGGACACCTATGAAACAGACTATGACAAGACCCTTAATGATCTTATCTATTTGTTAAGATCAACTTCCTTAAAACTTGATGGACATTGACAATAGTGACACAGGAAATCCAGAAAAGCATTCTCTTCCCAATGGAAAGGGATCGGCCATAGTCAACTCGGTTGACCAAATGGTAAAGAGAAAAGCTAAGTCTGTGATAGTCCTGTGTATCTTTATCAAAGGGTCCATATGTTTATATTGCCAAAGAAAGGGGCATTGGTTACGAAGCTGCCAAATTTACCTAAGGATGTTAAAGTCAATAAGTTTGACTCTACTTCAGGTAAATTCCACTATCTAACTCTGTTAAGTTTCTATTATGAGATTCTTGATACATGATGTGACTGGGTCACATGGTGATGTTTTAAGAATGAAAGAAAGGTGAAGAAACTTAAAGAAAGAATATGCTGAATCTGATCGCATAGATGGATTTCTATCGCGGAGTTTGAAAAATCGGATTCTTGAGCTACTTCTTAGGAGTTATGAGATATTGCTTAAGGAATAGATAACAACAAGTTTTCATATGGATTGTAAGGATAAGTTTTTCCGCAAAGTTTTAAAATAAAAGAAAAATTTTTGATTTTATTTATTTTAAAATATCCTTACAATGGCTTTTGAGGAAAAATTGTTGCTTATATGATTCCAGTAAGAGCAAGAGTGGAAATATGAAATTGATTCTTTCATTTGTGGTAATGTCTAGATTTACCAAATAAGGAAAGATTCTCATCACCCAAGTTTCAATTGGACCGGAACTTGGAATCATGCAAGTTGTATAGCATGATGAATGAGAACTTTCAAGTTTTGGAAAATTAAGACTAATTACTTGTTCACATGGATGTGTGAGTCAAGTAAAGGACTAAGGGATCGAGTACACATTCTTGTGCACTGGTCAAGTCCACCACAAAAAGATTGATAAAACTATTCGTCATGATTTACTTAAGTTCAGTAAATATGATTATACTTACAAGCTTAAGTGTAACTCTGAGACATTGGAAAAAGGTTCCAATGTATGGCAGAGCGAATAAGAAGAATCAATTTAGGCAGAAGGATAAAAGTTTCTCAAATCTGAAAAGATGGGAGAGTACTTTAGTATCAGCTTTTGTGATCATCTTAATGATTAAGAAACCATAGCACAATTAGTTCTCTAAGGAAATCTTAGTGCATTCTTATGACTTAGAAGAGGAACTTGAATTGTTGAAATGGTTAAATCAAGAAGATGAGTCATACTTCGTTCCAATACAAGTCTTAGAGTCATACTCCAAGATTGTCATTTGAGTGACATGTCTTAAAGAAGGTTTAAAACACTTGTCAAATGTAAGAGTAAAAGTTTTCTACTCTTGTACATTTGAAATTGGTAAGTTGTGATGTTTTGGATAAAACAAAGACCAACTTAGGCCAATTGTGTGAAGTGTTTGTCTTGATTAGAATCCACACTATCTCTTGGATATTTGACAAGGGAGTCTTATAGGTCAAGAGGACAGTGGGAGTCTTAAAGGTCTTGAAAGTATCAAGAACTAATCAAGAATAAAACCTAAAGTTCTTCTCTAGCACACAATTTGAGGTTTATAATCTATTGTGTTGACATATCTGTGCCCATTCCAGTTAAAGTTGGCTTTGCATATGAGTTCTTAGAGTTCTCAGTTTGTTGCATAACAACTTGGAAGCAATGGCAGGCCCTTGAGCTGCCAAGTGGCAAGAAATTAAGATTGAGTTCAGTCCATATGAGTTTGGATTTGTCATTATCCTTGTCTTGTGACTATGGTTTTGACAATTCACATGGATAAGAACACATACACCATTAAATCTAAGTGTCATAAGGTTTCTCTCCGATTCATGAAAATGATGGTGAGGAAACACTTTCACTAAGTAGATTTTAGCTAGATAGCAATTGTGATATTTGCATTCTCAAAGTCGTTAGTGGAGCGCGTGTGGTTAACCGGCACACTAACATGGACTTGTGAGGAGTGGCAAAAAGGTCTAAACATTATGATTACGGCATCCCTCTTCATAATTGTTTAGATACACAAGTGTGCTATCTAAGGGAAGGTGTATGATTTTGATAAAGTCTTATCAAAACAATCTAGTATCAGAAATCTGAACTTTGGTAAGAAAGTCAATGAAGTATTGATTTCTAGAAGTCCAGGTGATTTCTGAGAACATGTCAAAGCTAGTGGGAGCATAAGTGTTATGCTAATAATCATCATGTTAGTAAGACTTGACCCGACCCGGCATGGTCCATTTGGGTTGCATACCATCATGCACTTGGATGAGAGAAATAAGACACTTATGGTTATTAATATATTATAAGTTCTAGTATATTAATAATAAGAATAATAAGATTATCTAATTAGTATTGATCAAGAATTAATCTAGGATTAATTAAGTGATCAAAAGAAGACTAATTAAATATATGGGTTGATTGTGTAAATCATCCATACTTGTATAGTGGGCTAATGCTCCATGGATAATCAAGTTGGGCTAAAACCCATAGGATGGTCCATGGATGCTCCATGGTGTATTTGTACCCATGGATCCAAGGAAATGGAAAGTCATGACAATTAGGGTTTACCCTAATTGTAACACTATATAAAGATATTATTCTTGACAAAATCGGCACTAGTAGGATTCTAGAGAGGGCTAGCCGATTTTGATGAGTGTAGAATTCTCTCAAGTCATTCCAAGTGTTTTGATGATTGTGATTCCATTTGAGGTGTCACACTTGGGGCACTAGGCACTCAAGCTTCATGAAGACTTTCTACACCAAAGAGGTATGTATTCTATCTTGCTATAGTTATTGTTTTTGTATGCTAGATTAGGATAATACCTTGGAAGTTCTTATTTGCATGTATAATAGAGAAAACATAGATCCAAGGTATTTAGGGTTGCATGTACACTTAGGAGTGTTAGAATGCTCAAAACCCAACAAAACCAACGTGTCGGTAATCAAAACATATTATCATAAAATCATATCATAGTGTAATCCCAAGGATCTCATGTGCGGAAAACATAGTGTGATGCGCTGCGATCAAGCCGACTCCTTTCCTTGAAAACAAAATACCTGAAACCAAAACTGAAAACCGTAAGCATGAAGCTTAGTGAGTTCCCAAGATACCACATACCATACAACCCAACTGATCCATACATGCCATACATAGCCAAGAGCCATACATAACCAACATATCCATAATCAAGTAAGGTGCTATGTGCCAAACATAGTCTTGCTAAGGTGCTATGTGCCAAACATAGTCTTGTGGTTATGCCACGGGCTGTACGTGGTCTTCCTGGTCAAGCCTAGGGCCACTCCCTGGGTCTTACAGACAGGTGCCAAGGGCCACCCCCTGGTCTTTCATGCAAGTATCACAAAGACAACTATACATACTACTCTATTAGGCTACTCCGCCTATAGTGTGCCAGGAGCCACCTCCTGGTCTTTCATACGCAATGGCATACAGTGCGCCAGGAGCCACCTCCTGGTCTTTCATACATATTGCCTAGGGCTATCCCTTGGGTCTTCCTATCATACATAATAACATACTGTGTGTCAGGAACCGCCTCCTGGTCTTTTATGCATAGTGCCTAGGGCTAACCCACGGGTCTTCCTATCATACGTAATAACATACAATGTGCAGGAGCCGCCTCCTGGTCTTTCATGCATAATGCCTAGGTCTAACCCCCAGGTCTTCTTATCATACATAAACTAAATGGGCCGGCATTGGTGCCTTAGACCCATACAAACAGTGAGGAGACTCACCTCGCACTGCTGAACTTTGCTGATGATCCTCTGGCTGCTGACCGACAACTCTCTGAGCCGCTGCTCCACTAGCTCCACCAGCTACTAATATCAACATACACTTCGTTCCAAACTGAACCCCATAAGCCAAACTAAGTCAACTCTAGTTAAAGTCAAAGTCCTGGTCAAAGTCAACCTTCTAGGTCAACCCTACTCACCGAGTCTGCCTACTGACTCACCGAGTTCATATGCTCAGAATCCTTTCATTCGTGACACGACTCGCCGAGTCAGCCCCTGACTCGTCGAGTCTACCGATTTATGAGTCCTGCACTGCCCAACTCACTGAGTCGCCACTCACTCACTGATCCGAGTCTTAACTTGAAGGGTTTGGGGTTTTGCGACATGACTCGTCGAGTCCAAGAACAAACTCGTCGAGTCCAAGGCCATCTTCAACAGACTCGCCGAGTTGTTCATCCAACTCGTCGAGTTCTTCTCCTTTTAGGCTTCAAGAACACTCAAAATCCTTCAATATTGGCTCACACACTCAAAGAGAGCACTAGGGTTTCGTGGGATAACTTTTGGACAATGGGGGATACAAATGAGGCTGATAGAAGAGGAATGAGATGCTTAAATAGGGTACAAGTCCGGGAACTAGGGCTTTCCCAACCCCTTGACTTGCCTAGTCGGACACTTAAGCAGCGACACGGATCACGCTCCGACTCGTCGAGTTCCTCCTTGGACTCGACGAGTTAACCCTCTTGACTTAGGGTTTTCCTTCCTTTCTTGACCTTTCTGATTTCGGGTGCTACACAACAAGATGGCGTACGACACATATGTCCGTACAAGGCTTGATAAGGTGCCATTTTGATGCCCAAATGGTAACTATTGTTGTAGGAAAACTCTACCAAGGGTAAATGCTCATCCCAATTACCTTGGAATTCGAGGGTACATGCTCTTAGCATATCTTCCAGTGTTTGAATCGTTCTTTCGCTCTGACCATTAGTCTGTGGATGGTAAGTTGTACTTAAACACAACTTCGTACCCATTTCCTCTTGTAAACTCCTCCAAAATTGTTGATGTAAAATGACTATCACGACTTGATACAATCGTTAAGGGTACACCGTGAAGTCTTACTACCTCTTTCACGTAAGCATTTGTAAGCTTATCCATAGACCATCTTGCATTGGCTACTATGAAGTGTGTACTCTTAGTGAACCGATCCACGACCACCCAAATCATGTCGTGACCGATCTTCATCCTGGGATGAATTGAGTACATGGACTTGTGAGCTTCTTCCATCAGAAGATATCTTACTCCTCCCATTTTAGGTACCAAAATCCTATCTTCGAATACCTTTAATCCTTTACGGTTTGTACTGAACACCTACGTTTTGCATAAACGTTCTTCCTTTCGGTCATTCTTCTCTAAAGCTTCTTCCTAAGCATTCTTAATGCTTTCCACATTCGTCGAGACCACTCCTATTCTCAACATGCCTCTTCCTTTCTAGGTTTACTTTTTGACTTAGAGCATCAACTACAACATTTGTAATATGTCGGTACTGTGAATATCTGATTTTCAACTGAATCTCTAGTTTTTGAGTCGCGAGTTTGTCTCAAAAGTTTTTGCACTGTTTGATTCTGAAAATTATATCTGATCTATAGTTTTGATTCGATTCTGTGTTTGAATCGTGTAATCGATTTTGAGTTTCTGATCAATTCATTCATCCAATTTTGAATTCCTTCAAGTTTTTCTGAAAAATCTCATCCGTATGTTAATGGTGAATTTCAACATGAACACGATGACTTCATTTTCTCATTTGTTAGGATTTTCTATGACGATTCCTATGTTGATTCCTAAGTACTATGATTAGTGGGCTGATCGAATGGAGGATTACTTGAACGGATTGGACGAGGAACTTTGGATCGGTATTTCAAGATCAGTTCAACCTCCGTCAAATGTTCAAAATATCGGATCATCTGGATCATCATCCTCTGTCACTGAACAATCCACCAGGCTGAAGAACAACGAAAAGCATGTTTTGAGAGAATTGTGAGGTGCATTGCCACCTGTTGTTTGCAATTACGTCTGTGGTTGTAAAACTGCAAAGGAAATTTGGAACACACTTAGGAAAAGTATCAGGGAAGCGAGAAAACGAATATAAATTCTATTAAGCAGTGTCTTGTGGAGCTGTAAGAGTTTAGACAAAAAGAGAATGAAATGATTGAAGTTTACTATGATCGTCTTAATCAACTGATCTATATATGTAATTGCTATGGAATCACAAGGTCATCAATGGAGTTTAATCTCACTTTTGTGATGGGACTTCGTAAGGAATGGAGAAGTGTCAGCATGATAGTGAAGAACTAACAAAGATTCGATACTTCATCTTTGAATGATTTGTATAATCAGTTGAAAACTCACGAAAGTGAAGTGAATGAGATGGCTGAAGAGTCAAAACTTAGTTTGGGAGGTCCTTTAGCTCTTGTTTCAAATGTGTATAAGAAGGAAGCAGTTGAGAAAGATGATTTTGATGAAGAAGGATTTCTAATGAATTCTGATGATGAAGCAATTGCTTTTTACTCAAACAACCGAGTTAAAAAGTTTTTCAAGAAACCTTTCAATCCCAAGGTGAAGCAGAGTGATGTGAAAGGAAGTTTCATTAATATGCGGGTGAGGAGAAGAAAAAATTCGGGAAGAGTGATGTGAAGGCAACTGAAGCCAAAACTGAGAAGAAACTTAAGGGAGATTCGGGCATTGACTTTCATTACTACAACGGAGAAAATCATTTGGCAAATGATTGTATGCTTCGTAAGAAAGAAGAGAAAAAGAATAGGGTCAAGGGCGAAGCCTATTATGTTGAAAGATTGGAAGAAATTCGTGCAAAGGTGAAGGGGATGTCTTTGATTGCACGAGGCGAAGGTGAGGATGAAGGCACGTATCAGATTTGGTCTTCAGGATCTGATGACAAAGAAATGCGTAATCCAACACATGGAGTTATGTTCGCACAATTTGAATAGGATAAGGACGAATTGGTGACTGGTCGTTGTTTCATGACCAAATCAGGAGACAAATCACCAATAACAACCAAGGTATGTTCTATACTTCAATATTTTAACATTCCTTTACAAGCTTATGATTCTAAAATAATTTCTTTCGATGATGTTGTTGCTTATTTCGATACTATTGTTATTTCTGCCAGTAACGAAGCTAAGAAACTTAGTACACAGTTATTAGAGGTGCAAAAATTGTTGGATTCGAAAAGGAGTAGAGTAGACTATTTGGAATTACAATTGAAAAATCTTGGTTATGATAGGGAACATTTAGAGAGTGATGTAAAAATGCTATTAGCTCAACGAAACATATATTGTAACTTTGCCAAAAGATTGTATGCAAAATTAACTGATTTACATCATTCATCTAACATTAGCAAAGAACAACATAGGAAGTTATTGCCTTTTCTTACTTTCGAAAGAGAAAAGATTGATAACTTGTCTTATGACTGTGAGAAAACCATATCAAAAATTGATAAAGTTCCAGGTAATTGATTTGCTTATCGTATTTTTAAGATAGATGAATATTTGAATGCTGATTAGCTTGTTGAGATTGTGAATGATACCTTAACCAAAAGTGAACAAATCAAATTTTTGAAAAGAACTCAGAATTCGAAAATTGACTCTCAATCTAATTTTTCTAATATCGATGATAATTCTGATAGTTTTAGCGAAATCATTGAAATTGAGAAGGAGGAAAGTATCGATTGTTCTCATTTATTTGTCATTAATATCACATCTAAGTTAAAAAGTATAGAAATTTGTGATGATTCGATGATTGAGGATGAAACTGATAGACCCTCTACTTTGAATGTTTATGACTTTGATCATGTGAGTGTAAGAGACAATCAAACGGATAGTAGTGATGATGAGAATGAAGAAAAAGTGTCAAACAATTCTGAAACAAAAAAGTATGTTTCAAACGAAACAACCATTACACGAATTGTTGTTGACCAAGTGTTTGGAGACACTGAAAATTTCAACAAAGTGGTATCTGAAAAAGGTGCTCATTTTCTAGAAACGAACATTGTGGTGTATCCAAATTTTAAGAGTAAATATGATGTTGTATTCCCGAATCAGGTGTTTGTCACTGTTGGGAATGTTGAAAACATCAAACCGGAGTTCCACAAAATGATTGAAGAAGATAACAAGAAAACATCAGAAGAAGGATTCTTTTCAAATCAAAGCACGGTCGAAAATAATCTAACAAATCATTCGTATTTTTTTCAAAGACAAAAACCACAACGAAAATGGGTTGAAAAACAAGAAAATACAAAAGAGATTTTGAAACAAGAATCTAATGAAACACATAAGAATATGAAACTTAATTCACAGGAATTTAAGGATCTTGTTGAAAAAATTTCGAATGAAAAAGGAATGTCGAAAAGACAGGCACGAAGAAATGTTTTTGGCAAGTAGTGTAAATTGAAAAGCAATCAAAAATACCAACCAAGAAAATGTCTGAAAATGGGTTGTCTAAATCAGTACAAGCAAAGTTTTCAACTCGTTCGGATAAAAAGGAAAATCCCGCTCAACCAATTTTGTCTGATTCTCAAAATTATTCAACGAAGTTTTCAAAATCAACATCTTCAAAGACTTTTCAAACAAATGTTCAACAAAAGAATTTTCATTCAAAAAGCCAACAAAAGTTTTCAACTTCAAATTCATCTTTTCCAAAACCCAAAAATGAACAAAACATATTTTCTTCAAATAGAATAAATCGATATTTTGCTAATGTTCGTCAATTCGACGATGTTCAAAAATTTGAGAATTTTCAAAAAGTTGAGAATGTTCGAAAATTTGAAAACGTTTGAAAGGTTGCAGACAATCAAACATTTGTGAATGGTAAATCCAAAACATCTGCAAAGTTTATTCCACAAAAACCAAAATTTTCGAATCCATCTGCATACAAAGCCACTACAGTTTCGTACACAAAAGGTTCCTCTGAGGTGGAAACAATCAATCATTGGCTTGAGAAAAAAGGGAAAAAGTATCAATCAGGAAAGTTTTCTCAAAATCAAATCAAGAAGGCCTATGAATATTATTTGAATGATACTTCATCTAGAAGTTTATCTTCGAAAGAATCAAATACTCTAGTTCAAAAATGGCAACAAATCTCAAAGGACAAACACACTGAGAAGCATGAGAAGAAAGTCAGTGAAAGTCCAAAACTATCGCAATGTTATGTTTAGATATCTTTAACTGATGATGTCAACTAAATTGAGACTTTCAAAACCAAAGTTTGAAATTGGGCTTTACATTCTAAATTTCATTCACTTTTTGCAAACTAATGACCAAGGACTCAAACAACCTTGGGTACCTAATTTTTTTTTTTAATGATTGCAGGTACTGTGTGACAAGCAATATGATGAGAAATGGTACATTGATAGTGGTTGCACACGTCACATGACTAGAAGGAAGGAGAATTTGCGTGATTTTATAAGTTTGGAAAACACAGGAGTAGTGAAGTTTGGAAATAATCACAAGTGTCAAGTTAAAGGTTATGGGAAAGTAACAAATGGACAATTTACAGTGAATCACGTTTGTGACAACCCGATATTTCAAGACGATATGTTGGGACGCAAATCAAATTTAGGTCAAAATATAACTTTCCTAAAATCTTGTTTGCATTAAGTAAAGTAGTAGGAATCGTATCAAGGTTTTCATGCATATAAAGAACCCTAAAATCCGAGTTATAACGAAGAAGTTATGACCAACCGAAGATTCTAGGCAAAACCGGCATCAACGATTAAACGTAAAATGCGAAATTTCGATGCAATAGTTTTTAGCCTTATGTATCTAAATGAAAGTTATAGAAAACCTCAAGCTATGATCGTACATAAAAAGAACGTCCAAATCTGACTTCGGATGTGAAAGTTATGAATTTTAGAAGAAATTCCTTAATCGCGTCATTTTATTTAATAAATAATAAAAATAATTTTGGAATTTGCCAACGGATTCTAAACGAAAGTTGTAGATCTTGGTCTCACCTTCGCGTGGATATAAAGAACGTCAAAAACGGAGTTCGTATGAGGGAGATATGAATTTTAGAAGTTTAATTAAAATAAATATAAATTTAATTATAAACTCCCGGTATTATCCGAAGGGGAGTCATCGGATAGGGCCGAAGTACGCCCTGCGTACCTTTGTACGCCCCGCGTACTGAGATCAAGGGCTTCGGATCGTCCACGTCGCCAATATCTGAAGAATCTGACCCGTCCGACCCGTCCGAAGCTCCGACCCGTCCGACCCGCCGTCCCATCCGACCCGCCGTCCCATCCGACCCGCGTACCCAGCAACCCGTCCCATCCGAAGCCGAGGCAGTAGAGGCTTCGGTCACGCATGACGTACGCGTACGCGCTGCGTACGAGCGTACGCCCCGCGTACGGAGGCGGTTCAGCCTTCCTATAAATAGGATGCGAGGCTTTCCGAAAAAGTTGCTCAATTCTCTCTTTTCTCTCTCGATCTTGCCTCGTTTTCCGTGCCCGTTCAAACCCGAAGCTCTGGCCTTTTTACTCAAGTCTCGAGGGTCGATTTTACTCCCGAGATTCCCAAGAATCCCGAGAAAAATCCGTTTCCCGAGACGAAACTCTGCCCGGTTTTCCATCTCGCTATCTTCAAACTTTCAGGTGAGTTCATACCCCTATAATCCACACTTTTAAATGTTTTATAAGTATTTTTATATGCTTTTAAGGGGGGGGGGGGGGGGAATACAAGAAAAGCACACGATGATTTCCGTATGTTATATAAAGTTTCATTTTACACTTTCTATCAATAGAATCGCATGTGATTTATAATCATTATAAAGAAACTTTCGTATGCAAAATGTATCACGATAACATCATATCTTTTGGAATTGAAAAGTGTTGTTATTTATATATAAATCAACCACTCCGCTTATACTTTATGTATATGTGTCCACCTTTTATACTACAAACATACGATTGTTTTGGGACACTTCTTGTTAATAAATCAATCTTATGTGATTTATAACTAGTATACAAATGGATTTACTACAAGTTTAACAGTTTCACTAAACATATTACTTCAAATGACTTTCTTAAACGTTTTTTTACATGATTAAAGCTCGTTATCAAACTGTCTTACATACTGTAAGCTTCCTTTCAAAATCGGTTACAAAGGTGTTTTCAAACAATGGTTTTACGTGTACTTAAACTGTCTTATCAAACAAAATACTTTCAATCATTTTATAAACTGACATCAAGTCACAAATCTTTATTAGACTTTTCAACGGTTTTACAAAACTTCTTTATGCTTTTATATTATAAATTGCATGCCTCTATATGTATTGTTATATAAGAAATGTTTAAAAGACTTAGAAAGGCTATCCACCCTATTTCCTTTTCGCGCCTTGAGATGTGGTCTGGTGGGATATTGGGTATTCGTCCGAAAGTCGTTTAAATATTAGTTATATATTATGTATACATATATGGTCATAAATGTTCCATCAGTTAATTTAGTTCCGATACAAATAGATATCAATGGTGTATAAACCTACTTGGTCACTCATCAATTACATTCTAGTAAACTATTATAGGAATAGTTTAGAGTAAACAAAACATTTTCACTACTACAAGAAATTACACCATAGTCAGTTCATTTATGAGTCCAGACTACATGTTATATGAAGGGATACTTTTACATGAATACTTATACATGAATACTTTTACATAGACACTATATGGCAGATTACTACTACATGTTATATAAAAGAATACTCTTACATGAATACTTATACATGAATACTTTTACATAGACACTATATGGCAGATTACTACTACATGTTATATAAAAGAATACTCTTACATGAATACTTATACATGAATACTTTTACATAGACACTATATGGCAGATTACTACTACATGTTATATGAAGGAATACTCTTACATGAATACTTATACATGAATACTTTTACATAGACATTATATGGCAATTTAATATTACATGTTATATGTCCAGATAAGGTTATATTGTTCGCCTTTCTATCTTTACCTTGTGATTCAATCACATCATCGACGAGATAGACTGGGACTTTATCTCCTAGTACCACATCATACTTTGAGGGACTAACCATTCCGACAACCACTGCTAGCTACAGAGGTAAATGAACAATCCACGGATGTTCTAGGTTGATACCATCGTGGGTATACATAAGGGACTAACTATTCCTAAACCCGGCTGTTAGCAACAGAGGTAAATGAACAATCTACGGATGTTTTAAAGTTGATACCATTTCAGGTATACTTAAGAGACTACTAATAAGAGTTAAACAAGGAAAAACCATCACATTTTCAAGGGATGCGTACTTTCAAAACAGTCAGGTCTAGGTAAAAGACTACTTTCAAAACATTCGAGTCTTGGTAGAAGACTACTTTTATACTAGTAGGAAATATGGGATTTTCTAGAGCTTTTCATACTTATACTAAATGTTTCATCATTCATTTACCAGTCTTTCATATCAACTAATCAAAACAATGACATTAAATACTTATGAACTCACCAGCTTAAATGCTGATCTACTCTTTCAAAATAACTTGTATTCTAAGGTTACAAATAGACAGGTGTCGATATGAGGTTCAGAGAAGACGGAGCAGTCAAGACTCGTCTTTTATTTTTGATAAGTTATCATCATGTCTTGTACTATGAAAGAAAACACTTGTAACTAAAATTATACTATTAATGCAATGGATGATGTTGTTGCTTGTTTACTACTTTACATTTGTTGTGATGCATACATGACGTCCTCCGCCCCAGAACGTTTCCGCCGTTCGTGGTTTTGGGGTGTGACAGATTGGTATCAGAGCATTGTTTATAGTGAATTGAGTATATCAACCCATAAAAGATATACTAACTATAAATTCAATGGGATTAAAAATACTCTGATTTAGAGTATATACTTTAAATCAGAGCATTGTTTTTCACGATTTACTTGGGTGTATTTTCTTAGGATAAAATCTGAAGTCACTAGAACAATGATTGAATTTATCAAGAAAATTGAGACAAGTCTGAAAAAGAATGTTCATAAAATCAAAAGTGATAATGGTTTCGAGTTTAAAAACAATGTGCTTGATTCGTTCTTAAATGAGAAAGGAATTTCACACATTTCCCATCGCCATATACACCACAACAAAATGGTGTGGTTGAAAGGAGGAATAGGTCTCTTTGCGAAGCAGCAAGAACAATGTTGACATATGCGAATCTTCCTCAATATCCATGGGCAGAAGCAGTTTTGACAACATGTTTTACTCATAATCGATCCTTTATTCATCGTCGTTTCAATATAACTCTATATGAAATCATAAATAACCAAAAACCAAATGTCAAATTCTTTCATGTGTTTGGTTGTAGGTGTTTTATCATGAATCTCAAAGATAATCTTTTGAAATTTCAAGCTAAGGCTGATTAAGGAATATTTTTAGGATATTCAAATAATTCGGTTGCATACAAAGTGTTGAGTAAGCGAACAAGAAAATTTGAAGAAATGTTTAACCTCATTTTTTATGATTATTATGTGAAACAAGTTGAAAAACATTTCGAACAAAACCCAATTCTTAATGAATCAAATGATAAGTCTGAAAGTTATAATTCATCTGATTTAGATTATGATTTAATTTTTGGTGTTCCAGATAGGGCTACAGATGTCGAATTCAATGATGCAGATAGTCAAACTCATGAATCTTCAAAACATTCTGATGAGTCAATAATCACAACAGATACAACTGCTAATGGCGAAAGTATGCTAGATACACAAGTGGAGGGGAGCACTTGAATATACCTTCAACTGTTGAGGGGGAGCATCCTTTCGAGGGGGAGAATAGCAATGTAAATGAATGTTTCGAGGGGGAGTATCAGAATGATAATTATGTCGAGAGAGAGCATAATGATACTGATATGATAATTCTTGACCAAAATGATGAATTTCATGAGATTAATGATAATATTTATGTTGCAGGTTCCGAAAATGAAGAAATGTACGAACATGTACCTTTGGACTTTGATCCATCATATTGACCACTAGAAAAATGGACATGAAATCATCCAAAAGAACAAGTCATTGGGAATCCATAAGATGGAGTTTTGACTAGAGCTCAAATTCGTGCAAAGAATGCGGTATTGAATGCTCATCAAGAATTTTGCATGTTTAATATTTTCATTTTGAAAATAGAACCAAATACAGTTAAGGTTGTAATGGAACACTTAGATTGGGTTGTAGCAATGCAATCTGAACTAGCTGAGTTCGACACAAACAAGGTTTGGAGGTTAATTCCTAAATCTTAAAATGTTTCGATTGTCGGATTAAAATGAATTTCAAAAACAAAACCGACAAGGATGGAAATATTGTTCGAAATAAAGCATGACTAGTAGTTAAAGGATATTCGCAACAAGAAGGTATCGACTATAAAGAAACCTTTGCCCCTGTCGCAAGACTCGAGGCTGTTCGAATATTTTTGGCTTATGCAGCTCACAAAGATTTTGATGTTTATCAAATGGATGTGAAGTGTTCTTTTCTCAATGGTGAACTCAAAGACACAGTTTATGATGAACAACCTCCAGGTTTCATAAATAAAAAATATCCTGATCATGTTTATATTTTAGATAAAGCAGTATATGGGTTAAAACAAGCACCAAGAGCCTAGTATGCAACTCTTACTAATTTCTTAAAACAATCAAAATTTAAACAAGGATCAGTTGATCCCACATTATTTCGAAAGAAATTTGGGAATCATCAAATGCTTTTTCAAATTTATGTTGATGATATTATTTTTGAGTCTACTGACCCTGCTTTGTCTAGTGAATTCGAATGTTTAATGAAAAGCCAATTCGAAATGAGTATGATGGGTAAAATCAAAAATTTTCTTGGTTTAAACATTCATCAAAGCAGAGAAGGAATTTTCATCAATCAAGAAAAATGTACCAGGAATTTGCTCGAAAAATTTGGAATGACAAATTGCACGAAGTTAAGAGCACCAATGGCGGTTGGAACAAGGCTAACACCTTCGATAGATACACCTGATGTTGATATTACTTTATACAGGAGTACAAAAGGTTCATTGCTTTATCTTACAGCAAGTCGACCTGATATCATATTTTATGTACATAATTATGCTAGGTATCAAGCAAATCCAAGAGTACCACACTTGACTGAAGTGAAAAGTATTTTTTCGTTATCTCAAGGGAACAATTTCGTTATGATTGTGATATCCTTCAAAATCAGGATTTTTCATTCAAGCATTTTCGAATGCAGATATGGGAGGATGTACACTTGATCGAAAAAGCAAACTTGTATTGTAATTCCCACTGCTGAAGCTGAGTATGTTGCAGTTGCCGCTTGCACTTCACAAATCATATGGATCCCGAGTCAATTGTGTGACTATGCAATTAATATGAAAAATATTCCATTGTATTGTGATTCACAAAGTGCTATATGCATTTGTCATTATCCAATACAACATTCGAAAACTAAATATATTGCACTTCGTTATCATTTCATTAAAGATCATGTGGAAGATGGCAATATTGAAGTTCATTTTGTAAAAACAACTGATCAGCTTGCTGATATTTTTACAAAACCATTGGACAAAAAATCATTTGTTAGAATTTTGACAGGATTGGGGATGGTTGAAGCAAGTTCGGTTCCAGGACTACTTTCGAAAGAATAACATGAAAGAAGACAAAAAAGTATCGATTCAGAGACATTATCGAATGGTTCAGAGGCGTATAGTATTAAACATTTAGTGGTTACTGTTCATATTCAGCGCTTCGATACACTTCGTTTTCGACATCTAGGAAAGAAAAGTTTAGTTAGTTTGGTACATTCTTAAGTTTTCATTTATTCTTTAATTTTGTTATTTGTTTTAATTTTTGAAAAACTTAAAATCACAAAAATATTTTTCTTTCTTTTCAAAAACATAAAAGACCAAAAAGATTTTTTTTTTCGAAAATATAAAATTCAAAAAGATTTTTGTTATTTTGTATTTTGCTTTTCTTTCAATTGTGCAGATTACAAGGATGTCTTTCAAGGATCATGCTAGCATTTCTAGGGCAAGGTATACTGTCGAAACTTTGTACTAGTTAAGATGTCCCTACAAGCATGCTGCAGCATGTCGACCCAAGCCTCTATTGACTCAATGTGTGATTATAAAAGCGTTAATGAAATCTTTCATGATGAAAATTTCTTCCCAATTAGGCTTGCATTCACATTAGTCTACTGAGCTACCTAACTCTTCTCATCTGAGTTAAGAGTTTTCTACTTGGTCCATACATAGCAGAGGTACATTCGATTCGTAAACCAAACTTTTTCATCTCAAAATTTTTAACACATTTCACACACAATGACATATGTCCAAGAGGTCTTTGTTTAAACCAATCAAGACTTAGACATATCAAAACTCTGTGTTTATGATCTGAATGTATGAGGCCGTGATGAAAGTGAAACCCAATTTTCTAAATTTTTAAGGAATTGACGGGGAACTATGTTCCAAATTTTCACGAAACATTTGTTTCAGTACCAAATTTTTGATGCTTCAAATCATATTCTTTCGTTATGAGTGGTCTTGATCAAATTTTCGAAGCCCATGACATTTGTTACCTAACATGATCCAGCTGAAAATTATTTTTCTTTGAATATGATTTTCATGTGAGTATCAATTCTTTCAATTGTCACTTTCAAATTAATCCAAAGCATACTTGTCACTGACTACACTGGTCACACAAGTAATTTTTGTTACAATTACTCACCTTATGTTTAGGATGACATGTAACAAAATTTTTAAGCCACCCACGAAGCCTTGAAAAAGAAGCCCTTCGATACTTCTTTATAAGTATTCGATTGTAATTCATGGGAAACCACACAAGTTATTGATTATCTCTCTTGATAATTAATGGAGCAACCTTTGCCCGGGGTTTAACTGCTTTTGTATCAAAATTTTATTTTTCGACATCACAGATCCCAATTTTTCGTTAGTTTTCTTCTTATCTTATTCTATTGGCACACTGCACTCACGAAATCCTTGAGGTTCTGAGTATTACCAACTCAGGCTGATGATTTCCACAGTCTGGCATATGACTTCGTTTCTAATCCCAAAGATGAAAGAGCCTAACCTCCATGTCGAAGGATTTCAATCTTATCCACTTGGTACTCACGAGCAGTTTGATGTGACGGTTTGGCAACGTGGTCCGACTTTCAAGGTACTTTATCCGACATGGTACATATTACGGCTAGTGGTATGATTTTCAAGGACAGAAATGGCTTATTCTTTAAAGAAAATGTTTGAAATTATATTGTGGATACATATAAAAGGAAGTTATTATCTCCTTTTATAATTATGCGTTCAAATTATCAGACGATCAAAAAGCCCTACATTTCTCTGTTCCTCAAGAATTTCTCAAAACCCTAATCAATGGTTGCTACTCCAACTGACACTACTGACAACAATGCATCTCAACCAATTATAAAGATTCAAAGTACAAATATCATGTTGAAGGAGATGTTTCAATGTATCCTGAAGAACTCAAGATGCTTATTGTTGCTCTTCAACATTTAGGTCTTGCAACTGCAATGTTCAATGCGTTTGATGTCCGGATGTCATGGTTATCAATGGTTGGTTCCACTGCTTCTTACAACAAAGCCACTGATGTAATCACATTCAATCTGGTGAATGAAAAGCGAGTTCAACTCACGAAGAATATGTTTACTCAAATATTGGAGATTCCAAATTCACCTCCATTCTTTCAACCTACTAGTGCTCAGATTCTATTCATGTTTAACGAGATGAGTCATCAGCCACCACTTGTCAAGATCAGTGACTTCAAGAAGTCTGTTCTTCCTGGCATACGGAATTTCTTGTTTGGGATATACCTTCGTTGCTTAACTGGGCGAAGTATAGGGATTGACAAGGGGAGAATGGAAGTCTATGTTATGGTAGCAGGGTTGTACTATGATCTCAATGTTGATTATGCTACTCAGATTTGGAAAGAGTTTATAAAGAGCTTGGAAAACACGAATGTGGTAAAAGGAATTTCGTGTGCACGTTACTGGAGTTTGGTTCTTCAGTCTGTATATATGAAAGAAGGCATTACAATTCCTGCTGATGAGGCTAAGGCAGAATTCATGAAGTATCATTTTCCAAAGACTATTGAATACGATTCAATAGTATTCCCAAATGTTGCTCGAATTCCTAATGGGATGCTGAAGAAAATTGATCCAACAAATTCAGTATTGGTAGCATACTTGAAACATGCTAATCCTTCAGTCGAAACTGGGATTTTGCTGAAAATAAGTGATGAAGGATCATCTAAGAAAGTTAAGAAATTGAAGAAGGGAGTTGATGATGTTGTTCACAAAAGCCCCAAGAAACAAGCTAAGACTAAGTCTCCTAAGAAGACTACAAACGAAACTGAGAAGCCTAAGGAGAAGGTTGATGTTGAATCTTCGAAGGAATTGATCACCTCGAAATCTGGTGTGTTCAAAAGATTAAGGAAATTGTCTCATAAGAAATGAACTTCATCAGAATATCAATCTCCTACTATTCTCAAGCCTCGACTTAACAGCCAAGGAGTGAAAGTTCGTGAGATTCCTACACCAGTTTCACCATCCTCAAAGAAACGAAGAGCTGAGGATATGGCGAAGAAGATCACCGAGAAGAGAAAGAAACGAAAGATAGTGGTTTGTGAAGAGTCATCAGATAGTGAGATCGTCCTAGAAACACCTTTGGGTTCGAATTCCCCAAAAATCTCACAACCACTAATCCTCACAAATGTTTCATTTCCCGCAACGACAGTTCCACTCGAAATTGTTGTAACCAAATCAGTTTCTGAGGAGGTTCCAATTTCTAACATTTTTCCAAACATATCTGATATGGGTGCACATGTTTTTGTGATTGTTGATCCATCATCTCAAGGTATTCCTACTACATCTTCTTCCGAACCTATTTCAAGTACTTTTGTTTCACTTCCACCTTTTATTCATCACATTTCAACTACCATTACTTCACCCACTTTCGATCATGTATTACAACAACCCATCACTACCCTTTTCCAATCACAATCCACCGTTCCACCAAAACCAAATTTCGATGATGAAACAGATGGAGGAGGATTTGGAGGACCATTTGTTGATTTGGAATTTGATTTCAAAGAGGAGAACATACCTGATCATATGCTAATGTCAGGGAAGTAGTTCAAGATTCTCAATCGAAAACTCAATTCTATTCTTCAATCACAAGCTGATTCCGGAGCAAAGAATTCAGTGTCAGGGATAGAAGTTGATGTGATGCTCAAAGCTGTAGAACTTCGAATACAGCATCAATTGGATATGATGGATAAAAATAACGAGTTGAGAGTCAAGACGCAAGCTGATTCATTTAACTCTGAACTCAAAGATCTTCATATGGTAACAAAAGAACGTCATGTTATTTTTGTTAAAGATGTCAAGACCATAAGAGAAGATGTTAATCGAAAACTTGAGGAGCTGAAGGTTGATGTCTCCAAAGAGCTGAATGAGCTGAATTCCAACTATTCGATAATCATATCGAATGTTGACACTATAGCGGTTGCATTCAGAACGATTGTAGAATGGTATCAATCATTAACTCCCAAGTTTGAAGCAAAGGCTAAAGAAGATGCTCAAATTTCTGACAAGATGGGTGTTTTACTTGGTGAACTAAAAGAGTTAGTATCAAAACTTGTTCCAACTTCGTTTTTAACTCCTGAGTTTTTAACTCAAAAGTTACATAGTTTGGATCAAGCTATTTTGAAGGTTGTTGCTCCAATTTCGAAGTTTGCCAATATGTTACCTACTGATGCCCCACTTGTTGTCACGGGGGTGCAAGGGGTAGAAAAAGCTCAAGTAGGTAAAACTTCGAAGGTTTCGAATGAAGGAAAAGTTCAATCTACAACTGTTGAAAAAGTGATACCTACTCAAGTCTCAACAAAGGTTGTATCAACTCAAGTTGTCACTCCAATAGTTTCGAAAGTCAATACAACACAAGCCATCAAAACCACAACAAGACCCATAATGAAAGGAATCGGGATTGGTTCAACAATTGAAGGAGGGAGTTCAAGTTCATCAAAGCCTAAGATTTTTGAAGATGAAAAGGAAAAAGGGAAGGGGATTTTTGTTAAAAAATCAAAAGAAGAAAAGAAAGATGAAATTGGGAAACAAAGGCAGATACAGAGCGTACTAAGACTTCATGAAAGTGATCCAACTGGTATGGATAAGGGAGATCTAAAGAAGATGTACAGCTATGAGAATATTGAAGCTAGAGTTGCTTTCAATCACATGTATGTGTTTGAGAAAAAGCCTAAGAAAAGTCATTTTATCACTAACACTGATATGAGTCAACTTGATTTTCCGGTGAATTAAATGATGTTTATCATGGCTCAGTACAAGATAGTTGAGAAGTTCGACAACGAGGATGATTTTATTCATATGAAACTTAGGTTTCATGCGGTTGTTGGAAAAGAACCAGAAGAAATACGGTCATTAGTGAAGATCAAGAAGGTTGTCAATATAACAAAAGATGTAATGTTCAAGAATATGATACAAAATTTTCGATATCATGTTTTTAGAGCGAACAATCAAGCATGTGATTTCTCGGTTGTTGATTTTCCTCTAATGAACTTGAAAGACCTAATTGAAGTTACATTAATCTTGAAAGACATGGAGGCTTCTCAACTTCAAGGGACTAACAATGATGTATTGAGGCTTGGTCTTTCCCATATCAAAATCTTCATAGACAATTACTATGATTGTCTAGCATTGACTGATGTGGAATTAGCATCAGCAATGGGAAGGGATGTGAAAGTTGCAATGGAAGTTACGAAATCTCAAGCTGAGTTGAAGAAATATTCGGATGGTGAGATTTGCTGAAGCCAATGGGTCTAGTATTTTCAGGCAAGGACAAGAAAGGAAAGGTGAAAAGATTCTTATTTCAGGATTCAGAGATTGAACGATACACTACATCTCAATATACGAACTTCATTGTTCGTATGAATAATTGCTCAAAGAATAATGAGAGGGATAAAACTAAGTTGAGAAAAAAATTTGACATGGTACTCAGAGATACGAAGGATGATGCACTTTGTTGCACATATTCTCAAGAATTGAGAAGTTCAACATGATTACAAAGGGGGAGATTATAGAGTCGAAATATCTTCTAATATGTCAAAGTCTGTGTAATAGATAGTTTCGTATGTTTCATTATGTATTTGCTAAGGCATCATTTTGACGAAGCTTAATGTCTAGCCTTAATATTTTTTGTACTTTCAGACTCCTATAAATAGGAGCTGAACATAGAGTTAGAGAGAGAGAGAGTTCTCCTATCGTTTACTATCTGTTTTGTACTCTTGTTCACTAAAAGTAATATGAGCTAAACCAGACCTTATTTAATTCTTGTGTTCATCTTATATCTTTTACTCTGATTTGATTCTCATACCCGATTAAACACTTCTACAATTTTCTTTACCGTGGTGGTAAAGCATCTCACAGCCGTAATCCTTGAGCAACTCTAGCCAGCGTCGTTGTCTCATATTCAATTCCTTCTGAAAGAGATACTGGAGACTCTTATCATCAGTGAAAAGTTTGCACTTTGTTCCATAGAGATAATGCCTACATATCTTTAGGGCAAATACTACCACTGCCAACTCCAAATTATGAGTGCGGTAGTTCTTCTCATGCTCTTTCAGTTTTCAGGATGCATAAGCTATCACTTTTTCCTTTTGGCTTAGAACACAACCTAACCCAACTCGCGATGCATCGCTATAGACTGCGAAGTCTTCAACTCCATCAGGTAAAGAAAGAATAGGTGCTTCACACAGCTTCTTTAGCTTCTTGAATGCTTCTTCGTGTTTCTCACTCCAAGTATATGTAGATCGTTTATGGGACAAAGCTGTCAATGGAGTAGTTATCAAAGAAAATCCTTGGATAAACCTTTGTTAATATCCAACAAATCCTAGAAAGTTTGGAATCTCAGTGGGACTTTTTGGTCGTTCCCACTTCATCAATACTTCAATCTTTGCTAGATCAACCATTATTCCTTCTTGATTAACCACATAACCCAAGAATTGGACTTCTCGAATCCAAAAATCAAATTTGGAGAACTTTGCCTACAGCTTGTATTCAATAATAAGATTGATGCTCCATACATATGAGATTCTCACACATACATACTCTTCTGCTCTCTCACTTTCTCTCTCTAGAACACCTTCATTTACACATACTTATCCCCCATAACTCCTCACCCTTATATCTATATCTATATATATATATATATATATATATATATATATATATATATATATGGACCGCAAACTCAAGGCCCAAACTATCACACCCCCGAACCAGACGGCGGAAACGTCCGAGGGCTATTGTGAATTAATTGAATACCATCACAATGATTATACATGAATCATAACATCATTCATCACCATGCATTGAAATATTACAACTGATATTGTTTACATTCGATACATTGTTTTAAACATTACAATTCCATAACATAATCCGTTTGATCATTAATCTAAGCAAAACACCATGACATTACTTGGTACTTATTCCTCGGTTTACTTGTTACCTGAGATTACAAGTTATTTTGAAAACGGTCAACATATGAAATGTTGGTGAGTTCATAAGTAATGTTATGGAAAATGATTTTTGTGAAGTTTGAAAACCCAGAAAATCCGATATTTACTGAAAAGAGTATTGTTTATAAAAAGTGTGAAGATCCGTAAATATGCTTGTCGATTTTGAAAACATGAATAATTATTGAACTTTGTATACATCACATAGGTAAAAGTGTTGAAATCCCCGGCAAAACCCGATGTTTTCCCCATACATAAAATTACGTGTCTTATTTATTGTTTTACTGATACGACGATTGTTTTTGATTACCTAGGTGACATTGGATTAATTATGGGTTGTGAGTTGTTATAATCACGCATTAATGAAAATGACTAGTTTATAACTACCAATTACAAACGATCCTTTAGGCGTCGTCCGTACTACTCACTTAATCCAACCACCCTGACTTCTCTTGATTTACGCCACGAATCTGTCTACTCGATTTCTCATAGACCTACAACCGAGGAGAGAGGAGGGTACAAAGCCCTCTTTATTTCCATGACTTGTTCAAGACTATTGGGAATGCGAAAAGCACTTGGCCTGACTTGCATTTGACTTCTCGACTTCGCTAGTAGTACCAATGGGCCCTTGGAGCCCAACAACACATTAAAGCTATTGAAAGTCCTTTTACATGGAATTAGATCATAGAAGGCCCATTAACATGTAAGCGCGTTCCCTTCGGGCCTAAAGATCATGTTATTGGGCTAGCAAGGCCCAACAAGCACGATTTGAAACTTTCAAGCCCAAAGATTGAATATTGACTCCTCGTAGATTTCACGTGTTTATTGAAGTACTATTGTTTATTGATTTTTGTTTTGTTATTGATTCGAGACCGAATCAATTCGTTTGGTAACGGTATTGGTGTTGAAAGTGTATTTGATATTACGTTTCGCCGGTAGTCGTGGATCTCGTATTTTTTCTTAAGGGATTTATTTGTTTAAAGTAAGATTTTACCTTTTCACAACACTTCTTGGGTAAAATTTGCACTTTTAGTCCTTTTTATAAAAGAATTTCCATTTTAGTCCTTAAACCATTTTTCTTGACACTTTAGTATCATAACTTATTGAAAAGACATTTTCAGCCCAAATTTACTTTGTAAACAGCTTAAGTCCTTCCAAAATTAAGTTTTCTTGGTTGGAACCCCCATTTTCGCAACTTTTACAGTTTTGGCCCAAAATGGAAATTTTTTGCATTTTTGATCCCTTTTGAATTTGAAAAACATTTTTGACCTTTGAAATGGTTTTAATACACTTGAAATCCCATGTTTTACAGAAAGTTGCATTTCCAGCCCCTCAAATTTAAAAATCTCGCAAATTGAAGCTTATTGGGCCGAAAAGCCCATTTTAGCCCATTAAGCTCAAAACATACATTTTAAGCCCCTAAAAAATGTTGATGTTCAGAAAAATTGTTATAGAAAATGTTTGGACCCTGTTTATCCTCCAGAAATTATAATTTGTTGTTTTGGGCCCTTAGTTTTGTAATTTTGACAATTTAAGCCCAAAAATGGGTTTTATGTCCAAATATGTTCATCCAAACCAAATGAACTATTTTTCTTGACTTGATTAGTGTAAAATGGTTTAAGATATGTTTATTTCACTCCTCATGTTTTAGATCTCGGTTTTTAGATACTTTTTGGATAACATATTCATCACAACACATGATATTACACACAAACATGCATCAAATCACACAAGGCATACATTTACTCATAGATCTACACATTTTCTTGTATTCTCCCCCATAAAAACTCATAAAAACCGAAAGAAAGGGGGTATGAAACTCACCTTGGGTGTGGTTTCGGTTTTGGAAGGAAAAGATGAGAAGAATTCGATCCTAGTAACCTTTCTTGGAAGATCTCGAACTTGGATGCTTCTAAGGTGCTAAATCATAAGTTTGAATGAATTAAGAGATGATTCTTGAATGGAATGAAATAGCTAGCTTATGGATCTAAGCAATATCTTACCTTAGATGATAATTTTTATAGAAGAAATCCCTTGAACACCTCTTAAATCTCGAAATTATGGAGAAGAAATGAGAGAGTTTCTTGAGAGAATTGTGAGTGAAATGTGTGTGTGTGCTTGGATTCGGCCGAGAGCAAGAGAGAGAGGAGAAAAGAGAGGTTTTGAAGTGATTTGCATGAAAACATGAGATGGCATGGATGTTTGAAGTGTAAAACCTAGATATCTTCCATATAAAGATGAGGTGTCATGCAAGAAGTCAACTTCCTCTTTTCCTTTTGGGCTTGGGCCGAGAATTAGGGGAAAGAGAAGAGGGTTTTGGGCCTTGTATGCTTAAGCCTTTTTTTCATGGTTATGTTAACTGATGTTTGGTCCAAATAAATATAAATGGGATTTTTATGACCTATTGAGGCTAAATTAGGTTAATTATGGCTAAATATGGTTCATTTAATTAATTTATTTCGTTCTAGGCCTAATATGGCCCAAAATATTGAAATAAATGGAAGTGGGTCCAATTAGAGCCCATTTAAGAGTTATAAGCCCAAGATGGTCAAATTGGAAGCTTATTGGTCCATTGGGCCCAATAAGGAAGTCCTAGTCCAAAATGGACTTAAACAAGAACTTCTAGGGTTTCCAATTGCTTATTGACTACTTGAAATGCTTGTATGAGGTGTTTGATTGAAATTCTGTTGTTATAGAGTATGCATCATACGTGCTCTCATGTCTTTGATTCATAATGAGGCTTAAGTGTTGTAGTTATAAGGCGCAAAAATTTCTAGTTGTGACTGTTGGGTTTTGAGCAATCTAACACTTCCTAAGTGTGCATGCAACCCTAATAAGCCTTGGATCTATGTTTTCTTCTAAAATACATGCAAATAATAATTTCCAAGGTTTCTTCCTAACTAGCATAACATAAGGATTATGAATCATAAAACTACTAGTAGAAATACATACCTTTGATGATGGTTGATTCTTTGGAGTTTGAGAGCCAAGCACCAATAGTGTGAATGCCTCAAAGGGAATCACAAATCACCACAAACACTTGGAAAACTTTGAGAGAGTAGTATACTTTCTTGTGGAATCGGCCACCACTAAGTCTCACACAACTAGTGTCTACCCTTAGGCCCTATTTCTTGCATCATATGCTTCTTTATATAGTGTGCATGGTTAGGGTGAAACCCTAATAACCCATGTCTTTTCCTTTCCAAGGATCCATGGGTTAAAAGCTCCATGGATCATCCATGGACTTCCATATTAGCTTAGCCCATTAACAAATGAGTATTAGCCCACACTATATAAAATATAATAGCCCATAATTTAATCAGTCTTCTTTTTAATCTGTAAATTAATTCATAATTAATTTAAGACTAAAACTAATTAAATAACATGACTTCATATTAATATATTATAACTTATAATATATTAATAAATCATAAGTATACAATTCTCATAAAATTATCCATAAATCGTTTGGGTGAAATGCAACCCAAATGGACCATGCCGGGTCGGGTCAAGTATGTACCAAATAAGTTATGGACTTAGACACCTTATCCAACAGACTCCCAGTTGGATAAGTCTAATAACCATATTTGCGTATGTTACTTCAGGAACCAACCAGCAATCGTAGCTCTCGAAAACTCTGTTGAACTATGAAGCGCCATTTTAGATAAGTGATCATATAATCCTCTGTTCCCTTGGTATCAGCCGGACAAATACATGGAACAACGTCGTACTTA